>NW_021604566.1:1653325-1711057 GCF_004785775.1 Grammomys surdaster
ATGTGGGGCATTTCCTTAGTTAGTGATTATTTTGGGAGGGCTCAGTCAATGGTAGGTAGGGCCACCCCTGGACTTCTGGTCCTGGTTTTACAACAGAGCTGACTGGGTGAGCTGTGGGAAGCAATCAAGAAAACAATACCCTTCAAGCCTCCGGGTTTCTGCCCTGTGAGAATGCTTGCCTTGGCTTCCCTCAATGGACTGTGACTCTGGATATATAAGCCAAACATACCCATTCCTCCTCAACTTGCTTTTGGTCATGGTGTTTTGGCCCAGAGATCCTGACTTGGACAACCACATATCCTGCAAACTCCCCATAATCTCCTTGTCATCTCGGGAATTTCTCTAGTCCTTCATATTTTCCACAGAGCGTCGTGGCATCTATGAAGAAAGGCAACACTTTTGCTTCATATCTGTATCCTCTTCATTTCTCTCTCATATTTCACTAAATTAACTATTACTTCAATACAATGTCGAAAAGGAGAGGTTCGAAGGAACAGCCTACCTTACTCATAACCTTTGTGAGGAAGGTTCAAGAATCTCACATGTAAGTGTAATGTCACTTTAGACTTTTATGGCTTTTGGCTTTTCTGCACTGGAAACCTTTACTCAGGGCCCCAGAACTTTGACATTTAGATTTTTGTAGAGAAAGAGGCCCATCTTCAGTGGACTTTCATATGTTTGATAATATTTTTAAAAGGAGAATTATATTTGCCTTAACCAGGATAATAGAATCTTAAATAATTTAAAAAGTAATTCTTGTGAATGTTTGGAATTTAATTCAGTAAGAAATAGCAGGATTGGGCAAACAAACAAACAAACAAAACACTAAGTTTTAGTCAATGAAATCTCAGTTTCAACTGTGCAAATGAACTTCTCAGGACAGTTACAGCAGGGATTATAGCAAAGAATAGATGACCATCAACCAGAATATTCTTAGCCCTTCTGCAAGTGGCTGACATTTTAGTTTCTAAGCAATTTTAAGACAGTCACACTGTAAAGGAGAGTAAATGGAGACACTGGGAGCTGGTTGTTATGTCTCTTTGCAAAGGGTAATTGGATACTTAATTCATTTCAAACTTCTGAGAGTTGTGGGGGATGGGAGTTGAGGACTGCTACCTCAAGGAATATAGACCTCTCCTCTCAAGGGACAATGGGATTTACATAGTTTTTGGCTTGAATATCCTCATTTCACTATATTTGAATATGGAATATTCCCAGGTTTCCTGTGCTGACAATGTGAATGTACAAGAAACCTACTATATATCCATTTCCTGAGATGAGTACCTCTGGAACTGATGAATTATATGTTGTTTAAGATGAGTACCCCTGGATATTATGGATTATCCATTGCATGAAATTAGTACCCCTGGATCATATGGATTATCTATTGCCTCAGATGATTACCCATGGGTTAGGCAACAACTAGATTAGTTGTTGTCTGAGATGAATACCTCTGGGCCTGCTGGATACCTGGTTAGTGAAGGTACCAAGGTTCCGTTGGTTAAGCTTTGTAATGATACAGTTTTAAAACGGTCTTCTTGGGCATAACTGAACCCAGAAAATAGTTACTATCGACTATGATGCCAAAGTTTTGGGAATTTTGATTTTGTACTTTGAAGACAATAGTAATCAACAGCTTGATATAATCAACCATAGACAGAGAGAAGAGAAACAAATTTTATGTTAATAATAATGATACTATTTCCCTGTCCTTTTTTTTCTTCTTCATAAACAATCACACCACAAACCCATACACAGATGATGAGTTTCTGTTATGGAAAATTGTTCAGAGGTTTTTAGAAAATTAAAAATGCAACTCTCCCATGATCCATCAATCCTCTTTTGAAATATTTCCAAAGGAAATAAAATTGGAGTGGTAATTCCATGATCAGTAGATCATTGTTCACAGTACCCAAGATAATGGCAACAACATAAGTGTACACTAGGGATGACATTGAAATATTAGTCTTACAGAAGAGGGAAATCTGGCTTTTGTAAAAATGTGGATGAAACTGTAGAGCACTATGTTAAATGAAGTAATCCAGGTACAGAAAGATAAATATTTTGCAATCATTTTACCTATAAAACCTGAAAAGATTCAACTCACAGCAGAGAGAGGAGAGGCATGGGGGAAATGGAAAGACGTTAGTTTAAAGATGTGGTATTGTAGTGATGCAGAGTAATTTCTGAAGATCTAGAACAGAGTGTCAACAAACTAATACATCTTATAGCATTTGAGATGTGAAAGCAGCTTTTACATATTCTCAATATATAAAAAAAGTTACCAATGTGAGGTGACAAATATATACATATTGGCTTGAAAATGACAATCCTTTCACAATGTTTACGTAGACATATAGAACATGTTATACAACTCGAATATGTGGTATCCTATTTATAAATTGTATCACAATAAAAAAAAAATACCGAGCCAGGTATGTTGTCTTTGTTGAAGGGTAAAAGAATCAGGACAATCTGTTATAGATATGGCTTTTCATAAGGTCTTTTATGAATTTTGTTTAGAGACAATCACTATTATGACATTGTCCAACTTATATTAAGGATTTTTATTTACATAAAATGTTAACCTTGTATATGACCTAATACCAAATGCTCAAAGGCTATTATTCTCCAGAACTGAAACATGCTAGCTTTGTCTTTGTCACTGAGACGCTAGTGAGTACAAGGCACAGTGTTCCCCAGAGCCAGAGTCATGGCATCTACCAATGACCAATGATCATGCAGAGAGTGTTCTAGCTCTTTATGGTGCCTCCAGACCTTGTCATCAGCCAAACTGCTGGACATTGATTATCTAATAATAATTTAGCAGTTAAAATAGACAGACTTATTAGGCTCTGTCAAAAACTAGAATAATTACTACACACAAATTCAAACCACCTGGCCTGTAACAGAGTATAGGTTCTTCTTCTATATGTTTTATCTTGCTTTTTCAGTAATAAATTATTCTATCACATTCCCAATAAAGTACTGGAGAGGCAAGGTCAGGTGGCTCCGAAGACTTCGATTTAATCCAGTCTCTGCAGCTCCACGAGTTATCGCCATCCCCAAAGCAGAGGGCCATCTCTTTTCCTACTGTCCTGACAAGCAGGAATGCTATTAACTGAATTATAGTGGGAGTTGTTCAAGGCCTGTTCATACAGACAGGTGGCAGGAAGGAGGGAAGGGAGGGTGGTAAGTAGAGAAGAAAGGCTCCCAAAATATGAGATTATCAGAATCACATCAAGGCTTGAGGAGAGACAGATGCTTCTGCCTTAAAATATATGGAAAGACAGTGGGTCCTGTCGAATTTGTTCTGAAGTAAACTATTTTATGAACTTCTCAATGGCTTGTACCAACACTTGTGCTCACATTCTGTGAAGGCTGTGGTCTGTGGTGGCTCTGCTGGGCTTGCCTGGGCTTGACCTGGAGGCATGTCTACTTTCTTTCCAGAACCGAACTGAAGGAATATACATAAGTAGGGCATGCCGTTCTCATAACTGAGGGCAGAAGCTTAAAGGGTGCCAAACCAAACTACACCAACATGTCTCAGATTTCTACACTGGTGTGTCATGCATCATATCCACTTAGAATTCATTGACTAAGGCAAATCCCTGGGCACACCCAGTGTTTGGGGGGAGAGGATTACCTTCTATCTACAGGAAAGGAGGACGTATATGACAAGTTTTAGGGTACCAGGGGAGACAACTAATTTTAAACAATTACTATTGCTCATGGTACTTGAGTATACAGTTTTATGAAACTCCCTATTTGAACACAACGAGCACCCTGACCCCAGAAGTTTTTATGCCCCTGTGACAACTGAACATCTCTTAGTAGACTTCAGCATACAGTGTGAGTTGAGGGCTCAGTGAAACTCAATCTCTTATGCCATTAATAGACACGCATGTCCAAATCCCAGTATAGTCTGATTCTTCTGAGTTTTTACAAATATGTTTATAACCTTTATCTCATACAACCACTATAGTTATCTATGTGGTGATTACTGTGATTTCCACTTTTTACATACCAAAACTGAGCCTTGAGGATGTTCAATGGTTCAGTGCTGGATGATGTTCTTGAGCCCATCCGTTTCTAGACCTCTTCCTCTTATGAAAGGTGATGCCCTGGACACCAACCACATCATTAACATGATTTCCTCTCTAAGCTGTGTTTCCAGACATGATCTGTAATGTAGCCTTTAATCATTTATCATGTATCCATTTGGCAAACATATACTGAGCACTTGTTATATTTCATTACTGTTCTAGCCACTGGGTATACTACATGAACAAAACCAACAACTCATGCTCACAATGTATTCCTGAGCCGTGGATGTCAATAAATTTAATAAACAAACCCATACTAGGCAACAACCATTGGAAGATATGGTAAGGGGTTAGTGCCACTAGGCAAGATTATAGACTTTTAACTTGGTTATAGGTAGCCATTAATGACTCCATATTATAGGAAGGAAAACTTTTAACAAAATAAGGAGGTATGCTTAAACAACTCTTGCCCTGCTCTGAGGTAAAAATATTTTTAGAATCTCCCTTAAATCATTATCATATATAAAAATAAAAACATCAAACTTTTGAATTTCATGAAATTCAACCACCATGATTTTTTGTCATATTAATTGCTAAAGTGACTCATGCTGGTAGTCCACATCTTTCAGTGAATATGATTAGTTAGTGGAAGTAAATAAAAGCAAACATATCTGCTTTTTTTTAATCTTTAATGACATTTCATAAGCTATAAAGGATACAAACTAGTACATTACAACCTAACCTTAGGATAAAAAGCACTCTTTTTATATTGGCAAGACAGGCATCTTCATGTGCCTCATATTTCAATAAGGCAAATTTCCACATTTAGTAATCTACCTTATTTATTTATTTATTTATTTATTTATTTATTTATTTATTTAGTGTATGTGCTTGTATGTATATGTATATCCATATGCTTCTGGATGCCTAAGGATTCCTGATGTCTTTTTCAATATTCTTTATCTTGTATATTGAATTAGAGTTTCTTGTTGAACCCAGAGCTCATGAATTTGGCTAGTCTAAGTAATGAACATGCTGTAGGCATGTCCTATCTTCCCCTCCATGTGCTGGGATTTCAGATAGACCACCATACACATGGGATTTACGTGGGTTCTAGGGATCCACATTTTGGTGCTCATGCTTGAACTGCAGTACTTTTACTGGCAGAGCCCTTCTCTAGGCTATTTTCTTATTTTTGATGGATACATACTTGTATATATATTTGAAGCTCCAGTTATGACTGCTCATTGCTGTTAGGCCTCCTTTTCCCTTGAGGAAAACCAAGGAAGAGACCACATTGTTAGGATGCCCCATTCATTTAAGAAATATAAATTAAGCACTTGTTCTAGACCAAGTGCATACATAGGGAGGAGTTGGACTTACAGGAACAGACAGCATTTCCTGTGGAGCATATCATGCAGATAAATAGAGACAAACAATTAGCCACATGTTTGGCTTGTTTGATGGTTGTGTGTGGTGTTTTAGAAATGAAGATCCAGATGGGCCTTTCCTCTGAAGCTTAGAGGCTGCAGGCCCTGGGGGAAGTTGCTGAGTGTACAGGCATGCTGACGTGGTTGTTAGGTGTGGGCCCTGTGCACATCCCACACTGGCAAGTCATTTGGGAGATGTTGCACTTTAAGTCTTCTGGCCCCAACAAGAATAATCTGTCAGTCAGTATTTCTGTCCAGTGTTCAAATGTGGTTACAGGCCTTCTAAAGGGAGCAGGGCATGATCGATCATTGCAGAATAATTTGTTTGAGGAGGCATTGTGGGCCACAGCTGGAAATGAGCGCATTAAGAGTGACAGAATCTTGGCAGTCGGAGTCAGAGACTCTGAGTCTTGCTTTTCAACCACAGCAAGTGGGATGGCTGGGCACTCCTTAGACAGCCAGCCGTGCTTCCCTATGCTGACTCTTCTGCATTGCATCAGCTCCACCCCCTCCCTAGAGCCAAGCCAGATAGGACACCCCCATTTCATTCCATCAAAGTAGGTTTGGTCAACTTCCATTACAAAGGTAAGATTTATTTTCAGTGTCTGAAGATTATATAAGAAATCATTATTAATTCTAGAGTATTTATTTTGAGTACCTTTGATCATCTAGTAAAGAATATACAAACAGAATAAAAAATCCTATTTAAAAAAAATCAACAAACTATAGCCAAGTGCTTATTCTATAAACTCTATGCCTGAAGTCTAGCCATTAACTCAGAGAAATAATAAGAATGTGAACTCTGGGAACTCGCCTTAGCAGCTGGTAGTTTTACATCTCAGACAGAAGTTTCCTAATGTCTGAGATGTCTGTGATAGTCAATTGGACATGGTTATCAAATAGCTACTTAGCTGTGTGTGCATAGTGCTGCAAGCTTTATATATATAAATAATGCTTAAGCTTCTCTTCACCTTGGGAAGGAATGTGTAGTATCAAAACATGTATTACCCAGGAAGCTTGGATTCAGAGAATGTAAACAACTCCCCTATGCCAAAGCTGAGAGTCACATTCAGGTTTGTGGGTTCTTTTCACTATTACAAACTTACAGTTCTCATGTTAGTTTGCAGTCATAGAGATCAAAGATGCAGACAGGCTTTGCCTTGATAATACCCTAAACATGAAATAGTAGAAATTTCACTCTCTTTATGCACTATACAGCATTTCACTTTTTAAATTAAGGGAGGTGCATATTGTATGATACAAGGTGAATATGAGTAATATTTAATAGCTGTAGGATAAGACTCAATGTCAGTTCCACTCAGTGTCTCTCTTGTCTTTTTATGTTGCTCTGCTGGATGCTGTCTTCTTCCCCAAGTTGATACCCAAGTTATTCTGAACAGAAAATTCATGGTTCACTTGCTAAGAGATTGAAGCTCTAAAGAAGACTTGGAGTGTAAATAAGAACTTAAGTTCAAAGTCTCCAAGAGGAGCGGGGTAGATGGCTCAGGAGGTAAGGGCGCTCTGTGTACAAGCATGAATTTGAATCCATAGCATCTGTGTAAAATGCCAGGCATGGCTCCATGTGTGACTATAACCACAGCTCTGTGGGTAGGAACAGGAAGGCAGACTAAGCTTGCTGACTGCCAGCCTAGCTCCAGATTCAGTGAGGAAACCCTGTCTCAGTGATGGCCAGGTGTCTTCTTCTGGCCTCTGATTCATGAGTGCAGAACATGGATCCCCTGACACACATGCATGCACATACTATACACACACAGAAAAAAGGAAAAAAAGTTTACAAAGGAGCACTGCTGGGCCATACTGAGGACATGGAATTCCTCTGACTGGAGTCCGAGAGAAGGATAAGTACCTCACATAATAATTGAGCAAGTCAACCAAAGAGCTAGCCCAAATGGTCCCTAATCTGTAAAATGGAGGTATTTCAAGACACAGAATTCTCATGAGTGACCCAATCAATATGGAATAATTAATGGAATGTCTGTCACATAGTAGGATGTCATATCCTCCTGTCTCCCTCCTGTGGATTATGACATTCAAGAAATCCTTTCTGAGGGAAGACACCTGTTAACCCAAAGCTGTCCATCCCCACCCATCCCTGTGGCTCACAGTTGCTTCTAACTTAATTTGATCTGAAATGTCCCTTTCTGAGCTAAAAGTTCACCCAAACTAAGAGAGGCCACAGAGGAGACAGGGCAGGGCAGGCAGGGCAGGCAGGGCAGGCAGGGCAGGGCATGGCAGGGTATGGCAGGGCACAACCTGCTTGTCTGTGTCCTGCATGTGAGTTTGAATTACTCTTCCTATTGTCCAAGGTTTTACCAATTACTGAATGCTCAGAAATGTCACTGGATCAGGATTAGTTGTGTATGCACATGTGTGTGTGTGTTTGTGTGTGGGTGTATGTGAGTGATAAATCTCAAAATAAACACCTCAAAATATTTCCAAATGGAGACTTTATGATTAGCACAAACACTTCAGATCATTTCAATTAGTTATTTCACATCTTCTTTCTATGACTATAGATAGTCTCTGGGGACGTGACTTGTTTTTTTCCTTTTGGTCATTATATTATGTTACTTGAGCTAACGTACTACACCAGGAATGTTCCGCTTGCTCAGCTCTTCAGGGTTCGTGCCACTCACGATCGTAGTCATCCGCTCACTGGAAAGGCCTCCTCAATGGGTCGGCTTCCTCTTCCAAGTTCCCTAATTAGCCTAAAGTGCAAATGATGTGTTTGATGTGTAATATGTAAGGTCATTTGGGAACACCTGTAACTTTATCATGTCACAGAGGTGTTTGCTGTGGCCTTAATGTAGTTCAATTTAGGTTTTTGGTTTTTTTTCTTCTGCATGTCAAATGGCTCACATAGAAGCCATTCCGAGGTAGTGTGTAAATCTTGTATATTTTCTATCTTTATAGAGGGAAAAAGAAAGGACTCAAGAAGCAGGAAAGAAGAAAGCAGAGCAGAGAGAAGTTTCAAGCACGAGAAAAGAGATGGAGAAAGAAGTAGAGGACGTCAAGTCTGGAAATTCGGGTGTGCTGATATGATGTTGGGTGGACTTCCAGCTTAATTGTCAATCATAGCTTTGCTAAGCCCCATGGCTACACTGATGGGGACCACACTTACTTGTGAGTAGCAGCATTCCAAAATTTCTCGTAAAGTATTCAGACATGTGAAGAAAACTAGCTATATTTTTTAAATTTGACCTGATTTTTTTCCCTCCCACATTAGCACTTAACAGCTTGAAAAGGGAAAAACCCACACGAAAAAACCTCCACAGACCAACAACAACAACAAAGCAAAAACAAAACCTTCCAAAAAAACCAAAAAACAAACAAAGAACAGACATCCCCTCCCCAACAAATACCCAGTAACTATTTAGTCTAATTCAGTTCAAAACCAGTTTTCAAAACCCAGTCTTTGGATTCACTGATTTCTTTGGTCAGTGCTTCAGGGCTCATTTCTTTTTTATTGTCTCTTTCTTAGTCCTATAGTTCATGGTGTTTGGGAAAGGAAGCTCTTGGGCTTGCCCTTCTGCTTGGGTGTGAGGTGCCCAGTGTCTGCTGAGGAATGCTTGGCTCCACCCTATGGCTGGCATCTACAGCTGGTGCCTGCAGCTGACATCTGTGGCTGATGTACTTTTGGTCTATTTCTGCTTGGCTCACTCCATCCAGTTGCCCCTCCCTGAAGACTTGCCTACTCTCCCACCCAACTCTTGTGGGGAAGACCCCCCCCCCCTTGTGAACCATTACTATTTCTAAAACTCTCAACACCAGATTTCTACCCTGGTTTTGAGGCTGATGGCTTATTTCAGCTGCAAACTCAGAAGCTGGTAGCCAGAGTGTGACTCTATATACCAACATCCATGCTAACAGAGTGGAAGGATCCAAGTGTATAAACCTGCCCTGTCTCAATGTAAGCACCAGCTGATGAACTATACAAGCTTCTGTATACATCCAGGTCCAGCTGTTCTAACCAAATCAAGAACTAGTCCATGGTTTCACTGTGGTCCCAACCTGTCTACAGTCTCTTGTCACTATGGGTTTTGGAGACCTGGGGAAGAGAATCTCTGCTGTTTTATGAGCTTCTCTTGGTCTTCTGATCCATCTTCCCTGTGCACATTTATATTTCCTTTTTTAATTTGTGTAAACTGCATGTATTCCTTCAAGACTAGTCTTGACCTGTTAAAAGGACAGTACTGTAATTCAGGAAATTCTTTCTTAGGAAAATGTTTACTATTTACTTTCAAAAACTATTGTCTTGCTGGACAATTGTGCATGCATGCGTGTGTGTGTGTGTGTGTGTGTGTGTACATGTGTGTGTGTATTGTGGAACAGAGGCATATGCATTTGTGTGAGTTTATAAATACACATCAGGTGTGTTCTTCAGTTGCTTTCTACCTTATATTTTAGGACTAGGTCTCTCACTGAACTTGAAGCATACTGATTTGCTAGTGGCACAAACTGGCCAGCAAGCCTTGGGGAAACATTCATCTCCACTTCCCCGACACTGGAATTATAGGCATGTATCACCATGCCTAGTTTTTTATATGGGTGCTGAGGAGCTGAACTCTGCTCCTCATGCTTAGCCAAAAAGCATTTTATTGACTGAGCCATCTTTTTAGATCTCAAATCCTCTCAAATGTCAAAACCCAATAACGGGGGCTGGAAAGATGGCTCAGAGTTTAGAAGTACTGGATGTTTTTCCATTGGAATTTGTTGGGCTGCTGTCTGTCTCAATGTCCTGTGTACCCTGATGTCACAGAGGACCTCAGGGAGTTGTGAACAGTGGTCCATGCTTTTCCTATGCACCAGGCAGGAAGTTGATGAACCTGGACAGGGTCGGAATCCAGTTTGGTTCTGAGCGAGTGCAGAGAGAACAGAGGAGCTAGAAGAGATTTAGATGCAGTTCTTAACAATGAAGGCCTCTTACTGTGTTGCTCCTTGATGAAGGAGATGGTCCTTGCTTGTCCAAACTGCTTTATTTGATGGTGGGTGTCAGTGCATACATCTAAGTCAAGGTGAACCAGGGATTAGATACCACTTATGGGGGAAGGAATTCCTGGGAAGGGAAGCTCATTGGCTAAACCCTTGGGGTCTATCTAGATATCTCATTAGCATGGAGAACTCCAGGTTTTTACACTACATGACAGAACAGCATGGTCCTCTCAGTGGGGCATTTTAGATTAGGTAGATTGGTAGGGAACTGGCCTCACACCTACTGTTCTCAATTCGTAGATTTTAGGGTTTAGACTTGCTCAACCTTACCAGTTCTTCTGTCTGGTGCCATGATCCACTTGCTCCACAGGAATTGGGTTCAATTTCAAGTACCTGTATAGTGGCTCAGAAGCATTTTTAACTTTAGCTTCCAGTGATCTGATGCCCTCTTCTGACCTCTATAGGCACAAGGCATGCACATGGCATATAGTCTTCCTGCTGGCCAAAAACTCATAATTAAAATAATAAAATAATTTAAAAATTTAACCCAGTAATGATTTTCTTTTACTTTTTCCATTATGTTGGAACATTATCACTAAGTACTTACTTATCATGGCTATAACAATAAATGGTAAAAATATTAGTATTTCAACTATGATGATAATATGGTATGATGTGATATATAAAGATCACTTAAATATTATGCTCGCTCTACATGACCAAGTCACCAGAGATTAGTCAATGTGAAAAGGTAGAGCTGTTCTCCCTAAGCTCCATCCACAGTTCCACATCTGAAGAGGCAATGCATCTGACAGGCGTTGTGATGTTGAGTCTCCCAATCCTTTCTGAATTGTCTGTCACTGTCTATACAGGCTCTGTACCAGAGTCACATTCTCACAGGGTACCACCAAGCTCCTGCAGCTCAAAATAAAACACTTTGATCTTTCTTCTGTTTGTCAAATATTTCCTAAGCACTTACTAAGCCAAATGCTGCAGGGTCCAGAAATGAAGAGGATGAGATCAAGTAAGCCTGCCAAGAATATTTTAGCTAAGAATGTGAGCCTCTCTTCCAGGGCCGTTTATCCAGAGTAGTTCAAACTGGTGAAAATAATTGATTTTCATTTCCTCTTCCTGGATTTACAAAGACCAAAAATTATTTAAACCATGTTTACTTGTTGGCCTTTTCAAAGATGCTTCTTTATTATCAATCACACCTCAGGTGCTTTGCTAGGTTCTGGGGAAGACTAAGATACACTTTCTTCCACAAAGGGTCTTACATCATTAGGGATACAGACCTGTCTATGACATGAATACAACAGAGCATTGATGCTTTTTTTTTCATCCTCAGGAGTTGCATCCTGGTACAATGAACACCACGAAGCATGGACAACTGTGCATGTTGTTGGAAGGGTAGATGTTTCATCTGATTACAGTGGGAAGGGAGTGCCTTGAGACTTTGAATGTTCAGTTTGTTCTTTTTCTGTTTGCTTTTAAGAACAATAGCAAACAACTGAAGGTGGCCAGCAGCCTGCAGTATACAGAGCTGTAAGCATGTAAATGGAGGCCAGAAGGCTTGACTGAGAGGCTCCTTAGACCCGTGGTAGCCATGGGAAGAAGGCTAATTCTGGGTGACAGCTTCCATGGTTCTCCTCAGACCACACACCATAGAAACCATCAGCACATGAAGTCAGTCACTATCAGGCCACTTCAAAGCCAGGCCACATGCAGAGAGCTGGAGATAATGGGGAGTAGAACTTCCACTGTGGAAAGACAGGCCTCAGAATCTGGGAATGTCTCACAGAGGCATTTTCTTCAACCAGATGCCAAGTTCCAGATCTGTGTTTCTCTGTTTGGGGGCTTGCATACCAGCAGGAAGCTTTCCATGTCTCTGTCCTCCTAGGGTTCTTCTTGTGCTTACTTTAGAGAAAATGGCACATGCAGAAGAAAGGTTTGTGGGATGGCAACTGGGTTACATATGCCTGGGCACAGTAAGAAGTGAAAGCTGTGAGCTCTGAAGCAGGCAAGCCAGCCTCTTGTCCTGTGTCACTGTCACTGGGATGATCTTGGAGGCTGACAAAGGCAGAGTTGTGGTGCTCAAACATACTTATATGCCACTTACTTCTGGCTCTCAGGAGGGGTGCATGTTACAACACAGTCAGGAACTACTCACTCTTTCTTTCTCTGACACCAAACCAGAAAGGAGTACAGTGTCTCCAACTAACCAGTGCTGGTGGTATTTGGTGTCATAGGTGCATCACCTATGTGTGTCCACCATTTCCCAGGTAAATATGACCAACTTTGGTTATCTTAGGCAAAATAGGTGGAAAGAGGAGACTTCATTCTATAAACTCACAGAGAGTCAGGCTTATGTGAATCCTAGTATCATCTCTCATTGTAGTGTGGACACAACAATAAGGTCTATCTCAGAAAGGCATTGTCAAGTTCGATGGCATAATGCATTAAAAATATGGAGACCAATACCATGCTAGAAGTAAAGGCTCTGCAATCATAGATATCTATGACTAAATAACGTTTCTGTATTCTTTGTATCAGTAAAGGAGTTCTGCTTAAGTAGGAAGCACTAAATGCAATACCCAAGTCAGATTGTTAGAATACAATAACAATGGCTGGAGTTCATTTAAACAGATATGCACATCCCCAAATCTTAAACACAGCAAAATATTGGTATTGAAAGAGTCATTAAATTAAGGGGATATCTGAACTCCAGAGGAAAACAGCACCATGATCAAGGAGATTAAAAACATTCTTTTGCTGAAAGAGATGGACACTGAATTTTGGTCATGAGTCTTATGTTTTCAGACCAAAAATTATTCACTGTAAATTTGCATGGGTCTCCTTAGATATCCTGGAGGGATCCTCTATCCTAAAAGATGCTGAGATATAGTCTTTATTAAATATATAGCAAATCACTGTTAGAAGAACTGGAGAGGTTGGGTTGGGTGTTGTTGAGGATAGAAAAAGATTTAAACAGATCTTGGGTCTCTAGGAACTTAAAATCTAACTAGAGAGACAGGAGAGAGGGTTAGAGTAGTTCTACAACAAAGAATAGCTATAATTTAAAAGAGCCACATTCTCCCTAGGTACAGTTTAGCTTTCTTCTTGAATGATACCAAGTATTTCCAATGTCTTTGTGCATCCAATTCTATGTAAAGTCCCATTCTTTCTCTTATGCTTACACATACACAGACACACACAGATACACACACACAGAGAGAGAGAGAGAGAGAGAGAGAGAGAGAGAGACAGAGAGAGACAGAGAGATAGTGACATAGAGAAAGAAAGAATGAGACAGAGAGGGAAATGCAAAATGTAATCATTGAGGAAATAAATATATTAATAAGCTTGATTTGGTAATCATGTTGTAATGTCTTTGTATATTAAAATACCATATTGTACACTTCTAATATACATAATTCTATTTGTCATACTTCAGCAAAGTTAGGCTAAATAGCTTTCTGAAGTTTTGACTTTAAAAAGCAAGGACACTGTCTCCTGAAGAAGTTATCAGATCTGAAGAAAATGTCAGTGTGCTTATCTATTCTTCCAAATAAGTTAGGACACCCACATCTTCTGCACATGGAAATGTTGCTTTTGGTTAGTAAGCATTTTCTAAAAAATTACTCTTAGTGTTGTGCCTTGCTAGCACAGACTTTCAGAAAGAAGTCAAATTATGACAGAGTTCATAGACGTGGAGTTGGGAGTGGGTGGGTCTCTGTATGATGGACTTCCATGTTAGTTTCCAGGTATGTGCGTTGTGGCTAAGCTGTGTGGAAAGAAACATGAAGCTCTTATTTCCTAATTCTGTGGCTTTAAGCAGGACACCTCTCCTTCCTGGGCCCCAGTTTCATCTTTAGTAAAATAAACATAGTAATAAAATCTGTTTTATAAAATCATTAATGGGGCTTGAACACACAATTATGTTTAAAGTTTTCAGTTATGCTTGACACAAGACAATGTTCCTTATATTTTTGGTTGTGAGCCTAGCCTTTAACGGCTGAGCCATCTCTCCAGTCCAAGACAGTGTTTCTTAAGAGTGAACAATAGCTCAGTATGGCAAATACTATTACAAAACTTAGTCTATTTTTCTTTTGTATACACACAACACTGATTTTCTGCTATTTTAGGACCGATGGAGGCATGGATGCTTAATACAGCCTCTTTCCTACTAAGTTTGACAACTGGCCTTTTAGAAGCCTTCCAAGGTCCTTTCAAAAATAGGTGCACATCTATTTTATGTGCCTCTATGGCACCATGTACTTGGCAAAGCAATATGGCTCAGGGAAGATGTTCATGGAATAGAAGTTTCTGTCCATTTATTTGTCTCTGCTTCATTCTTCACTGTCCCTTCTGCCTCAGAGACTCTATCTGACTTGTCTGTATTTCCTGAGAATTTCACATTGTTCCTGACATAATATTCAATACATATATATTAAATGACAGGGAAAGAGGGAGGGAGGAAGAAAGGAAGGAAGGAAAGAATGAAGAATGAGCTAAGAGGGAAAGGAGAAAAGGAAGGAAAGAGAGGAGAGGTGAGCAGAGGTGCTGTGGTCTTGCCAATGTAACATTTCTCTGAGTTTGCACACCCTCTTCCTGCTCCCTTCACTGTCCCTCTTGTCCCATAAAGTGGAGGGAAGTTTGAGCAATGAGAATGTTTTACTTACCCCAAGTCACCACTGCAGAAATCCACTGCATTACTGAGCACTGGTAATGGGTTGGCCCTGGTTCAGAATATAAGGTTTTTCTGTCCCTGCCAAGTAGGCTTCTGCACATAGAGCTCAGAGGCTGTCTTTGCCCACACCTGTCTGGCTCAGGGATCTTGCTGGGCTGTCAAGGGGAGAGCCTGGCATTGAGAAAGGCTGATGGGCTTTGACAAAAAAAGAGAACCGGGCACACAGGTCTCATTTATAATCCGTACCAGCTGCTCCTCTGTTGGGGGAAACTGGCATTTTGTTTTGTTGGCCCCTTTTCCATCAGGACAGCTGTGAAACCCTACTCAGTGAAGTAATCGCAATAACAACCACCACTTTGCATGTTGATGCCTTTCTTCCAAGGAACTCAAAGTTCTTTGGAGACATAACCTCATTAATCCAGCCTGCATGAAGTGGCTGGTAGGGAGGGGTAGGACTTCTTACTCATATAGCCAGGGCTGGGGGACTTAGAAAGGGAAAGAATAATAGAAAAAAAGGGACATCACAGCTTGGAAAGATAGTGGATGCTATCTTTCCCTTTCAAACCTTACTCTGGGTCAAAGAATACTTGCTAGAACAATACTCAGCTATGTATGTGAGTATATGACACACATTGTATGCTCAACGCCCCCTACCCCCAAAGGAAGAGAATATTAGACTAGCAGTTAGTGAAGGTGATTTTTAACTCTGATAGTGACGCTAAATAACTGTGTACCCATTAGGTGGCCCCACCCTTAGTTCAGTAGTCTCATATTAGATTGTGTGACCTGGGACAGTGTTGAAAGAGCAGAGCCAGCAGTTTGCAGGCAGATGCCTGTCTCTTCTGTGTCACTCTGAGTTGGAGGGTTTCAGTTGTCTTATCTGTGACATGATGAAGTCAGACTACGTTACTTGTAATGTTCTTTTCAATTCTAGTTAAATGTATGATTCTAGAATGAGAGGTTGAAGAACCTCAACCCTAATTGTGTTTATACCTTAGGAAAGCCATTGTTTTTTTGTTTTGGTTTTTTGTTTTTGTTTGTTTGTTTTGATTTGTTTTTGTTTTTTTTTGGTATTGCTATCACCAAACTCATTAGCTCCTAGAAGTAGTAGTATGCAGCTTCTCACAATTTTGTGATCTGTCTGGGAAACACTGTGCTTTCACATAGGTGCTGTCAGATGGGTGAACTAAATATAAGGCTGGACTAAGGGCTGGGCTCAGCTAGAATGTCTGAGGTTGCCTGGCTTCATTCTTTCTACTTGCCCTCCAAAGCAACATTTTATGCTATAGGTTGGACCTTACGTGTCCTCTTCAGGCACATGTGTAGGCTCAGTCTGCATTGTGGTAGTATTGAGAGAGTGGGGAAGGTTTAGGTCATTGGGGTGTAACCTCAAAAGAGATTGTGAAGTACCAGTCCTTCTCATACCTCTCAGCCTGAGATGAATGCTTTTATTCTGCTGCTTGCTCCCAGAATGCTGTGCTGTCTTACACAGGCCCAAAACAATTAGGCCAAATGATCGTGGGCCAGAATCTTCGAAGCAGAACCTAAATAACCTATCAACCTATGGAGTTGCTGGTCTCAGTTGACCTACATCCAGACTTCTTCATTTGTCAGTGATAGCGCTCCAGCACGAGGGCCCAGTGCTCAAGGCTTCATGGGCTTTTCCTGTGCCAGCCAACTGCTTTCTTGATTGTTGAAGCAAGTTATAAGTCCTACAATCAAGGCTGTGGGAGATAGCATAGGGTGCTGTTAAAAAGTCTGAAGTGTGTCTTCAGAGAAACTGAGATCCCAATTACCAGTAACTTATAATGTGACCTTATTTAAAAATGAATTTTCAAATATAATCTAGCTGAGATATTGTGCTGGAGTAAAGTGGGGCTTCCAAGTGAGTGTAAATCAGTGAGGATACCTGAAAGTTCCAGAAGTGGAAAAAATAGATCTGCCCTTGAATCCTAGCCTTCTTGATCTCTTTGATTTCAGATTTACAGCCCACAGAACTATAAGAGAGTGTGTATTCTTTGCTTCAAGCTCAATTTGCAGGACTGTTTCAAAAGCTATAGCTAATCAATATAGGCATGAACATTGAGAGACTTGCATAGTTGGGGACCACTAGCCTAGTCTACCCTACTATCTATTTTGTAGCACGTGCGCTCTGTCATGTGGTTATTTTCCAAGACCCAGAATGCAAGTGCTAGATTCCAAAAAAAAGGTTTTAAGATTGTTTTACTACTGTCCTAAATCCAGGTCCTTTGTCATATGACTTTATTTGTCTCTTCCCTATTAAACGTAGCCATATGAGTTGATCTATTCCCATTGGGTGGCCATGTGAGTTGCTTCATCAACCAGGACAAGAAAGCCGGGCCATTTTGTTAATTTTGTAAGAGGTCTTTCCCCTTTCTGTAGCTAGCTCATTGCTCTCAGTCTTGTTTAGGTAGCTTGTCCAGGCAAGTAAGAGTCATGCTGTCTCCAGACTGGTACCTCCACAAGTATAATGTGATGCCTCCACTCTCTTCCCACTCAGGGCCCCTGCACTCCACTAGGTTGGAACCAAACTCTTCAGGTTGACTCAAAAGGGGTTAAGGTCAACGAGGGCTGGCTTACAGTCCTAGTTCCTGCTTTTCCCTTTTCCTTTACCAGTACCCCTGACATTTCTCTTCAGTATCCTTTTCTCCCATGCTGGACAGGCATGCCAGCAAACGGAATCCAGGATTTCTGCTCTGGCACATACACACAGATGTCTTCATTACTTAGGAGGAATCATTCTACATGGAGCGACTCTGCAACCTGCCCTTTTTATTTAATATCATCACATCAATGTACTTCCATTACTGTAAACATGAACTTAAGTCAATACTTGTAATATCTGTATATATTTCCATATGTACATGGAATCTCATTTTATTTAAAAAATTCCCTGCTATTGAACATTATGCTTAGTTCCATTTTTACTAAAATAATGTTGCAATAAACCTGCTCTTACATCAGTCTTTGTATACTTGTTTAGTTAGCTTTTTTCCAGATAAATTCATAAAGACAGGATCGCATTACTAAATGCTCTTAAGGTCTTTGATACATATTTCCTAACTACCTTCCAGAAACACTGTATCAATTTATACTCACAGCTCGTAAGACCATTAATGTTTTTATTTCTCTCTAAATAACGTTGCAACCTTTGCCAAGTGATAGAAGAAAAGTTCACATACAAAGTATATTCTTTATCCCATCCTGTTTCTTCAGCCTTCTTGTAAATACTTGTATTGCTTTAAAATGTATTTTTAAAGTTGGATAAAACAGTTACAGCAGGAATAAAGAACCTGGAGAAACCAGAAATGAGGTCATAAAAAGAAACAGAAAGCAAGGAAGGACAGATGCAGTGCTGGGGCACATTTAGTAATGGTATTGTCCCTTGGGTTTTTACTTGGCACATTTAAGTGGCTCTGATGTGAGTGAATTCACACAGAAAGTCGGCATGCTCAGAAAGGTTGGAAATGTAGGATGGAAATACCAAATAAAAGTAGGGCCGAGGAAGAGCAGAATATTACAGGAAGAAAATTATCCCAATAAGATTCTAAAAGAAAGGAAATGTAGTGCTCAAGAAATGTACACTAGGGAAGTCAGATATAGGCTACTTGAAAGAAGAGGGCAGACTCACCTGTGATTTTTGATTTATGCATGAAGTGGGGCCACACTGATTCAACACCTGACCTGGCACTATAAACTGCAGGCAGCTTATGTGATTTAATAACTATGTTCTATCTACAGTGGGTGACGGTCTGAAAGAGGACAGGGCCTGGGCTTGGGATGTATGTCCAATGGTAGAGTACTTGCCTGTCTTGTAGAAAGCTTCTGAGTCCCATTACCAACCTCTTATAAACTGGGCTTGCTGGTGTACACTATAATCCTAGCACTTGGGAGATGGAAGTTGGAGAATTAGATGTTCAAGATTATCCTTGGTACATAATGAGTTTAAGATCAACCTGGGCTACATGGAACCCTATTACAAAAACAAGGAAAATTAAATTAATCAAACAAACAATAGTACAGAGATACTCTGGTCAGGGTGGATGGAAAATGTAAATAAAATTTCATTTTAAATATGTCACTTATTCAGTGCTAGTAAAATAAGGAAATTCAGTCTTTCTAAAGGGTATAATTCATACATTTAGGATACAAGTCACTATTTTTAATCAAGTATATAATCAAGCCCACAGTCCCCTTCTAGGGACTCATCCTTACAGAATTATTTGCATATATAAAAAATTAACTTCAACTTTATTCTCCATTCTTCGGTTGGTAGATTCTAGATTGGTTTCACAGCTTAACTATCATAAACCCTGATGAATACACATTTACATTTAAGGGTTTTTTTGATATGTTGACTTGGAGGTTTTTGGTAAATACCTAGAATGGTGTGATTGTATAACATAGTGGATGTATTTTTAGTTTTTTAGAAGCTGCTTTAAAAATAGAGAAAAGCATCATCAATTCAAAATACACATCTGTATATTGTATGCTTTCTTTTAAGAAATTGAACTAATTCTTTTTAAATTTAATATCATGTTTTTTTCAATGAAGCACCATTTGTTTTAAGAAAAGATGGTAAAACTTAAACTCTAAAAATACTTTAAATAATATTACAGAAATATATTTTTGGATATCAATTGTTGATCGTTGTATGCTAGATTTTAGATTACAGCAGATTAGGAGTGCCATGGAGCTTCTGTGAGTGGGACAGGGTGTGTTGGTCTTTTGGGCTTTTTTTAAAAGGACAATTAGCATGAATTCTTGTGCTTGCCACGTCTTTGATTTCTTCTAAATGCTCCAGTACAGGAGATCTAATATAAGGTTATTTGGAATCTCATATTTTATTTTTTATATTTATTTGTAAATATTTGTGTTGATTATTTATGAATATTATACAATGTATTTTGACCACTCCCTCAAAGTTCTCCCATATACAACACCCTTGCTACTTACTCTGTGTCCTTTTAAAAACACAAATTATGTTACATATATATTTCACTGGAACATGGTTGACTTACTATGGACCACACCCTTAAAAATATCTATTTTCCCTCTCCTTAAAGGTATCTACTGCTATTAGCTCCGCCGATAAGAATGGAACTCTGTGTCCACCTCCCTGCTCCATGCTGGAAATTTGTCTATCTTAAGCTTATACAGGTTTTATGCATGTTGTCACAAACCACCCTGAGTTCCTATGCTCAGTTTCTTGGTTGTATCCAGAAAGCACTTTCTTAAATTCATCCTCCACTATAATTTTTGCACAATATCTTGAACCCCACTTTTGCTATGATCTTTTCACCTTGGGATGAAAGATCTTTTCACCTTGGGATATAAATGTTCAATTTAAGGTGGAACATTCCTTAGTATCTTATTCTCTGTATCTTGACCAGTTGTGGATCTCTCTGGTAATGACCATCTACTGCAAATAAAGTTTCTCTGATGAGGGTTGAGAAATGCACTAATGGGTACAGCAATAAGTCACTGGGTTTAAGTGCACAGTTAGCAGAATAATTGTACTATATTCCCCCTCTAAGGCCTTTGACCTACATAGTCTCAGGCTCTTGGCTCTAATAACCAAGCATGGATTCCATCTAACAGAACAAGTCTTAGAGCCAATCAGAAAGTGGTTGCATACTCTAATTCCATTTGTGCCACCATTGTACCAGTGGGAATATTGTGTCAGGCCAGCCATTGTGGTAGTTTGTAGAGTTCACAGCTAGGTAAAACTGATTATTTTCCCCTTCTGGTAACAAGCTTGGCACCCTCCAGCACTGTGAATGTTAATCAGAAGGGATGAAGCTTTCTGTTGAATATCAGCTTTATTTCTCCATATTTCATGGCTAAAGCATGTAGTCTTTAGCAATAGGATCTTACCATAAAGTTGTGGAAAGTAACTATGAACAATGGAAATATTTTGACCTTACTTTTGCTTGGATAGTTTCTTCTTTTCCTCAAGAGATGGATGGAGATTGAAATTATAGTTATATTTTAAATTCAGAATTATGATTTTCTCTTTTATACCATATCTGAATTTGATATTATGTCTTTAACTCAGAATGAACTCAGGAATCCATGGTGTCTCTTTGATATTAGCTTTTAGTGAGAAATATCACCTGAAGCATACATGGAAATTTACTGGATATAACTAAATATCTCTAGTCTTCAATTTTTGGTACATGTTTTGAATTCAATTCTCACAAGTCCCACCAATCTTCATGTAAATCTTATAAAAGCGAATTGATTTTTTGAGAGAGTGAGAGGAAAATTTCAGACCTATCTGAATCTCAGTTCTTGTCATGTATTTTTTATGTGGCTATATTATTCCTCAGTATATTAAATATCACTAGAGAGGCATTTTTCTGTTATTATTTGAATGTTTACATAACTTATCTTTTGTGCTGCATAGCAGACATACCTTTACAAAATTTTGTTAAAAAAAAAACACTGTTTAAACAGCCACTTGTAGGTACCTATCAGAACACTTTTAGTCTTTCCATAGTGACACCTGCCAGCCACAGTAGTTCATTTTTAATTTTTGCAGTTTTGAAAATTAAATATAATTATACCATTTACACCTCTCACCAACCTCCCCCATGCCCTACTGCTTGCTCTCTCTCAAACTCATGGCTTCTTTTTCTGTAATAATTATTGTTACATATATATGCATAAATATGTAAGTCCAACCTGCTGAGGCTGTTCAATGTTGCCTGTATGTGCATGATTCCAGGGTCAACCAAGTGAAACTGCATAACTAATTATGAAGCTCATTCCTGGATAAGACTAATTTCCCTCTCTTAGATTTATTAATTGCCTGCAGGAAGTTCTTCATATGAGTGTGGGACCCCATAAGCTTTTCTTCTTTTATGGTAGCATGTCATTTGGTATTGTCATTTTTCTGATCTTATTTAGGCAGCCATATCATTGGAGTATTACAATTCTAGCTCCCCTGCTATGTGCTTGAAGACACAATCTTGCAACAGGATTTGCAGAGGTCAGGACTTCCTGGTCCTCTGGCTTTTGAGCTCTTACTGCCCACTCTTCCCTTATGTTCCCTGAGCCTTAGCTGTGGAGGTTGCCACACTGTTCTTGATGTCTTTCTTACCAACTTAAGGGCTTTTGCATCATACAGTAATGATGCTTTTAGAAATCCAACATATCCTTTTCCAGGAAACCCACAGAAGATCTGTTTATTTGATATGGATAATTTCGCTGAGTAATTTGGAAAGAATAGGCAAGCTATCCAGTTTGAAAATAAGAGAAAGCTTCCCATAGAAGCTTTCAGAAACCTTTACAAACCAGTTGAGTATCATTGTGGGATCATGAGAATAGGGGGATGGTGGTTGCTGAACAAGCTGGGAGGCTTGTAATTTTATGGAAATAGCCAGATTTATAATCAAATGGATTAAAATCTGGGAGACAGGATGAAATATGATTGCATGCAGAGAACACTGAAGGCAAGTTGTGGGGTGGGGTAAAGAAGATAAGGCCAGATTCCAAATTCACCATAGAAGACAAGGAGGAGACATTTGGCAGCAAGGCTGGGTTGACTCCTTCAGTGTCTGTTCTATTTTTCCTGATATTACAGGACAGTTTATGTAGTGCCCAGTGAACTGTCTAACCCTACAGATACATTAACCCTGGATCTCAGGAGCAACCTCTATGTTTAAGAAATGTTCTGCCACTATTTGGTCCAGGCTCAACCCCACTCAAAGACAGAGCATGCCAAAATCCTTTTGCAAGTATTTTGGTGAGGATTTGAGTCATACTCTTGCTTAAGAGAATACTCTATGCATTTTTAGACATATGACTAACTTGGGCAAAAAGCTTTAAAAATATAATTCAGAATAACAGTGTTCAGTGGGAAAATTATTCTTTGCTCTTCATGTCCATTTGGGGCTGAGGGCAGAATAGGACTGGCCTGAAACACAGAATGTCATAAAGAGACAGATAGACAAGGATTCAAGTCTCCAAATGGCATTTAATTTCATGTTGCTGTTTTTCCTGGTCTGGTTTCAGAGATCTTCTGACAGTGAGACTATTTGCTATGTAGTCATTCTGCTGTAGTCGGTTTCCTGACAATCAACAGGCATTGCCTAATTTCATACTCAGGCTGGGAGTGGGGGGGGGGGGTGAGACAAAAGGAGACTACAATGTCAAATATATGCTTAATTTAATGGCATTTACAAAACATTTTCAAAATAACTCATCAGTAGTAAAAGCAGCATACACAAGGTTGGAAGACATTTAAGTAGATCTGTGTACTTTAGCCAAAAGAGCCTGCAGTAACTGGATTTAAGAATAAAAGCCTAATTGGAGGCTTGCACATTAGGCTCTGAAGCACATTTTTTAGTTCCCCTGTGCCTTGTTTCCAAGATGGTAGCACCTGGAAAAACATGCAGCTTGATTTTCGTAATAGATCTGAGCTCAGATAGAAGGACTGCATTTCACCAGCCGCTTTGAAATGGGTGGCAGTTATTGCCGGGTCCAAGTGTCTGAATCTCATGCTTGGAAATAGGAGCATATCCATCTGTTTGTGAAATTCACCAGACATAGACCGTTTCCACCCAACACACCGTAGAAACTCATAAGCCTCCTGTTAAGCAGCACACTTCCAAGCCAAGGCTGGGCAAGAACCACGCCAAGCCATCCCTCCTGTTTTCCTTCAGCCTTTACTTTGAATGCCAGACCTTGCATGACAGTCAGTTCTTTACGA
Organism: Grammomys surdaster; assembly: GCF_004785775.1. Taxonomy (NCBI): domain Eukaryota; kingdom Metazoa; phylum Chordata; class Mammalia; order Rodentia; family Muridae; genus Grammomys; species Grammomys surdaster. Next base: position 1,677,182 of record NW_021604566.1, read on the forward strand.
AGGGAAAAAAACCTATGCCAGAGCAACGACAGTATCTAAGGAGGCTGTAGCAATTTCTACAAAAATTTCTGACCTGAGGAAGTGGCCAACATATGTGCATTTTTCATTTCTACTTGATTCATTTCCCTAGGAAACCTCATCCAGTTCTGGTTGAGGGTATTTAGAGCAACGTGGGAATTCTCCTTCCAACCTTGTTTACTTTACAATGAACTATATGGTGCAACAAATTAATTCTAACAGGCGTCCATGCCAAGAGCAAGTATCTCCTGTTTCACCTGCTTCTCCCCACCCCCAGAAATTTGCTGTTGTTTATCTAAGAACATAATATTTCATCTTTTCATAGGTTGACTCCAGTACCCTCCCAGGAAGGTTCCCTATCCTGCCTCTTACCTTGACAACTGGAGTAATAACTGGGTTCCTTTACTCCATTATTAAATTATTGCTAATTTAAACTAACAGTGCAACAGAGCTTGTATTGGTTTAAAGGAGATGTCCTCCATATTCTCCAGCATTTGAGTCATTGGTCCCTGGTTGGTAGTCCTATTTGAGGAAACTTAGGAGGTGTGGCCTTGCTGGAGGAAGTATGTCATTGTGATCGGCGTTTGAGGTTTCAAACGTTTCATGCCACTTCAACTTTTCTATCTCTGCTTCCTGTTTGGGATTTCAGTTGTGAATTCTCAGCTGCTGTGCCCACTGACATTCTGTTCCCACTGACATTCCTGGTGCTTGCTGCCATGTTTCCCTCACATGAGAGTAATGACATCTTATCTCTCTGGAACCATAAGCCCAAAGCAAACCTGTGCTTCTATAGGTTGGCTTGGTCATGATGTTTTACCACAGCAATAGAAAGGTCACTGGGATGGAGGGTAAATATATACAGTAAGTAGATTACACAGCAGTTCCTTGGAACTGCAGAATACTAGGAAACAGAAAACATAAAGAAAAGCAAAGTTAAAATTAGTTTTAATCCTACCTATGGTATACTACTTTAAACAGTAGCATAAGTCTTTCTATCTGTTATGTAATCACATTGATATGAATTTTATAAAATGGCAATCATATGTTATAATGTGTTTAAATTTGTTTACTTGACACTTAATCATACCTTGATGTGTGTATGCGTAGGTGTGTGTGCACGAGTGTGTATATATGCAAGGGTTTCATACCTCAAACATCTGGAGTAAGCAGCATTCTTGCCAAAATGCTGAATCTAAAGATCACTGTGTATTTGTCAAGATGCCTCAGTTCCTATATATGAATATATGATGGTGGGCTGTAATTGTCAACTTGACGCAAGCAAGAATTACTGAGAGGGGAGTCTCAACTCGAGGGTTGTAGACAGTGTGTTGGCTTGACCCATGGGAATTCATCTGGGTGGTGTGGATAAATCAGGCCTATATAATATGTGTCCTCTATGCACACAGTTCTTCCTAGTATAAGAGCAGAGAAATCAAGTTGAATGCTAGCAAGCAAGTGAACACACATGAATTTTTCTTGTTCTTGACTCTTATGAGAAGACTAGCTGCTTCTACTTCCTGCTAGTCTGCCTTCCCTGCAATGTTGGACTGTAACCTGGAATTGTAAGTCAAATAAGCCCTTTCTTCCCTAAATTGGACACTGTATCTCAGCAACAAAAGTGAAACGATGAGAGAGTACAAATATGTGTGAGCTCAGTGTTCCCATAACCTATTGTTCTCTTTGGGAAAGCTTATATTCAAGGATTCGGCTACTCCCTTCAGATCTTACTTTCTTCTCCCTTCTTTCTTTTCTTCTCCTCTTCCCCCCTTTTCTCTCCCCTACCCTCTCCTCCACTCATTTCCACTTACCCCTTTCCTCTCTTCTTTCCTCTGTCTCCTCTCCTTATTTCACCACATAGAAGCAAGAGGCCACTGACAAGCCTACACCTGCCACACAAACTGAGATAATAAACAGAAACTCTTGGTCCCCCAGTCTTCAACGGACCTTACAAGGTAACCCTGTTTACCTTTAAACCAAATTTAGAGGTAAGGAATGAAATGCCCTGCGAACAAGAATAGTGAAAGAAAAACTAACTTTTCTCCATTTCCTGTTTCCTTTCTTTTTTCCAGAATACTAATTTCAAAAAAATATGTATTCTTTGATAGTTTCATTCATGCATATAATATACGCTAGGCATTTTTGCCTCTACTGGGCTCTCTTACTCCTTCCTCTCTTCCACTAACATCATTCCTCTTCTCAACAGGTCCTACTGCACTACTACTCTCTTTCTTTCTACTATCTTTTGTTTGGGGGCATAACCCACTGAGTTTACTTAGAATTGCTTGAAGGAGCATAAGCCATTCATATTTGTCTTCTATGATATCAGCAAGGAAATATACTGTCACACTTGTAACAAATACATTTAAAAACTAAGCAAATCTATTTTCCTTGAATTCAAAACAAAACAAAATTAATTTCAGACTTATATCTATTTGGACTGTCATTAAAAATTTAATCTAGTAAACCTAAAGCAAAATCACTAATTTTTGGATGTGGAATGGAAGTTAGGTAGATGATAAAACTACTCTGAAGTAAAGTAAGCATCTAGAACCACACATCAGGTTTTTAAGTGTTGCCACCATCAATACCAATTCAGCACTATGTAATTTCTCTCAGAAAGAAAAGTCAACACCTAGTTTCTTCTGACCTCCAAGCCAGGAAGAGAAAGAGATAAAACCCTTAGGCTTTCAGCTTTTGGAAGTTTGCATTTTGCAGTGTTTCTCTGGGTTTAAGGAAAGACAACCTGTCTTTCTCTCAATTTAATCTGGAGTACTCACCTTAGAGCGTGTTGAATGGCACTTCATGTCAATACACGGTGTGTATTCTACAGCAAATGGAGTTATCTACAAGAAAATGGTCAAAGACACAGAGACTGGAATCCAGCAAGCTTAAGGGAAGTCCTTTGGCTTTGTCAAGGTCATCCTCACAGCGGGAGCTGAGAAGACAACACAGTGCTGCTGAGAACATTGCCAGAGTCATCGCTGTTGGTAGGATGCCATGGCTTTGGACAAAAAGCAAAAGAACAATCGTTCTTTATGCCAAGAACACTTGTCTCTCTGCCTCTCTCCTTCTGCCTATCTATTTGTCTGTCTGTCTGCCTGTCTGTCTCTTTCTCTCTATCTCTTTCTCTCTATGGTGTGTGTGTGTGTGTGTGTGTGTGTGTGTGTAGGTGTTCACATAAAGGTCAGAGAACATTTTTTCTTGAGTTAGCTCTCTCTTCTAACATCAGATTGGGACTCAAACTCAGAGTCATTACCTTACTAGCCCTAGATAATTCTGATCCATTTAATGCTTCCATGGCTATGAGGGGGATACTGCTAGAAACCCAGGACCCTATAAGTCTAGGTAGGTGTAAGTTTAATTTAGTTAAACAGTAAAGAAGGGGAAAGGAGGAGGCATTTGGCAGTTGATTCCTCTAGGGAATTTTGGATAGTAGGGAAGTAATCTTCTAGTACAGTGTATTTCTTGTCATCCAGACACATGGGTGTAACTTGAATGTGTTAGTTTTTAATGACATAGAACAAGCACAGCCACCACAGAGCTAACGGAATCATTTGTTTCTTCTCTATCTTCCCCATTGGAAGGTAAGTCATTCAAATGTTAGGGCAGAGTTTGTCAATATTTAGATGCCTACATTTCACCTTGCTGATAGAAGAGCCAATATATATTTATAAGTTAATTAATAAATTTGGATTTACCCTAGAATCCCTTTTTTATTGGCCTAATATCTTATCCACCACAACATTTTCTGGAGCTGAAAATGATTCTATAATTTGCCCAGTTTTCTCTTCTTTCAGTGTCATATTCTAGTCTAGGTCAGCAATATTAATTCCTTCCCCAGCCTACCACTAGTTTTAGAAAAGCTTGCCTGTTCTTCTTATGGCATAGCACACGTTTCTTTTTCATAAAAACACAGAGAAATGTCAAACTATTAAAACACCTTTACTGGCTTTTCATCTCCTGCCCAAAGTGAAATCCAGAAGCAGCTGCCTGCCTCTCCAGGAATCTCTCCCTGCTCTCTCCACCTCCTCATTCTACTAGGTCCTGTTGGACTTCTTTCTGTTTGCATAAGTTACGCTGACTCTGTTCTCCAAAGGCATTCTTTTGCAGACTCTTCCATACCTTTCTTTCTCCTTTGGTCATTTCTTTCTTATTCTGCGAATCACAGACTAAATGTTATCTTCCTGAAGAAGCCTCCCTCAGCATCCCAATCCACGATAAGCTTGCCTGTCTGCATTTCTTCTGGCACATTTGTTTTTCCTTCATGATATCTCAAACTCTGAATTACTAAGCCTACTTATGTATTTGATACGTATCTCTCTAGTTAACTATTGGCTTTTCTTTTATACTTAAGATTGCTGTTTACTGTACTATACCAGAGATCTGGCTCACTATATTGCAGTTTGTTAGCTTTATCTCCTGACTCTAACAAAGAGATCCATGAGGCTTCAAACTGCTCTCCATTGACAATAATTATCCAAAGCCTATGTTAGGTACCTCTGCTTTCTGCCAGGAGACGTTCCTGGATCTTAGCTGGAACCTCTTGGAACCTGCCCAGCCAAGACATGCCAAAAGTTAGTGAACTCTACACCCCTCAAATGTGCCCTCAAGACTGGGTACCAGCTATATGGTATAAGCCACTGCTCTGTTATTTATTCTCACATTGGTTTTCCTGGTTACCTTCCTTGTCTATTCTCACTAACTCTTCACTTGCCTAAAGTTACTTTCAGAGTAAACCAAAACATAAAACTTTAGCCACAGCCTCAGTTTTAAGATATCTATGCTGAGACAACCAACCACTTGATACCAACTATATAGCATAGTTCACGGAACCGAATACTTTTTTTAATAATAATTCAAATGAATGGAAATTATCATACATTGGTGGGTAAAAGTAGGAGCTGCTTATAAAGCATCTGGTACAGTGAAATTCATCACTGCCTACACTTAGCAATTTAGCAGAGACCCTCACATAGCAGATTGGCGAATCCAGAAGCATGCTTTTGTTGTAAGGTAGATAATTCCCTACACCTCTTTAATTCTTCTTCAGCTCAGACACCTCATGATAGTGGAACAGGAATTAATTTGCAATGATTGATGCCTACTGGGCCTGAATCTCAGCATTCTCTCTCAGTAACCTTACCAGACCTTTCATGTTTCTACATCCTGTCTTTGAAATGAGGATATGAGTGCTTACTAATACACCTGTTACAAAGATTTAAACCACTGGGTTCAATGTTTACCTTCTTCTCTGGTAAAACACATATCACATTTAAGAATTGTTCCTAAACTTGAAGTCCATAACTTGGTGAAAGAATTTTCTGCTTAGCTTTTAAAAAATCAGCTTTGTTTCTTCACTTACCAACTATAATTTCCATCACTTGAAAGGAAATCTTCCTCAAGCAATGAGTTTTACAATGACAAGAGGCTTTTCAGAGGTCTTTTGGTTCTTGGCAGCTGTTCTTGAAGGATGGGGTTATGTGTACTCCCTGTGTCCTGATGAGGGGTCAGTATGTGGGCTTGCGTATCCTGTGAGGCTGTTCTCTTTATCCATCTCTGGCTATTTGCGCCTTTTGTCTGCCTGTGCTCTCAAAGGTCAGACCCTTGTGAGAAATACTTGTTCGATTAATCATCTTGGAAGTTGGTTCCAGACACATTTCCAGAAGGGATGCAGTAAGTTTTGTCTGCACAGTGCATCCTGGGAAAAGAGTTTCCCTTCTGAAAAGCATTCTTGCCTTCAGCCAAGTATTTTCATTTCCTTTTTTTCTCTTACCAATTTTTAAAGCAAGGAAGTTGAAATATGTTTTGAAGGTGTTATGAAGAATGGACACCCCTTGAGGTATATGCACTGTCCACCCAGTTGGTGAGTTTCACATGACTTCTGCTAGTGGCACACCTCGATAATAGCTGGTGCTCAGGTTTGCAGGGAACAAGGAAAAGCTTGACATGAAATCACAGTCAGAAACAGAGTAACACGATGCCCATAGCTAATGAAAAGGACCCAGTGGTTAAGCTGGCTCACAGTGTGGATCCTAGCTTCCATACTCACACAGGATTGGAGTATGGAGGATCAAATTTTCCTACTGGTTTAGGAGGAAATCATTGCATGTGTGAATGGAGAAACAAAGGATGAAAGAAGTAATTCCAGGCTTCTCTTTCCTATAGAATGGTCATCTCTTGTCTTTTGTACTTTTGTCTTTGAAGTCCTCAAATAACTTCATCTGTTTCACTCGTGACCAAATCTTGAAAAAAAGGGAAAAGTATTCTAACAAGTAAGTCATTTTTTTCATGAAGACATTATCTGTTGTATTTCAGAAATTGTTTTCCTAAATCTTTGTTCTCCATGGAAGTTATATTCTTTGCTAGAGCAATTCTCACTTGATAAGAAGTAAATAATAAACAAAACACCACTGGGAGAGGCCCTTTCAAAACCTCATGTCAAAGTTGGTAGACCACCGTGTTTGGTGAAAATATTAAACACCTTGGATCATTTCCCTGTAGAATGTAGAGCAGACAGTTTCAGACTGCTCAGAAGACTGGCTCTAGGCCTCTGTGACTGACATCTGCAATAGATGGAGATTCCCTGCCCCCAGATGCCTACTTCTTTGCATGAGCACAACTTTAAACTGAGTCATAGTTTTCAAGAATGAATGTGGGTGTCATAGTCAGTAATCTGTTGTCTGTTACTTCATAAATAGCTTGTTCCCAAAGTACTCTAGGCACAGCTGAGCCCAGATGATCTCTTGAGTGGCTCACATCCAAGTCCAATTTTAATATCCTTTTCTTTATTATTCACACCCTTTCCTACTACCATTGCTTTGAATAAGACAGTCATAAAGATAGCTTTCCTTGAAGAAGTACCTTTGAACAAAGGAATAAGTACTAGATTGTGGTAGTTAGCTTGTAACAGAGGTATTCTAAAAACAATCCTGGCACAATATTCCCTAAGCCTAACCACATATGGAAGCGTGGTGGTAAGTCAACAACTAGCTCATGCCAAGGGCCAAGCATCAGATGAGAAGTAGAAAGGAGGGCATGAATTAACCCTGTCCTCATGTGAGTTTCAGAGAAATAAATGTCAGCTTTTCTTAATGTTTGACATGTGAACAGCTACCTTAAGTATGAGCTGGCAAATGGTCTTAAAGTAGGAAGAAGAGTTGGTCTATTAGAAAATAGAATGCAGTCAGTTCCAGGACAGCTCAGATGAGCAAATTTATAGTGGTGTGAAAATCATGATATATTGAGAGAATTTTTGAAGCTAGATATAACAGGGGATTATGGATGGGCACAAATTTCACTGTCAGGCAGCTGCAAGACTCTTATGCTTTCTGAAGCAGCAGAGTTATAAGGAGTTACTGTAAATTTCATTGACTATAAAAAGAAGAGGTTTTAGAAGACTTGGGCAAAGGAATATGATCTGAAGCAGAAGCTAACCCCATATTCCCGCCCACTCTCTTACTGAATCATGAGGACAGTTATTTGTACAGCTCATTGACAGACAACTCTGAACATATTCTCCATTTGGTAGGAAGATGAGTGCTTATTCACCATGCATTCTGCTTGTTCTGTTACACCTGAACTTGGACTAGGGATGTCTTTGAGAACAAAGATCTGAGCAACCAAGTGGCCCACATGTGGTCTGATGCACTTGCAGCTTTGATGACAGAGCACTGAGCTTGTGCTTTGTAATCAAGCCCAATGCAATTATAGAATAGATATGCAAGCAGGAGTGCACACAGTTCTTGCTTATTCTGTTGACACACAGCATTTTCATGGTACTCCATGAGCACAAATGTGATGATGATACACAAGCCATAGGAAACCAGGAGTACTTAGCAAAGACAAAAAAAATGTTGTTGGGGCCACTACTAACATGGGAGGTCCTGGCATCCTAGAGCTTGAAAATGCACTAGCTTTGTCTTCAATGGCTTTATTCTCTCTCCCTAACGTGTTATTCTTTTCATTATTTTCTCTTTCTCAGCTAACCCAAAATTCTATGAACATCAAGGCTTATAGGTAAACATTCCATGATGTGAACTAAAACTTTCTTTCAGGCAGCAAATAGTTTCCTGGATAACAATACCCTCCTACCCTATGATAAAAATCTGAGATAATAGACACAGAGTTCCTTTTGACGGAGGCTGACTGATCATACAAACTTATGTGCCCCAGTCCTTGCTTTTTTTTTCTACGGAGTCTTGGCATTTCATTATGTAAATATAGATCTTGAGTTCTCTAGGTTGCTGTTCTTCCCAACATGGTCATGCCATGGTAATTGTGTGTCCACCACATATGTTTGAGGGTTAGTAACTGGGTCCATCTTCCTGGGATTCCCTGGAGCCAGGTCTGTGGTCTTAGTCTCCAGCAATAAAATCAGCTCTGTTTTCAAACCAACGACAAGAACAGTGTGAACTTTTCATATCCTTTCTTTTTCTATTGCATTTATCAGTAAATCACTTAAAGTCTTATTCCCAAATGGAAAAAAATGGAGACAATGTAAGAGAACTGTAGAGCAATGCACACTTCCCTCTGCATTTTGAATACTTTTTCACTGTCAACAAGCTGGAGGGAGGGTTGGTAGACTGAAGCGCAATCAAAAGTGTTATCCTTATGCAACTGTTTCCACGGTGATGCTAACAATGAAATGCATGTGTGGGTGTGAAGTACAAAATACAGAGCATGTAGTCTTGCAGTTTTGAATGCATGTTGAATGGTTTTATCTGTATGAGTATCTTACAATATAAAAACAAAGAATACAACTTTGGATGTAGCTCAGTGGTAGGGCACTTGCTAATCATATATATATATATGGTCTTGGCTTTGATTTATTGAACTATATATAAAAAGTTAAACACAATAATAACAATTTAAAGTTTTAGTGTGAAAGTTCAGAATAACATTAGATAGCAAATGAACACCTCAGCATCTGGGAGAAAGAAGCTAGTTAGTAAAGGATGCTTTATGTTTTTGTCCTATTGTGTCTCATATTTTCACTTTGCACTGTAGACTGTAAAGTTATCCTTGTTCTGAAGATGGATTTAGTGACTAAAATGGAACAGGGAATAGACAGGCTCTTTATTGTCATGAAATATACTTTCAATTAAAGAGTATAATAACATTAATAAATCACAGGAAAATTTCACTGTCTCATCATTGTTTGGAGACAATGGTTTATAAGCATGAAAAGGAACATTGGGGGAAGAGGACCAAGTTGTTCTTGGTGGCAAAGAAAATTTGTTCAAGGAGGTGATCTTCAAGCTGAGTTCCATAGGAGCAATCTCTGTGGGAGTGACTTCCAACTCTCATACCTTCTGACCTCAGCCAGGACAAGAGCTGTTTCTCTTGTTCAATTTCAAAGATGGTGGCCAGGTCTTCCCTTGGATTCTATTATTCCTTCAGCCCTGGGTAGCCTTGCTCTGCACATCCTACTAGCAGAGGTCCCAAATATTGTTTTTATGGCAGTATCAGGACAAGATGTAGATTACATAAACTTTTATCATATCATCCTAAAACCCTTAAGGCACTCAAAAGCACAATCCCTAGAGGAAGGAAACTCCTTTCCCACGAACTCCCAGGGGAAGCCACCTGGCCAAACCTCTTGTCTTTCAGTCATGGCTAACCAGGACATATGAGAAGGAAGGGTGATTTGAATGAGCCCAGATGTTTCGTTTAAACTACAACCAGCCATAACACTTGAGCCATTTTTACTTTGCAGTCACTTCTTTTTATATCATAGAAATGTTCAAAAGAGATCTAAGGAGACAGCATGTCTTAAAAGATGACAATTGCAAATGGCAGCGAATAGCAAGCACGATAATAACCTGTCATGTTTAACTCAATGCTACAGCAAAGGCAGTTGCATAGCAGCAAGCAGATGTCAGCTAACAGGTAGTTTTGTGGATAGCTCAATGGAGACAGGTCACCATACAATCTGGAAAAGTGTTTTAAAAATTACTACCCGTGGTAGAACATGGATGGCAAATATAAGTTCAGGATGGATTTGGAAAAGTGAACAATTTACTGTTTGAGAGTTTTTAGAGCTACAATTGATGTCTCATTCAAAAGATTTGATATTTTTGGCAAGTAAAGCAGGATATGATTGCGTAGAGGATTTAAAAACTAAAATTCACTCTTTTTTATTTTTTTTTTCAAAAAGAATGCTACACTTGGCAGGTTTCTGAATTTCAGTGCACAGAAGTTAGTAAACTGTGAAACAGTGGGGGATTCTTGTAGAAAAGTTAATTACTGCATCACTTTCTGCCAAGGTCATTTGAAAACAAATCTCACTGCCTTGTGTGTGCTGGTACTGGAAAGAGATTGGGGTTGACAATGGGAAACTCGACAAGCACAGAATAAATGTAGGCATCTGGGCAGAGTGTGTTCTCACTAAATATCTGTCAAGTGAATGAAAGGATAACAAGACCCTGTGGGTTGAGTTGTAGGATAGTGAACTATGTAGTTACGGAGACATGAATGCTTTTTAAAGACATGAGTCTAGATTCTAATGCATGTCCATGTGGGATTACCTGACATGCATGAGCTAGTGAGTACTAACTTATGCCTGTAGTAGACTGGTGTAAACATGGAAAATATGAGTTCACTTGCCAGTGGGACACCTGCTACGGAGAGACAGCATAGGTCTTTGACAGCTCGTGACAATCAGTAGCACAGGCTGGCACACAGGCTGTCATTGCCTCATGTTGCAAAGGTTGGGACTGTGGCCTTTGTTAGAATCTCTGCCATAATAATACGATGAAGCAAACTCTTTCAGTTGTGACTATTTTTCAAACCAGTTCACACAGTCATCGTCAGATATTTGGATATTTGAAAGAAGTTGAAGGAGCATGGAAAGATGCCATTTATATTTATACTATCAGAAGATATTTGATGAGATCAATGTACTGAACTGTCTCCTCAGATTCAGGACCTCCTAGAAAGGAAGGACTGAGAAACATAATTTTTCAGTGGGATTGAAGGTCACAGGATGATGCTGTGCTGTGATTGTGACAGATTGAATTAAGAAATCTGCCTGTAATAAAAAGAATAATAGGAACAGAGTGTCATTTTGCTTGTGGATGTACAGTTTCTCAGTTCCATTTGTTGAAGGGCTGTTTTCCTTCAATTCGTCATGTTTTCTTTTTCAAAACCTAGGTGGCTCTGCCTGTCTGTTGATCTGCATATCTATTTTCTGCCAATACCATGCTGTTTATGTTACTGTGGCTCTGTCGTATAATTTGAAATCAAGCTTTGTGATATTTTTAGCATTGTTTTTCTTGATCGGGGATGCTTTGGTTATTGGGTTGTTTATGCTTCTGTGTTAATTTTAATACTATTTTTCTTATTTCTGTGAAGAATATGGTTGGAATACTTATGATACATCAATTTTCTTTGCTTTCTTTCTTATTCTTTTACTCCTTTAGAAAAATTTCATACAATACACCCTGACATCAGCCTCCCTTCCTCCACTACTCCCAGCACCCCTCCCCCAACATTCCCTTTCCCCAGATCCACAGCTCCTCTGTTTTCCTTCAGAATACAGCAGATATCCCAGATATTAACCAAACATTCCATAACAAGATACAATAAGACTAGTCACAATCTGTCATATCAAGGGTGGATGAGGCAACCCAGTAGGAGGAACAAGGTTCCAAGGAAAGGCAAAAGAGTCAGAGACACCTTCCCCTTCACACTGTTAGGAGTCCCACAAAAACTCCAGGCTAAATAACCACAACATATATGTAGGGGGCCAAGCACAGACACATGCATGCTCCATAATTGGTGTTTCAGTCTCTGTGAGGCCCTGTGAGCTCTTCTTAGTTGATTCTGTGAGCCATGTTCTCATGGTATCCTTGACCCCTCTAGCTCCAAGATCCTTCCTCTCCCTCTTCTGTGGGGTTCTCCAAGCTCTGCCTGATGTTTGGCTGTGGGTCTCTGCATCTGCTTGCATCAGCTGCTGGGGGAAACCTCTCTGATGGTGATTGGGCTATACACTGATATGAATATATTAGAATGTCATTAAAAATCATTAAAAAAGCCATTTAGCTTTTTTTTTTGTTAGTCATGGTTGGTTTGACCCTAGGTCTCTAATCCATCAAACTCTGATTCCAAAACATCCAGAGTTGTGCTTGAATTCCTTTTCCTGGTATGGGTCTCACGTTAGACCAGTCATTGATTAGACACACCCTTAAGCACTGTGCCATTATTGCCTCAGCACATCTTGCATGAAGGGCAGGTTGTTGGTCTAAGGTTTTGTGGCTGAGTTAGTGACCCACTCCCACCACTAGAAGCCTTTCCTAGTTAAAAAAAAATCCAGATGGACATTTTAGACTCCATATCCTCTAGTAGTATGAGTCCTTGCTAGGGTCACCCTCATAGTTTCCAGGAAGTTTCTACTGTAGTAGGTTTCCACATATTTCCCGCCTCTCTCCCAAATACCCAATTCCAATAATTTCTCTCAATATTATCCCTCTCCCTTCCTTCCTTCCTTCCTTCCTTCCTTCCTTCCTTCCTTCCTTCCTTCCTTCCTTTTTTCTTTCTCCCCCTTCCCCCTTCCTCTCTCCCTCCTTCCCTCCTTCCCTCCTTCCCTCCCTCTCTCCATCCTCCACCTCATCCTTCTGGCTCCCATACTTTTCTTTTTCCCAGGGAGACTCATTAGGTAATGTCCACTTATAATTGAGTATGTATCATGTTTGTCTTTCTGGATCTAGGCTACGTCCCTCAGGATGATTATTTTCTAGTTCCATCTTTTTGCAAATTTCATGGTGTCATTTCTTTATAAACAGCTGTGTAAGACTACAGTGTGTAAATGTGCCACATTCTCTTTATTCATTCTTCAGCTTAAGGACTTGCAGAATGTTTCCAGTTTCTGGCTATTAATAAGCCCCTATGAACATAGTTGAGCAAGTGTGTTTGTGGTAAAATGGAGTTTCTCTGCCCAAGAGTAGTATAGTTGGATCTTGAGGTAGATTGATTCCCAATATTTGAAAAAACTATCATATTGATTTCCATAGTTGTTGTGCAAGTTTGCACTCCCATCAGCAATGGAGGCATGTTCCCCTTGCTCCACATCCTTGCCTGCTTTTGTTTGCACTTGTATTATTGATTTTAGTCATTCTGACAGCTATAAGATGAACTCTCAAAGTAATTTTCATTTGCATTGTTTCTTAGTAATTTGAGATTCCTCTATTAAGAATTCTGTTCAGACCTGTACCTCATTTTTATTTGGATTATTTGGTGAGTTGATGTCTAGTTTCTTGAGTTCTTTATATATTTTGGTTATTAGCCCTCTGTCAGATGTGGAGTTGATAAAATCTTTTCCAATTCTGTAGGCTGCCATTTTGTTCTATTGATGGTGTCATTTGCCTTACAGAAGCTTTTGTGTTTCATGATGTCACATTTGTGAATTTTTTGATCTTAGTGCCTGCACTATCAGTGTTCTTCTCAGGAAGCTGGCTTCTCTGCCAAAGCATTCGAGTCTATTCCTCACTTTCTTTTGTGCTTAATGTTCTGTTAGGTCCATTTGAGTCATAAGGTCCATTAGCTCTATTGTTTCTCTGTTTAGCTTTTGTCTGGATGTCCACTGGTGAGAATATGGTATTGAAGCCTCCCACTATTTATGCATGGGGTTCAATGTGTGACTTAAGCTGTAGTAGTGTTGCTTTTATAACCGTGGGTGCCCTTGTATTTAGGGCATAGATGTTAAGAATTGAAATGTCATTTTGGCAGATTGTCCTTTGATGAATATTAAATATTCTTCCCCATATCTCTCATTTGATTTTGGTTTCAAGTCTACTTTGTTTGATATTAAAATGGCTATACCAGCTTGCTTTTTGAGGTCCATTTGCTTGGAAAATCTTTCCCAATTCTTTACTCTGTAGTAAAGTCTATGTTTAATGTTGAGGATCGTTTCTTTTGTGCAGCAGAAAGACGAATCCTGGTTTTGCATTCAATCTGTTAGTTTGTGTTTTTTTATTGGTGAATTGTGACCATTGATATCATAATGACTTCTACACATGTGGATTTATAGACAGATATCATTTAAATTTGACATTAACATGGAATATCTTGTTTTTTCCCATCTATGGTGATTGGATGTTTTGCTTTGCATAGTAGTCTGGGCTGTCATGTGTGGTCACTTAGAGTGTACAACAAATCTATTCATGCCCTTCTGCCTTTTAGAGCCTCTATTGAAAATTATTCTCAGGTGTAAGGTTGTAATTCTAATAGATATACCTTTATATGTTACCTTCTGTGTTTCCCTCACAACTTTTAATATTTTTTGCTGTTTCTCTATGTTTAGCATGTTGGTTATTATGTGGCAATAAGACTTTCTTTTCTGGCCCAATCTATTTGCTTTTCTGTATACTTCCTATAGTTTTGTAGATATTTCCTAATTTAAGTTAGAATTTTTTAAAATAATTTTGTTGAAAATATTTTCTGGGCCTTTGAGCTGGGATTCTTCTCCTTCTATTCCTTTTATACTTAGGTTTTATCTTTCCATGGTATCCCAGATTTCCTAAATGTTTTGTGTGGAGGACTTTTTTAGATGCAACAATTTCTTTGACTGATGTATCTATTTCTTTTAGCTTATCTTTTATGCCTCAGTTTCTCTCTTCCACTACTTTTATTTTGTTGGCAATGCTTGTGTCTGTGGTTCCCATTCACTTGCCTAGCTTTTCCACTTCCAGGATTCTCTCATTTGTGTTTTCTTTATTGCTTCTGTTTCCATTTCAAGTCTTAAACAGTTGTATTCAATTCCCTCAATGTTTTTTTTTTCTTGGATTTCTTTAAAGGATTTATTTATTTCTTCTAATTTTTTCTTTTGTTTTCTTTAATTTCTTTAATGGTTTGTTCATTTCTTTTTAAAGGACCTCCATCATCTTCATAAAGTTGGTTTTAAGATCTTTTTCTTATGTTTCAGCTGTGTTATAATATTTAGGCCTTGGTGCATTAGGATAGCTGGGCTCTGTTGTTGACATATTGTCCTTGCAATTGTTGATCATGTTCTTATGCTGGAGTCTAATCATCTAGGTTTTGGACGATTATAGGTCTAAGTGCCAATTTGGAGGTTTGTCTTTGTTGGTTAGGTGCTTTGTTCTTTGGTTTCTGTTTCCTCTCTGGTCCTGTGTGGCCTGTGGTTGAGCAGAAGGTCTTCCTCTGACAACCCTCTAAGTCTGAAGTTGAACTTCTGGTAGCCAGTGTGATCTCTGCAAGAATTGGGGGAAGGGATGTAGTGATGAGGATGGAGGAGATTGGTGATAGGGTGAGTAGGCATGGAGAGAGTTGAGAAGGTCTGAGAGTGGGCAGCTTATCTGGAGTTCTGATGGCCTGTGTGGCCTCTGGTCCAGCAGAGAGTCTCTGTCTGAGTTGGGTGCTGCTGTATAGTAATTAAGAAGGGAGTGGGGACTAAAGATAGTCAGGAACTGAGAGACTAGAGAAAGTCTACAGGTAGGAAGCCTTCTTGGTCTTCTGACAGGATAGCCTGTGGTTGGGCAGTATCTGGTCTTCAGGAAGGTGTGGCCTGTGGTTGACCATTGATGTCTGCCAGACTTGGAGGCTGGGACACAACAAAACAAGAAATTGGGACAACTGACGATTGTGTCTGTTGAAAGCTAGAGAGTGGGGGGTTCTGTTGGTGGACAGCCTACCTGGTCTTCTGGCAGGCTTGTCCTATAATTGGGCAGTGTTATCGTCCTGAAGGAAATAAGAGAGTGAGTAAGGTCTGGGGATGGTTGGTCTTCCCGGACTTCTGGAAGGTGTGGTCTGTGCTTGACCAGGATGTGTCTGCCCAAGTTGGAACCAGTTTGGTTTTTATTGCTGTTACAAATACCATAATAAAAAGCAACTTTGGAAAAAAGGTTTATTTCAGCTTGCAGCTTATAGTCTATCATAAAGGGACAGGAACTCAAGGCAGAAGTATGTTGACAGGAACTGAAGCAGTGGCCATGGAGGAATGCTGTTTACTGGCTTACCCTCCATCGCTTGCTAAACCTGCTTTCTTTTTTTTTTTTTAATTACTTATTTTATTTATGAGTAGTACACTGTAGCTGTCTTCAGACACACCAGAAGAGGGCATCAAATCTCATTACAGATGGTTGTGAGCCACCATGTGGTTGCTGGGATTTGAACTCAGGACCTCTGGAAGAGCAGTCAGTGCTCTTAACCACTGAGCCATCTCTCCAGCCCCTAAACCTGCTTTCTTATACAGCTTAGGAACTACTTGTCCAAAGGTGGTAACACCCACAGTGAGCTGTAACCTCCTAAATAATTCATTAATTAAGAAAGTTCTCCAGACA
Organism: Grammomys surdaster; assembly: GCF_004785775.1. Classification (NCBI taxonomy): domain Eukaryota; kingdom Metazoa; phylum Chordata; class Mammalia; order Rodentia; family Muridae; genus Grammomys; species Grammomys surdaster. The sequence continues at coordinate 1,693,495 of NW_021604566.1, forward strand.
CTTGACTGTAGGTCAGACTAATGGAAGCATTTTCTCAATTGTTACTCCCTCTTCCCATATACCATTAGCCTGTGTCAAGCTGAAAAGACCAGCAGCACAGACAGATGGGGATCACATTTGATCTATAGATTACCATTGATAATCTATCCATCTTCACACTATTCTTACAGCCTGCAATATTTGAAGTCTAATGTCTTCCTCAGTTTCTTTAGTGTTTTAAACTTTTCATTTGCAGGGACCTTTCATTTATTTGGTTAGATTGATTGGCTGATTTATTGACTGCTATTGTTAATGGAACTATTTTCCTGGTTTCTTCCTCAGTATCTTCATTATTACTCTTACTCTTTAGGGTCTCTAATAATAGGATAATGTCATCAGCAGTAACATTGCCTGTCTCCTTTTGTATTCACTTAAATTTTTCTGCTATCTTAATGCTTTAGCTAAGACTGCATGGACTGCATCAAATGAGAGTGGAGAAAGAGGATTCTTAATCTGAATGTGAGAATTTGAATTCAGGCTTTCTGATAGTTCCAACATTGCCCTTCTTGTGAAAGGACGCTTTGGTTATTGAGTTGTGATTCTGTATAAATTTTAAGACTGATTTTTATGTTTTAAGTTTTTTTCCTACAACAGATTTTTACTCCTCTATAAGGAATGAAGTTATGTTATTTACTATAAAATAGATGCAACTTGAGACCTCATATTATATGAAATAAAGTGACTTGGAAAGACAAATGCATCTTTTGTCAAGCTTTTATACACTCAGACATACGCACACAAATAACATGAAAGCAAAATACAGATAAAATGGCAGGAGAACATGATAGAGGAGAAAGCAAAGGAGTGAGTGTGATTAAATAAACAACACAATTTAAATTGTCTCTATGCATCTCCACTCTATGTACAATAAACACACACAATACCTTCATAAAACATTTAAGGGATGGAGTTGAACAGGTGGTTAAGAGCACACATGTCTCTTGCAGATGACCTGAGTTCAGTTACCAGCACCTTTAATTGCTGGCTCACAATTTCTTGTAAGTAGAGCTTCAGGAGGGACCCAATGCCTCTGGCCTCCATGGACGCATGTACTCATGTGCACATGCACACACATACACCGACGTACACATAACTAAAAATAATAATCATGATGATAAAAATAAAATTTTAAAAGAACACAGAGAATACTTAAGACCCGCAGAAATGCTGTTGCCTATGTCAAAACTGTACACACATATTTTGAAGAAGACAATCCTCCCACAATAAAAACTCAAAGATTTTAAAACATTCGACCAAAGGGAGTTGCAGTTTCACAAGCACATTGCAGACTTTCTTAAATTAGAATCTCAAGGTTTCAGTATATATCCTCAGAAAAGGCAGCACTCTGAGGAGCCATTTGTAGACCTACACATAAATTAGTTCCCAGTGATGATTTTGTTGGCAAATATGTGAATCCCAGGATTGGTCTTTCTACAATGTGTAAATACCAGAAAACATTTGTATACTCTTAGGTCTTTTAAAAGCCACTGAGACTCTTTGAGCCTCTAAAACTCCAAGCAGAGAAGCACAGAGGCATTGAGAACTGTAGGTGAGAGTCCTAATTAAAACTTGGAATTGATTCTTTACTTTAAGCATTCATATCCTCATTAAAATGATCAGCATGAGTCATAGATATATTTAAAGATGTACTCTATTGCTGTAAGATCAAAACGAAAACTTACTAGGAAGGACTTACATATTTTTCCTTATGGTTAGTATTTTAAACCTTCCATAATTTGAGTCACGAAGAACTTTTGAATTGCTCTTACTCTTGTCCCCATAAGATTTATAATCCTGGGAATTACCACTAAAAACAAACAAACATGAGGTTTCTAGCTCTAGGACATCACATTTGCCTTGGAATTCACTCTTCTCATCTAAGGCCAGTTTGTTCTCATTCTAGACAGGCAGACCCACCTGACTTTGCTCTCTGACATCTCCACTCAGCTGACAGGAGATGCATGTCAATTTCTATTTCACCGGGGGGAACTTACCTAGTCTTCTGAGACCCATGACCTTTGTGACTTACATATTTATGATTTCTTCTCTGCCATGCTCTCTGGGTCCAGGATACTGGAGAGTGACAAAAAGGGCCAGTCATCAGCTGGTTCTGTCCAGACTTCCAAGAATAACGGTTGCAAAGCTTTTAACGTAACTATGAGTTTAAAAGATCTAGAATGTTGCCCATCAGGTTTGGTCTAGAATGGAGACTATAAATTGTTGGCCAAATTATCCTACAGGCATGTTTTCCTTGGCCATGCTGAGGTTGGTCTGCAGAGTATTTAAAACTATTTAATTAGTTCCCAACACTTAAAAATCAGGAGATTTTATGGAAAAATCCAGATTTCTGGCATGGCATCTCTTGGTTTGGTAGCAGAGAGTCTGCATTCTTGCTTGGCAGAAATGAGCTGTAGTTACATAGCAGTCACCTCTTACAGTAGGACGAACTCAAGCCAGCTCATCATAGTCCCTACTACTCCTAGCATGTGAGCTTCACATAGCATGTCTATCTCTTCATGTCTGTTGAGTGTAAAATGCTTATCTTAGAACATATGGATAGCAATGCACAAAGAGCTACAGCATGCCAGGAAAAGAAAATAGAAAGCATTTGTAAACCACTGGAGTTGTCATCTACTTAGAAAAGGAGCATCTTTTCTAGTCACTATTTGGGCAGGATCTGGATCATAGAACTAGCTCATATGGTCCAGCATAGAACATATTTTCATGTATTCCCTCTATCAACGTAGTCACGACTATTTCAGAACTTACATAACCTGAATCTTTCCTACTCAGAAGTTCCCCAGGCTATCCTAGACTGATCTGGTTTCTGCTCTATTACTCTTCATGGGTGTTTTCCCTAATAAACTTCTTGCATATATAATCTAACTTTAGCATTTGCTTCTCAGAGAATTCAGACTGATCCAACTGCCTACTGTACAGTTACATCTCAGGTGCAGTGCTTGCACTAATAAAGACATAAAATAAACAAAACCACAGAGGTTCCCAGCTGTTACAGACTTGTAGTAAAGGAGGGATAGTTTCCCCAGAAAAGACAAAAAGAATAAGAAATAAGTAAATAATTTCAGACTTGTTAGAGATTGGGTGATCCAGGAAGAACTTTCTTAGCAGTAGATGCTTATTTTAACACATGAGTGTTGATAAGAAGAACTATGTTACAAGAGGATATTAGTGCTATCACTGTAGATGTAGAAGGACAAGTAGAGAGCAAAGACAGTAACTATGACAACACCACCTGTGGGAGGAAAAGACACAGTGTAGCTTGAGAATAATGGAAAAGAAGTACATGTGCAAGGATGTGAACGATCTGAAGTCATAGGGCATTTGCAGCAGACCAGGGAGACTACACTTTATCTCCAAAGACAGAAGAGCTTGGTTAAGTCAGGATAGAACTCTGAAGGCTTGGATCTGCTGTTACATGCTGCTACAAAAAGACAAGGGCTTCCACTATACCCAATTCAAAACTTTTGGACCCATTTACATAAAACAAGATCCCGGGGACACTCTAAGAAGTTGAGTATTGCAGAAATACTATATCTATACAAAATGCTGGAAATGCTAGGCTCCAGATATCAAGCTTACAGCTTACATGTCATATTGGTGTGTGTGCACATGTGTGTGTCTAAAGTGAACCACAAACTGGAGTGAGTCAGAGTGAATTTTCTAAAAGGAAGAAGCCGTGTCTCATGTTAGGAAGGGAGTGCAAAGTAGGCAGTTGCTTCTGCTAAAACAAACTGCAGTTTTCTATCCTAAGAAAGTAAAGTGTCCCTGAAGCCCATGGCAAAGATGTCACCACTGGGCATTTGCAAATCTGCGAGAGCCCTTGCACAGAAGCAAAAATACGATATGAATTGGAGAGGAGTTCTTCAGTATGGTCTAGGGCAGAAATGTGCAACTTCTTTGGAGAATGTTCTTCAGAGTGCAAGGTCCTGGGTTGTGCTTCTTAGTCAGAGGAGCTGGGGAGCTGGCAGGCAATTATTCTTTTCTACTCCTGGAACTATTCAAAGTATGGATTGAATCTGAGAGACTTTGCCTTTTTACCCCTCTCTCTACCCCATCCAGAGCAGCATAGTAAACATAGATCTAACAAGGCCCAGCCTACTTTTCCCTTGATAGCTACTAGGTGGCTATATGTACAATAAAAGCCGCCTGAGCAGAATTACATTACCTGTGGCCTAGAAAGGGGTCTAGGAAAATGCACTTAGCAGTGGGGAAATTGATGATAGGCTTTTCTGGTTTCAGGTCTAAGAAGTTCAGGTTCTCTAAGTAGGCTTCAAAATACCCATCAATCAGCTCTACTAAGCCTGATTCCACATGGGAGAAACAACTGCTTGACCATCAAAGGATATATCCTATTATCTCATGAGAGAGTGCCAATTAATTGAAATACAAGTTGTCTATTAAATTTTCTATTGGTGTGTGTTAAATTAAGTCCTTGATGATGTACAAAAATACATATATTACAAGTAAGTAGTTGACTAAATTTACAAAAGTAAATATAATTTCATAACTATACCAGATAAAGAGACAAATCATTACCAATACTCCAAATTTACTCTCTCTACCCAGAGTATAACTGCTCTTCTGGATTCAAGCATATAGAGGTTAATTTTGCATATTTTGTGCCTTATGTAAATTGAATTATACCAGATGCACTCTTAATCACAAGGAAGAAGTTTAAGACACTTTTCTGTGACTTACAATATACTTTCATGGGATGTTCATTATAAATCAGACAAGTTCCTTTGCTTGACCAATATCAATGTTAACACAAATAAATGTAGAATTTTATTTTATCCACCTGAGATGATTTTGTTTTTCTTCTTTTCCTGTTAATTTAATAAAATATGCTTCTCTAATGTTATATCAACTTTCCATTCATAGAATAAAGCCTATTGATTCTATTATATTATCCTTTTGATATAGTCTTGATTTTAATTTTCTGACATTTTATTTTAAATGTCTAGATATGCATGTTATTGTCTCTGCTCTTGGTTGCCTCACAGAACTTGATAGTAAGATTGCATAAGATACCATACACTTTGCTTACAGGACATGGAGAAATCAAGCTGGTACAGACATGAAAGCTTTGTCTTTGGTGACAAGGTTTCATGATGCTACTAGGTGCTATGGATGATGCTGGAGAAAACAGTCAACAACGTCTTTACCCAGAAGTCAACCCTGTATGGTACAAAAATTTCAGGTCTATCAAGATGTGTTTATTGGTTCAGTAGTGGCGTTAATATTATGGAGCAACCCACTGTTTTGTGATTAAATTCAGGGCCCATTCAATAGGAGAGAATTTATGTTGGATACTATAAACCTGACTAGGAACCCATGGCTACAGAATTCATAAGCTATAAGGGAGAATCTACTACTAGTATTTATTTTGATGAATGGATATAGATTGCAGTGATTAATACAGAATCTCTCAACTGGCCAAAACACATGAAATACATGACTGTGGAGTAAGCAGACATAAATGAACATTTATATCACCCTTCTTGTCAATGATCAGGAAACATATTTTTAGGTTCTATGCTTTGCATATTTTGCTTGTGAAGTGTCAGTTTTGGTCACTTGCCATTTATTATGGATCACTTTTGTGCTGTTATTGCTACGTTTATGGAGTTCCTGGTGTCATCAGGACACTTAATCTTTGCATAAGAGTTGGTAAGTACTTTCCCCATTATGGCAGCTAGCTATCGTCATTAGGTTAGAGCTTCTTTTTCTGTACAGAACCCTTTAGTTTAATATAATTCTGTTTGTCAACTTTTGCCTATTTCTTATATTTTCTAATAATATCCTGTCTTAGTCAGGGTTTCTATTCCTGCACAAACATCATGACTCAGAAGCAAGTTTTGGAGGAAAGAGTTTATTCAGCTTACACTTTCCACATTGATATTTGTCACCAAAGGAAGTCAGGACTGGAACTCAGGTCAGGATACAGGAGCTGATGCAATGAGGCCATGGAGGTATGTTACTTACTGGCTTGCTTCCCCTGGCTTTCTTATAGAACCCACGACTACCAGCCCAGGGATGGCCCCACCTACAATGGGCCCTCCCCCTTTGATCATTAATTGATAAAATGCCTTACAGCTGGATCTCATGGAGGCATTTCCTCATTGGAAGCTCCTTTCTTTGTGCTAACTCCAGCTTCTGTCAAGTCGACACATAAAACCTGCCAGTACATATCCCAAACCTCATTGCCTTACCAGTGTTTTAAAATGTTATCCTTGTGCTTTTTTAGTAATTTCAGAGTTTTCTGTCTTCGACTTCCATCTACTTTATGTACTTCATGAAGACATGAAAAAATATTTTATGTGAACCTGAAAAGACTGCCATTTTTATTCAATAGTCTGGATTTCTCCAATAAGCCAAATTTGTTAATTGTGTTGTTCAGATTTTTTTTTGGGTCACTTTGAGGCTTTTTCTTTTTATTCTATCAGTTATTCAATTAATGTTTTAAAATGTTTTATGATTTTGAGCTTATTTTTCATATTAATTTTTTGATAATTTTCTTAAAATATTAAGGTTTATTGGATGCAAATAAAAATCAAGTATTATGTTTCTCTCTATGGTATCTTCAAAATGAGTTGGCCCCTTCATTATTAATTATAGGCAGGAATCTAAATCTTAAGCTAGAACACAGAAGGAGGCTTCAGGCATGAAAATGACTTTGGGCTAGGACAGGGAAGTAGGCTCAGATATTTTGGTCATCCTGATAAGCCCTTAGAAATAGTGATTATAGGAGTGATGGGGGGGGACTCTGTTTATTTTCATGCATGTTCTTTGACTATCTGTGTTTATTGTCTTGTTTATTCCTTCACTATTTGCATCTATTGTATTGCTAGTTCCTCAACCTAGAACTGACCTATTTTGTCACAATGAATATATTAAAACATATATGAAACTTTGTGGATAAAATCATTGAAAAGAAAAACCCCTGGCAATAGTATCTTCTATCTAAGATGGCTGGCTCTTCTTTTCTCTTTAGTGAGAAAGATGATGGGCTGGTCACATAAGACAATTGGGAGTTGCATTGGTTGTTGTTGGGCTTACGTTTCAGTTTCACACTACTGCTGTTTCCCCCATCACCCCCAATCATTTGATTGAAGTAGGCACCCATCACTTCATCCCTGAGACAGTGGAAATCACAGATTTGTCTTTCAGATGCCCGCAGCCTTGATCTCTAGCTTTCTGCTTGTGCATCTTTAAAATATAACAATTGTACTGAGAGGACACACAGTCTGTCCCTGGAAAGATTTTATTCCTAAGTATTGTTGGATAGAGAGGGTGTTCTTCTCAGTCTCCATCCCAGCTGTCATGTCAGTTAGAATAGTCTGTATTGCTCAGTGATTTAATAAACACAAACCTAACTATTGTCATGATAGTATTTTGGAATTGCAGTTAAAATTTGTAATTAGATGATTTTAAATAGGGTGACATAGGTAAGGCTCATTCAATCACCAGAGAACCATTTAAAAGCCAAAATTTATGTTGTTCAAAAATGAAAATTTCTACCTTGACTCTTGCCTGATTCTGGACTGCCGTCATATCCATCTCCCCTGTTCTGTGTTATAAGAGCACCGAGTCTCTGCTAATTTCTCCCCCAACTCCCCCAAGAAGAGATTCATTCCCTAGGCAACCATGGTCACATCCCTCAGTCGATAAATTGTCCCAGACTATATGGGAAATGTTCCTTGCTTTTGAATTTTAATTCATGTCTTCTGAACTGTTTTCTAATGTTTTAAAAATATGATAAAAATACCCATTACATACTACACACTCTCTAGAACTACAAGCAAAAATATAATCATTAAAAGGCTATTCTCAGAATAGAGGTGGCCTTTCCTAGAAAGAGAAGAACTGATTGACAGTGACATACATGCTGCTATCATCCAATCTCTTTTTGATTTGTACAGGTAAATAAGCAAGAGTCCTTGCATTCGCTTTTAAGTTTACACACTCTGATATCAATTAAAACATGTAAAACATGTAAGTCAGTGCTGTGGCATGTTAGAAACATTTACATGAATGTATGTTTCTGAAACAGATACATGAATAGATGTCAAGGAAAAGGTGTCACAACAAGAAAATCAAAGAAACCACCAACCAAAGAGTACACATGGAGGGACCCACGGCTTCAGCTGCATATGTAGCAGAGGATGGCCTTGCTGGACATCAATGGGAGGAAAGGCCCTTGGTCCTGTGAAGGGTCTATGCCCCAGTGTAGGAGAATGCCAGGGTGGTAAGGAGGAAGTGGGTGGGTGGAGGAGCATCCTCATAGAGGCAGGGGGAAGGAGGTGGGATAGGGGGTTTGCAGAGGGGAAACTGAGAAAGGGGATAACATTTGAAATGTAAATAAATAAAATATCCAATAGAAAAATAAAAGAAAGACCTGATACCTCTTGCTGTGTGGAGGAGCCTGTTGTTCATCTATTACAAGCATACTGTTAACCTCAGCAAATCACATTTACCTATCCATAATAAAGAAGTGCTTTAAATCATTTTTGAAAAAAAAGATTAGGCAGGAGAAGCATTTGCAGTGTACTAGCTTTTTAATGAATATAATACAGTTTGTCTGCAATTTGTAATCACTTTTACTTAAATGTTTTATGAATGGTTTTTAAAACTTAATACATTATCAAGTGCTTCAAAATAGTTGGAATTTATTTTGAAATGCTTCAAACTGTTTTAAAATCTTTGCTCAAAAATTTTGTAACTCATCAGCAAGTTTAGAAAATAAACTAGTTTAATACCAAAAAAAACCAAACAAAAAAACAAAAACAGAAAGAAAAAAGAAAGGAAAAGAAAATCAAACAAATAATCCTACAGGCTTGGTTCCAAAGTGCTATCATTCTTAAGTCATAGGGAACATTACAACCGATGAAAGTTGGTTATGATGATTCATGACTTGGGACAAATATAATGAAATTAAGATTTTGTGAATAGATTGGTACAAGTTTTGTATTGCTTGAGAATGGAAGAGTAATGAGAAATGGGGCCAGAAGAGAGGGTAGAAATGGCAAGAGAGGTTTAGATCCTGCAACTATATATCTGCCATAAAACCTTTTCTGTAACAAAAAGGGGGGAGAAAATTAGGAATATTCTATTGTTAAGCTATAACAATCTATTCTCATTTCTTATATTTTATGAATCTCTTACAATATTCCCAAATCAGAACTACTCTCACATACAAGGACTTACAAGAGAACTAATGTAGTCTCCTCTTTCAGGTGTACTAGAGTAGGCATTTCTTTCCATCTTGTGCAGCCAGGTACTTCTGCAGAACAGTAGGAAAATTTACATCACAAAAATCAGCATTTTCTATAAATCTCATTTTTTTTTCAGTTTCTGACAACAAGTTGTTAAATATTTACCATACTTCCCTGAACCAGAGTTGTAATCATAGAGGCACACAGACTCAGCTTATTCGGGTACCTGTGCACACTAGTGTCATTAGAAGTTTATTAATAAGGGTCTACTAATCTCTGAAATGACCATGGGGGCCTGGATCATTGCTTGGGGCAGAGTTCCTAGCCTAACAACTGACCTAGTCAGGGGTGCGTAGATACAATTCAAGTGCAATTAATTTTCAAATATCTGGGACTGATAATCCTTTTTGTGAACTAGCTTTGTATCCATTGCCTTTTTTTGTCTGTTTATACCTGCATCAATACTAATTTCAGAAAATTGTTAAAACAGAAGAGAAAATTGTAGTTTAGCTTTGTACTGTACTAATTCGCTAGTTCTGATGGATATTTGGTGAGGGGCTTTGTTCAAAAGTTGCAGTTAAAGATGCATTTTAAGGAATTATCCAATAATAATTTCCTTTACCTAATTCTGTGCCAATGATAAATCTGTCCAATGCTAAATTTCTTTTCCTAATAATGTACTGCTTGCCTCATCATGAGTCACTCATAACGGCAAAAATTAGGAGACATCATTTTAATAATAACTATGAATTTTGTATCTCTCAAAGGCTGATTGTTTTCTTTTTCAGATATTAACAAAGCCCTGTGTTTTGTAGGTGTTTTATATTACATTTGGAAAAAAAACTAAGGCTCAGAGAGTCAATGACATTCAACGATATCAGAGAAAAAAAATAGTGTATCTATTGTAATAACAGGTGTCTCAATTTTAAATCCAAAGGTTTTACCACTGCACCACAGCTGTCTTGGTATTCTGGATTTTTATTATTATTATCATTATTAATTGTACTATTGGTCATGGTAAGAATATTAATGAATACAATTACCAATGATTTAGTAAGGGAACAATTTTAAAAGCTTAAGTTTATTAGAAATGGCCAATTTAATTTTATAAGGGATAAGTCATGCTTAAATAAGTGAGTGGATTTTCCTGGGATATAGTTTCCATAGTGACCATGGAAAGATTGACATTATATATTTGGAATTACAAAAAGGTTTGGTAACATCTCAGAGATCATTAATTCAGATATTGGACTGTGGGTATAGTACCTTATTAAATAGAAAATAAGGTCAGAATAGAAAGTAAATAGGAAATATGTAGCTGAACAGAAGGCAGAAGCAGAACATCCTGGGGTCATGGTAGGTGCCCTTCACATTTGTGATTCACAGGAAGATTTAGAAATATAACTGTGATGTTCATAGTAGGTTGGCAATATATAAATTTGGACAAAGTCCTCTAATTAAATTGAAAAGAATGTGCTCATTTTAACTACCTTCAATAATCATCGCAATTAATCTAATGTATTTCCCAGGAGATAATGGGCCAGTTGGCAAGACAAATGTCTAAATGTTGGGAATGGCTCAGGCAAAGCATGGGAACACTGAGTCTTTCTTTCTTAGATAAGAGAAGGTATAAACAGTGACTATGGAAGAAATGTAAAAGTAATTAAAGAAAAATACATGCAACTCAAAGTCAAAACACACTGTCTTCCATTTTTTAATCCCCATCAGTTAAACATTATGGACTGACCTCCAAACTACGGATCTCTGCTGTCCTCCTCTGACCCTTATCTCTGCCCCCCTTCTCTTTACATTCAGATTTCACCTTTTTTATTTCCATGCTTTTTTTTTTTTCGTAAAACCATAAATCTCTCTTTTCTCTGTCATTTGTATTTTGCCCTTATCCTTTAAGGTTTGGACCCAAAACCTAATTCTGTAAACAAATGGGTGGCTAGTTGATAAATAAATTAATTAACCGCCTCTTACAGACCCAGAGACCAGTCACACCACCATGAATGAACTTATCAGATCCTACTCCAGAATAGCTGTCTGCATGTTTTGAGTCATCTGTGTGTTGCTTTACTGATATTCAACTATTCTCACGAGCAATACAAAGCATCATGATTGTTCTAGGGTGTTTCAGAGAAGAGATGAGGTGATGTGCAGTAATTCCTTTGCATTTTCTTGTCTGGAGGAAAGTGGAGGGGGAGAGTATGACGTGGGTAAAATTCTCCCATCAACCTACTTTTATTTTATATATTGTAATTTACAAAAATACATATTTTTTGTTTTTATATTTTTATTTTATATGTAGTTATTTGCATAAAATATAATGAATCATTTTAAAGTATGAAAAGGTTAATGATATTTAATGCATTCACAGCACTGTGCAAACAACAGACATCTGGGGAATGTAAATACTACCTATAGAATGGGAATAATATATACTTCGAGTCATATATGTGACAAAAGTCTAGGATGCAGAATACATAAATAACATTTTTTTCCTCAATGTTGGGGACCAAGCCTTACCTTGCACATGCTAGGTAAAATTTCAACTACTTTGATACATCTTTAGCTTATAATTTCTAGAATTAAACAAAAATACTTAAGTTAAAAATAAAGTTGCATAGGCATTCAATAAAAGAAGACGTACAAAGGGCCAATGAAAGGTGGTCATGAAGGACATCCTACTCAACCACAGGATCATGCAGTAGTTTGGCAGCAATGACAAAAATCATGTTGATAATGGTAACTATACAGAAAGAATATAATGTTCATTTATACCATGTTGCTGGGAAGTATGATCAAGCAATGTACTATATCAAATCAAATGGATGAAAAGAAAAATAGCACCAGAAAAGAGATGCACGGAAAGCATTTGACAACACAACACTCATTTATGATTTTTTTTAAATGCACAAAACTACGATGCTGAGATCAACAGGTCATGAGGAGCCCCACCTCAAGGCATACATCTACACCACAGTTATAGATAGCATCTATGGTTCAGGGAACATCAGGGAAGATGGGGCACAGAGATTTTAAGAGCCAGAATACCAGGAAGTCAGCTGTGAATCACCCTCTCCTAGAAATAGCTGCTTAAACAAGATCATAAAAATGGCAATATTAATGGCTACATTAGCATGGGGGAGGCAATCTTTAAGGAGTCCCACCCCTAGTTAAAAACCACAGGCAACAAATGACTGCTGGGAAAAAAAAGAGAATTAGGCTTCCAGGGATGGGCTTTAATTCAGACAACAGATAGCCTTGTTAATTTATACACACAAACAACAAACATGAGCAGGAAGAGTTTGAGGAAGGTTAGCTTGGAGGAGCAGATGGAAGGAAAGGGAGGGGAAAGTAACGTCATTCCTGTTCAATGTTAAAAAGTGAAAATTCAAAACTAAAAATTCTAGGAATAGAAGGGAACGTCTTCAGCTTGATAAAGAATGCTTACAAACCCCTGAAGTTAGTAGACTACTGAACAGGAAGAAATTCACGGGGTCTCCAGTAATAGCAGGGAAAAGGCAAAAGTGTCATTTTATCACTGCTTTTCAACAGCATGCCATATGTTTAAGTATCCCAAGGAAAGAAAGGAATATGCTCTTGAGCCTAGTGAGCTCATGGGCCCAAGGGGTGGGAGACTACTTAGTTAAGGTTGATAGAGACTCTGATTGCCTTTTAAGTATCTGTGTCTATACCCTGAGGCAAATACTGCTCTAGATGGTAATAAAGAAGATTCTCTTTGCAGTGAATGATAGTGAGTGCAGAGTCTCGTGACCGTGGGACCAGGGAGCCATGGGACTGGGAGGAGCAAGCCTGGAGGACAAGTAGGGTTGAGGTATGCCCAACCCAGGAAATCTTATTCTGGGATGGGCAGGAGTAGGATCAATCAACTCTTGCCCTGGGGCCTGCGTGTCCCAGTGCACATAGCTCTGTGCCCCTACCTTAGATTCATCAGAAGAGGTCACATAGCTGGTAGCCAGGTAACCTTTCTTTTCCCCTTATCAGGTCATATCCTGCAGCACCTGGAATTCCTTTGCATGCAAATGAGCCATCCCACACCCTGGCCTGGCCAATGATGTACTCTCACCCTGATAGCCCCTACTTACCCCAAAGGTTTAAAAAGCTTTTGTCCCTCCCCCTCCTCAATAAACTGAACTAGTTTTCCAAAGCTGTTATCGGATGTTTGTTCTTTGTCCCCTCTCTCATCCCCATCAAGATCTTGTCTGTATCCATCCAACCGATGAAGCTTCCCTCCCTCCAGTCTAAAAAAGGGCAGACTAACCTGAGGGAGAAGCAGGTCCAGAGTGGCACATGACAGCTCAGGATGCTGAGAATAAATAATGGTTGAGAGCTTAGCCCATCAGGAAAGGTAAAAGAGAGGATGGAAAGAATGTAAGAACCTGAAGAGAGGCTGCGAGCTGCCCTCTAATAGGCATGCACAGTGGTGTTCATTTGTGCCCTTAGTGCAGTGGCTATGACCCAAAACAACAGTGCCTCACAGTTTTCCACTTTATCCTCTGACTTTTACCTTCTTTCTGCCCTGGTTTCTGCAATGCATGCTCCTTTTGCAGTAATTCCTAACTGAGACTAAGAGCCTGAACGAACGTTCAGCTATAGATGTGTCATTTGTATCAATCTGTCAACCCTCGACCCAGGGAACACAGACCAAACACCTTCATGGGTGTGAGGATGGTGAAGAGAATTTGGAGCACCTGGAAGTCTCCTCCATTACTGGGAGAAATTCAAGACATCCTGACTAATTTGGAAGACAGTTTGACAGCATCCTATAAAACTAAATATTCTCCTCTGGATCAGTGCAGCAATCACACTGATAGTCACCCAATGTTGAAATGCTATGGCTACAGAAGGCCACAGCATCTCCGTGTTTACAGCAGCTTTCTTCATGATTTCCAAAACTTGGAAGCAATAAGATGTCCATCAGTGAATGGCTGAATAAACTGTGATATTTATATACAGTAGAATATTAGTTTATAATAAAAATAAAAGAAATATCAAGCTATGAAAAAGCATGATATGAGCTGACATGGATATCACTAAGTGAAATAGCCATTCTTGAAATGCTAAACACCACCACCAACAACAACAAATCACAGTTCCCTATCAGTGAAGGAGAAAGAAGACCTTTCACTTCTCAGAAGACTGTTAGGGCAGTGAAAATAGTCAAAAAACATTGCATTAGTGGATACACACATCTTGACCCATTTGTCTTAACATGTAGGATGTACAACATCAATTATGACATGCTATGTAGTAATCAACTTCATAGCCCTGGAGGGGATGTTGATTACCAAGATGTTAAATCTATGTAGGATCCAGAGGGTCATGGGAAACCTTCTTTACAGTTTGCTTTGAATCTAGCCATTTTACAAAATTAATAAGAAAAAAATTAAAAAAACACCCTCTAGTTACTGTATTGGTGTATAAAATGCACATCCAGGAGGCAAGGGCAGAGACCCGTGTGCCTGTTTCCAGGGTACAATACCTCAGCCATTTGCCAATGAGAAACAAGCAGACAGAGATCTATATGGAGAGTGATTTATCCTATCACAGGATACAGGAACGGACCTCAGCATCTTGTACCATAGCACTGTTCTTTCTTAAGTATAACATGGAGGGAAACTGGCTTCTTCATATGACAAGCTTGTTAGAATCCCAGTTCAGTCACATCACCTCTGTGGTCTCAATTGTCTTCTCTGTGTAGTAGGACTAATGGACCTGCTCACAGGAGAACTGGGACGATAAATGAGAAAACACGGAGACAGCATTCAGGAAATGTTAATTTCCTTTCTAAGTGGTGCACCTTTTGGGGAGGTGGTGCAAGAAGCACACATGTCCTGTGCCTCCCAGAGCAGAGGGATGCTCATTCCAAAATGGCTCTTACATTTATCATTCCTCTGTGAGATGTGTGAGAGGGATGTGGCAGAAGGAACAGGCCACTCACTTTAACTTAACTGCACTCAGACAAGAAGCTAGAACTGAGAACGAAAAGAAAACAGCCAAGAAAAGGCAGTCATGGAAAAGGCTTGCCCAACCCTATTGCAAATGAAACCACTGCATCACACCCACAGCACACGAGGCAGCTTTTGCATAGCTGCACACTGTTTGAACGTGCATCTCCCACCCCCCTCCCGGATGACGTGCTGGGGGGATGTGATTTGGATGGAAGTTTGGATCTGCATGTAAAACAAGGGCCAAAATGAAGGCTGGGCTAATGACTTTCACCTGACAGCCAGTGGAGGCGTTGACTTGGGTAAATGGTTTTCTAATTGACAGCTTTAGGCCCTGGCAACAGCACTCCAAGTGCAGTCCAAATCCTTTAGAGGGACTGTAACTGTAAAAGCTGTGCTAATGCGATAGATTAAATGTACCAAAGCTGAGGCAGCTGGTGGCAGACCCTTGAGCTGGGGATTGCCTTTTCCTGGTTTCACAACTGTTTATTTTCATTGCTTAAGTGTTGCAAAGCCCTGCTGCCTTGCTGTTAAATGTCTGGCCCACTTCTACCCTTATTGCTGGTCACTTGAATTTTTATCCAGGTTTTGGTCTCTCATAAGGTCTTTGCTCATCACAGAGACAAAGGTTTAGATGGTAAAGTTCACTTGCCCTGTATAGCTATGTAATGTCAGATTTTCCTTTTACAATGCATTTGATTTGACACACAATTCCTCTGCAATATCAGTTTATGCTCTATAACAAATGATCAAAAAAGATCTCAGGGCCAATCTTTAGAAAAAGGAAGGGGACTGGAGGGATGACTCTCCAGTCCTCTTGCATCTGGACCCAGGCTCAGTGCCCAGAACCCACATCAGGTGTCTCATAATTGCCTGTAAATACAGTTTCAGGGAATTCAATGACAAACACCTTCTTCTAGCTTAAGCATGTACCAGCACACATGTGGTGTACATAAACACATGTAGACACACATTCATACTTATAAAAAATCATTTAAAAATAATCTTAGGGCCCCAGTGGATTGGCTTCCTTGGGCAATTTATCAGATTTGTCTAAGTGACTGAACTTCTGGGACTTGGGCAGTAGACTACCCTAGGGTCCGGACTGGGGCTGAGTCATATGATCTGTTTTCCACTGGGACCTAAGTAGACAAAACTCCATGTATGCAGCTTCTGCTTATATCACTTACTCTGTCACTACATTGACTACAACATGGAATGTGGTCAAACTTGAAGTCCAGTGGCAAGGAATTCTACCATCTTCCTCTGGGGAGAGGAAGGGAAGTCACATGGCAAAGGACACCAATATATAATTCTATCATAAACGTTTATAAAAAATGGAGGGGGTGAATTAAATGACCAATTAACTTTCTCTAAGCCATGGTCCTGGTCCTGACCTTGTCTTGAATAGCAGTAGAAAAAACTGCAAGAGGCAGTTTTCCTGATGAGGTTAAATATATCATAGCAACTCTAACTTTACAAGATGTTCTCCTGTTGGCTTAATGTAAAACCAAATTTATAAACTTGCCCAACTAAATTTATGCCACCTCAAACTATCAGACATACTCTCATAGAGGTGTCCCCGTATCCTCCCCTTGCACCTTCTTGCTGATGCTGAGGTGAACATAGATGCTCACTCCTTGAATGCTCTAAGCTAATGCTGACACAGACACAGGTACTCACTCTTATGAGTGGTCTGTGACACAGACACTGATGCTCACTCCCATGAATGGTCTAAGAGATGAGGACATAAGGAGGAAAAGTGTGATAAAATCTTGGGACAACCTCCCAGAGTTCTCACAACCTAATTTGGTTCTCACTCTAAGACCAGTAGACCAAGTTCATGTCTCAATCACACACCTGTCATCTCCTTGCTTTTTCCTGACATGATATTGCATGTAGCAGGTGCTGCCAGGATTTCCTGATTTAGTTATTTAATGTTGCTGTGATCAAACAAAATGGCCAAAACCAATTTATAGAAGTGAGTTTATTTTGGCATACATTTCCAGAGGGACTCAATGTCTTCTGGGCTCCTCTAAGGAGCTTGGGTCACTTCTCTGGCTCTGTATAATACAGCACACATAGCTTGTCTTCTAGGTACCAGCTGGATTCACTCCACAAGGGCTGCTGTTCCTACTGGTCATCCTTTGATGCAGGCATCTCCAAAACACTGAGGTCTTCTGCTGCATCTGGGCTGCACTCTCACCAATAGCCTCTCACAAGCCCTCTACATGGTACTGAGCCTCAACTTCTCTGCATGACTTCTTCAATCATGGGCCTTCAACTGCTACTGAGGCTGTACCTTTACCAATG
>NW_021604566.1:1711067-1788528 GCF_004785775.1 Grammomys surdaster
CTCAATGGATTTTTTAGCCCAACATTCCAAAGTTTTTTCACAATCCTTCCTAAAACAACATGGTCAGACCTGTCAAAGCAACAGCCCACTATCCTCTTACCAAGTTGTCTAAGGTAGAGTTTCTATTGCTGTGATAAACACCAAGATCAAGTTGGGGAGAAGAGGGTTTTTTGTGTTGTTTTGATTTTATTTTTTGTATTTTGTTTTTTGTTTTTGTTTGATTTGTTGTTTTGTTTTTGGCTTATGTTTCCATACCACAGTTTATCATTAGAGGAACTCTTTCCTCTCTGATGAGTCTAGCTTATGACAATTTGACATCAAACTAGCCAGCACACAAAGTGCTCAAATGTCTGAGTTTTGGGGCAACATCTCTCACTTAAATTACAACAACTTCTAATGTCCCTCAAATCTTTCATGGTGTGACAGATACTTTTAATCTCTCAGTATGTGTGTCTTTGTAGATAGAAGAGGTTTACCCATAGAGTGGGAAAAGCTTCTCTAGTGTCATGTACAGTAGATCAGAAGTACCAGAAAATTAGCAATTGTACTCTTAACAGATGTTTGTTCTGTGGATAAAGTGCCATGTAAGCATTCTGTGTAGCCAAGACTCTTTGGAGGAAAATGATAAGCTGGTATGCTGCCATTTTGGGCTTGAAAGCCATCTAATAGAAAAAACCAACTAACTCATTCCTGTTTATGATTAAATCTATTTCTTAAGGATTGAGCTATATCCCAACTGTAACCTTGACTACAAATGGTAGTTAATGTGACCCCCCCTCCCCCACACTTGCCTGCCAAATCACCCATTTGGAAACCATCTACTCCTGAGCTATAAAAACCCTTACTTTTCCCATGTCCAGTGCTGATCTCTTGAACCCTGCTTTAAAGGGACATAGCCTATGTCTGTGACTTTTTAAAATTTTACTTTAATTAATTGAGCCACAATTTGAGTTGATGGTCTTTCTCCACAGATCTGTGGGACTAATGAAAACCATTTTACTTCCATTGTAACATCATTCAACTGTAGTGTTAAACCCACTCATTTCCAAGGTACCTTTCATCTTCACTTAGTGGATCTGTCAACTTAGTGTCATGTCTATCTGGATATGCTCCTAAAAAAAGTATTATAATATCATTTCAGATATATTTTTGGGTTATAAAGACCTGTCAATAAATATGAAGGAGAGAAAGTCACTTAGTAAGCTTAGTGGGATTTTCCTGCTAGATATTTCTAAATTTATCTCATTCTCACATTGTCAAATGCATAAAAAGAAAAAAGGTTAAAATAATACTCAACCCACCAAATATTTATTCATTGCTGAGTATTAGCTACAAGCTGTTCCAAACACTTGAGGACAAGATATCATATCAATGCACACATTCTCTGAGCTCTTAAAATGAGCTGTCATTGAAACTTTGATACCTTCATTGAGGTAGAGTTGCTTTAACTCATGTCAACTCCAATTTCGTTGTTACCAAAGAAGTCTTTAATTCACTGTACTTACACATTTCCACAACCTACCATTTCAATCCAGAGTCTGCTTGGAGTATAATGCTAAGCAATTCATTTTGCCCGAGTATCACCTGGCCCAAAGAGGTTGCAAGCTCTTTGCTGGGGAGGCCTCGAAGAGGAAGCTGAGTGCAGTTGTGTCCTGAAAAGGAAAGTTCCTGGTCCTGACTTTGTCTTGTGAACAATGATTGTTCTAAATGAGCCAGAAGACAACTGAGACTGCAATTGTCCATCCACTGCATGACTAGTGCCCTTCAGAATGGAAAGAAACATTTAAGGGGGTGGGGGAAGGAAAGCAGAGGTTTGAGAAATTCCAAAGACAAGGCGAATCAGCAGGGGAGGGAGTGAGCAGGGGGACAGAAAATGATTAAAATATCAAAAAGGAAATCAGTACATTTGAAACCTCAGACCTGGAAGCAATTAAAGGTCAGCTGGCAACTGTCAAGAATCAATATAAAAAAGATGTAATTTTTAATAACTCAGAAATAAAGCACACTGTTAACATGCTAGGAGCTGGGGGAGGGGTGAAAAGCAGCCAGGAAAAATGTGGTCTGTTAGCAATTACTGTGGATGCCAGGGCCAGCCTAAAAGAGTTACTTGCACCTTCTCAGTGCAGAACCCCCTGGTGTGTTTCTGCCTCAACACAGCACCCCTCTTACCCCCAGCCTGGTATCCCAAGTCATAACATGCATTTCTACACAAGTACAGTTGTAAACTGTTTAAAGTAGGTGCTGGGAACTGAACTCCAGTCCTCTTTGAGAGCAGCAAGTGCTCTTAACTACTGTGCCTTCCCCAGCCAGCACAGGAGTACAGCATAAAACTAGAAAATGTCATTCGAAAGGAAGAAAGAATAAAATTGACTTTTGCATAAGGAGAGGAAAAATATCTCAAAGACTCTTGCAGACATAGATGGAGTATCTCTGAAGACCAATATTGTTAGAGATATCTCTTCAAACTGTGGAACTTTGAGTGGTTTTTAACAGGCATTGAAAAAATAGGCAAAGAGGAGAGAGTGCAGGGAGAGACAGCTGGAATGGTCGGGACATTTTGGAGGTGGTGTGGAGCCCTAGTGTAGTAGAAATTTCCTGGAACCTATGAGGGTGACCACGGTGATAACACCTAGTAATGGACGACACAGAGTCTGACACAGGCAAGGCACAACTTCCAGTAGTGAGACTGGGTTACATTTGGTTGAATTATTGGCCAAGACAGTCCCATGGAGATTCCCAAACTACCCAGGGTGATTCTAGGACAAAAAGTCTCTCTGTGAAAACTGATAGCTGGGGGAGCCCATTGCCGAGGGCAAGTTTTATTCTGCCCATTGAACATAAAACAGTTGAGCTGGTACTGGCTTGGAGCCTTCAGTCCTATGTTCTAGATTCTTTGCTAATGAGAGAGTACTCTAGGGATTATGCAAATAGAAACCTGAGCACCAAGTCAGTTCCAATCTCCACCAATGATCTATCCTGCATGCAGGATGGGCTAGGGCAAAGGTGGTGCAGGACTTGTGGGAGTGGCCCAAAAATTGTTTGGTTTTCTTGAGTCCCATGCCATGAGATAGAGCCCATGCCCTACACTGCCTGGATGGCCAGGAAACAGAGACTGGATACTCAGAGACCTAGAGTAGAATCACGACACAACACACATAGAGAAGTGATTTCTAATCATATTCACTACACTCATAGATCACTGGCATGTCCACTTGTGATCAGAGAGGCTTCCTCCAGCAGCAGATGGTAAACGCAGAGACCCACAGCCAGACATTATTTGGAAAGAGTCTAAATTGGAGGTCTTCATTGGGTCACTCCCCTTGAAGACTGGGAAACCCCATGGAAGGTGGGGAGGAAAGATTATAGGAGTCAGCAGGAATGGAGGACACCAGGAGAACCTATCCCACCAAATCAACTAAGTAGGACAGGCATGGACTCTCAGAGACTAAAGATGCTAGCATGAAGCCTGCCTGGGTCTGCACACTCTATCATGGAGCCTTCATGGGTTCTCCGTGTATATGTTATGACTGTTAGGTGCTTTTGTAGGACTCCTAACAGTGAGAACTGGAAGATCTCTGACTCTTTGTCTGCTCTTAAGACTTCTTTCTTCCTATTGGGTTGGCTTTCGCCTTGTCTTACTATATCTTGTTTTGTCCTGTTTAGCTTTTGAAGAGGAAACCAAGGGGGGGTGGATCTGCAGGAGAGGGGAAGTGTGAGGAGGAGCTGAGAGAAGAGAAACTGTGATTGGGATGTATTGTATGAGAGAATAATCCATATTCAATTCATATATATACAGATATACAGATATGGGGGGGTGGTCCTGATGTTAAATAAATGTACAAAGTACTAGGGTATATAACACTGAATAGATTACTTTGTACAAGACTTTTCAGATTCTCTATGGGATTTGAAGGAGCTCTCGATTCTCAAAAGTTCGGAGTGGGGTGTAGAATTTACTGTTGTCCTGGTATGAAGCTATGGTATTAGGGGATTAATACTTCCTGACCATTTTGCTAAATGCAGGTACTTGTTAGTTTATTTTTTCTCATTTAACACAGTAAATACCAATAAAAGATGCAAGTACACTGCAATTCACAAATGGTTACAGAAAGACAACTGATACCTCTTTAAAATATCATGTCTTTCAATCAATGGTTTAGCTGTGTGGGGCAAAAACGGCTGTAGCATTGCTTACCTCTGAGGCTTTCTGTTGTTCAGAAATGGTTGTCTTTGACTGTGGTCTGGTGAGTTTTGAGCAGCTGGAGCATCACGCAGGTCTCCATGCCAGTCTCATTTGACCTTGGAGTACCAGTGATTGTTACCTGCTTTATTTTCCGGAAACTGAAACTTATTAGAGGTGAAAGAAGCCTGAGTGATCACAACTTCTGTTTCTGCCAGCAGAGGGCAAAAGACGCCTAAAACCCACACAGCTACTTTTCCTAAAGCTAATCCACAAAAATCCCACCCAGAGAACTAAACCCTGCTCCACCCTCCACTCCCCCACCCCCGCCCTTTCCCAGCACTTCTCAAGCATAAAGAACTTCCTACTTCCTCTCTCCTCACATCCCACTTAGCTCTTCAGGAGTCTAAAGGAACTCGAATGAGTTTCCATGTGCCGTGTCACAGACTGGAGTGCATTAAGGCCAGGAAGTCAGGCAGGAGCATGTTTGTAGATCCGGTGCCGATTACTCCCCAGTTAGACTGTGCATCCACCAATACGGAATGGATTTTTCTCTAATTTATTAAAGGTCAGTCAGCATGGATTGATAAAGGAAAGGCCATGTCTGATAAATTCACCTAAATTGAATTCTTGGGCCACATTACCAAATCAGCAGATATAATTTATCTGGCTTTCAGGAAGGCATTTAGCGCTATACCACATAACAGATGCATTTACTAAGGCAAAGCCTTGTGCGACGGTTAAGTGTCAGGTGGCGATTCTCGAAACAGGTTTAAAATGGCCCAGAACCCAACATTGGGTGTGCCAACAGGAGACACTTAAGAGTACAGACAGAGAGGTCAGTCTGGGGGTCAATATTTCAAAGTCCTTGACCCTAATTATAATCTAATCTCCACAACGGTCATATCTCTTGAGAGCAAAATTGGGAAGAAGGGGACAGTTTTAAAAGGAACAGCCTGAAACAAGTTCTGTATTTCTTTTTTCAATCAGGCCAGTTCAGTAAGAGATGAATGAGTTATTCTTCTACCAAAGGAACACAAATAAACAAAAGCACAAAGGCAGCCAAAAGCAGCTGCCCAACACAGAAGCACCGTAGGGAGTCTGACCCCGCACAGGGCTGAGAAGCATGGGTTTCCCTGATATCCCAAACTCAGACAGCCTTAGTGGATCCAATGAGTACAGGGGAAATGGCACTTAGGGGTTCCAAGATATAAATAAGCTCAAATAATTACATAACTGTGAGTCATTAATATCCTTGCTGTGGCCTCAAAAGGCACGACCACCTAACTCTGGTTTGAATTTGCCTCTTCTTGAAGTCGAGATTTATGCATCAGCCTTACATCTTTATCCAGGCAATGTGGATTGGATTTCTCTCTAATTCATTAAAGGTCAGTCAGCATGGATTGATAAAGGGAATTCCATGTCTGATATATTTGCTTAAATTGAATATTTCCTCTGGGCTACTGCGAAGGTGACCTGAGGTACAATGTACCCAAGCAGCCTTAAAGGGTGACGCTGGCTTGCTTTCAACATCTTAGAAAGCCAAGGATAGAGGAGTATCTGACCAGTGGTTCTTATTCTGGAGCAAGTCATTTTGTTTGAGCTTGGAGTCAGTAGCTGACTCCTACAGGCTGGGAGTACAAAAAATAGTGAGTGGCTGAGACTCTTGAGCATGTGTGCATTTGCTCACAGGTGTTCCGACTATATGCCTCCGTATCTCACTCTGTCATGGATGCTGCTTAAAGCCAGATGGAGACTGGAGTCATCTCTGATCAACTTATCTCTGAAACTCATCTGTGAATGTTCTCTTCTTGTATGACAGGTAGTATCTGTGTCACCTTAGACACTGAGTATTTGGAAGCAAGTTGAATATTTAAATTGACAAGAGTAGGTGGAGAGGCTTGTCCCACCCCATCCACATGTAGGTGGACCCATTTAGTCAGATAGAAACATTAATAGATTGAAAACAAAACCAGACAAACTTCCCAAATAAGAAGAAAATCTATTTTGGGGCTTTATCTGTACCCTGAGCTACCTGCTCACCCTAGAGATTAAACCTGTAGTTTTCCATGATCTCACATGCCAAAGCCTTATAACACCCTCCCTCCTTCCCTCCTTCCCTCCTTCCCTCCTTCTCTCCTTCCCTCCCTCCCTCTATCCCCCATCCCTCCATCCCCCCCCCTCTGTGTGTGTGTGTGTGTGTGTTTTCTCTGGAAAAACCTGGATTCATCTACAGGGCTGGATTCATCTACAGGGCTATCAAAATCTACTTCTGTCAAGACGTTTAAAGTCTCCAGTTCCAGGTGAGTCTCAGCTTCCACTTAAATCTCTGTTTCAAACAAAACAAAACAATAGAAATAACAAACAAAACAAAGCAAAA
Organism: Grammomys surdaster; assembly: GCF_004785775.1. Classification (NCBI taxonomy): domain Eukaryota; kingdom Metazoa; phylum Chordata; class Mammalia; order Rodentia; family Muridae; genus Grammomys; species Grammomys surdaster. The sequence continues at coordinate 1,717,628 of NW_021604566.1, forward strand.
CAAAAAACAAAAACAAACATCAAAATCAAAGCAAAAAACCCCAACAAAACAAAACAACAACAACATTTTACATGTACATGAAACAAAAAATAGAATTAGAAATCATAGAATAGTGATGGGCCGGGCTTTCAATAGTAAGGAACAGGCTATCCCCTATTCCAAAAATTCAGTTTCACAACTGTTATCCCAACTCATAGAGCCAGAACAGGTTGTTCTTTTAGCATTTGTGATATAGTTTTTTTTTAAATTCTCTTTCTGTCTTAAAAACATCAATTCTTACTAGGAAACTGTAGCCTTAAACTTGTTATGTTCCAGCTCCCTGAATGTCCATTTTTACCAACCCCCTAGGATCATTCAATACTCACTTCTCAAAGTATCCTTTCATTGTGTGCATCATATCATTATGGTTACATGTCTTTTTTTTCTTTAGCCAAAGGCTAAGTTCCAGTGTCCCTTAGCCTTTTCACTCTATGTGAAATCTAGCAAAGGAGGTTGCCCTGAGAAGGCTCTAAAGTCAAGTCTGGATGTACAACCAAAACAACCCAGGTCTGGAGTACTCATTAAGAACTACACTTGCATCTGATCCCAAGATAAAGGATGGGTTATAATGTTGAATTAAGAGGCTGGATTCATTACCAGTGCCCATTCAACACCAAGAAAAATAGCACAAGCTCAGATAAGAGGAGACAGTGAAAACGTGCTCTCATTTACCAGTAACAGAAACCCCAAGAACACACAAGAGACACAGATAGAAACAGGTGTACAAATACTAGTTCCCTCCCTGTTCCTGGATCTCTCTCTCTCTCTCTCTCTCTCTCTCACTCTCTCTCTCTTCTTCCTCTGTCCTTTCTCCCACTCCTTGTTCATTATGAGGTAAGCAGCAGCTTTATTACAGTCTTATACCATAGTGTTCTGCCTTACCGTGGTCCTGAAACAATGGAACCACGTATGAGCTGTAACCTGTAAACCTATGAGACAGAAATAAATGGTACCTTCATCTAAGTTGTTTCTGTCAGGAATTTTGTCACACCACTGACAGGCTAACTAACCAACACACTGGCCTTCCTCCAGTGGAATGTAGTCACCAAAATCTCTTGACCTTGATTAGAAGTAGAGGCTCCAGAGCTCTGCCTGTCACCATGTACCTCATGCTGATATTCAGCTGCAGGAAAAGAATAAATGTGGAGAAAAGGGAAAGAGGACTTTTATGGCTCCTTATCTTCTGGCCTTTCAAGCTTTATGTGTGATGCTGTCTTGACCTAGCAAGCTTATGTCTTCCCAAACTGTGGAAGCAATTATTATTAGGGTTTCCTTTTAATTTAGCATGGGAGGGAAGGAAGAAAAGACATTTGCTGTCATGACTCAGTGGACATGTTGGGTAAGGCCTCATTTGTAGTACCATAAACTAGTTTCCCAGTGCCTTTTGAAACACTGCCAACTCACTTATCTCTAGCCTGTTCCTTAAGAACAAAGCTTCTTCTCTCCTCTTCTACTGTCATCTTGCCAAAAGTATTATGTTGCCACAACCAGCAGCAGATGAGATGGGATGGAGGCACACATTAACTGTATTCTGAAGGCTGCCGTAAATTCACTGCAGTGAATCTGGATGGGGAGATTAAAAAACATTTAACAACATTTTCTTTAAAACGTTACTGATATATAAAAAGTAATAGTTTATATAGGACAGAAATAAGACATGGGATCATTCTGATTTATGTATTTTCATGGATGGTCAAAGCATCTTGGAGGAAGGAAGCAAAGCATCATTCCATGTAGCTATGGTAACTTGTTTATACATTATTCACAGGATTTGTTTCATGGACAATTCATTGCCAGGAAGAACATTCTATGAGCCAGCCAATGGACATGCAGGAACATAACAAATATCAAAATAAAGGATAGAGAATGTGCAAGAAAACACAGAAACTTGGTGTCTAAACTTAGATGCTATAAACATTTTTCCAGGATAGCAGGCATTAATAGAATCTGTCCTCTCAATTTAGATAAAAGTACTTAATACTGAAAAGAACATGTGTATGCTATAGATATCAATTAATGACAGGGGCAAGAAGAGACATAGTGCACTAGTTTTTATGTGCATGTATGTACGTAGATGTTCATATGTCTTTGTAGGTACATATGTGTGTACATACCAAAGGCTGGTTGATTTTCTTGATTGTTCTCTGATACCTTGTCAAGGGGATAAGATCTCTCACTGAACCCGGGAGGGCACTGAGCTAGCTAGACTGGCTGGTCAGCAGGCCTTGGGAATCTTCGTCTTGTCTACTGATCTTGTCTCTACCTCCCCAGTACTGAGATCACAGACATACGGTACCAAGTCCAGCTTTTAAGTGGATAGTGAGAACAGGAGTTGGGACTTTATGTTTGTGCAGTAGGCATTTTACCAAATGAGCTATCTTTTCATCTCTCTGAATCAGAGGTTCTCAAACTGTGGGTCACTACCCCCTGGGGGGTGTAAAACAGCCTTTTCACAGAGGGTGGTAAGACCATTTGAAAACACAAATATTTACATTGTGGTTCATAACAGTAGTAAAATTACAGTTATGAAGTAGCAACAAAAATATTTATGATTGAGGGGCCATCACAACATGAGGAACTGTATTAAAGAGTCACAGCATTAGGAGAGTTAAGAACCACTGCTCTAAATTATATTTTCAGGGTTGTCATGTCAAAATGTCATAGACTAGGTGGCTTGTAGAATGTAAATAATTGTCTCACAATTCTAGAGACAAAGAACCTGAGATCAAAATGCCAGCAGGCTTGGCTTCATCTCAAGCTTCTGTATCTGAGCTGCCTTTCTATAGTCTTGCCTGGGTACTGTCACCATCCCACATTCCTCTTCTCATCAGAACCCTAACCGTATAGCATCAGGGACATCCCTGTGAGTTCATTTATCTCAGTTATCTCTCTGGAGTCCTATTCTCAAAGTCACTTTGTATGATAATCATCATACAGATTATTAGAAGACCCAACTGAACTCAAGATATACTTATCCTTAGGCAAATACCAACAAATATCCACAAATGGTTAGGCCTTTAAAAAGAAAGAATGAAAGAAAGAAATCCTGAGATTCTGAGATTTTCAACTTTTCCAGGTTGTGGTCATCTGAGATTGTGATCACATGACAGTGCACACAAAAACAACGTTTCACAAGAATGGAAGTGAGATGCCCAATATTTTGAGATAGTACATACACTGACAAAGTAGTGCAACCACTGAGCTAGAGCAGGTTGTGGGAGATTCCCACTATGGTCAGGACTAACCATTAGTTGAGGATATTAAGAAGGACTTCCTGTAGGGGATGGTCCTAGGGTCATAGCTGGAGAAATGAGAGCAGCAGGCACTAAAGAAAACAGCCATTTATTAACACCATGATAATATTACAATAGCTGTAAAGACCAGTTGTATACCAGCCACTCTTGAGAGGACCTGAATCTTCTTCCTTCTTAGCTACATGGGATTTAGACACATTATTTAATAATACCACCCCTTCAGGCTTTACTTTCCTACTTCATGTGAAAGTTGCATGTTCATACAACCCAGACACCTGAAAGCTCTAAGTAGTAATGTTGCAGCAGTAACAGTATTTCTAGTTTATCAGCATAAAGTTTATTAAAGGTTATCAGCATAAAGGGAAGATGATTTTAATTTCTTCTTGCTCTCTTTTCTTTTCTCTTACTTTTCTGCTACTCAGCAATTGTATGGATGGAGAAAGAAGGCTTCTCTCAGATCCATTGTCTTCAAGTTGGTACTATGAGGCTCACTTAAAAAAAAAAAGAAAAAAAGCAGACATTGAGAATAAACATCCAAAAAACTTTTTAGTGGGAAGGAAAGACTTCCATCAGATTCAAAAGACAACCTACCTACACGAATAAAAATCTTTAGAAAGCAACATATTGTGCTCGAAGAATTTTCTAACCATGCTGTTTGGGTAAAAGTAAGAGAAGACAATCTACATACATAATACATACATGCATGCATATACATATGAACATGAAATCGGAAAGAAATGGGGGTACTAGGAGAGTTTGAGGATGAGTAAATATGATCAAAAAACATTGTATAAATATACAGAATTTTAAATAAACAAATAATAACCATTATTTTAAAACACAAACTGGAAATTTTTAGAAATAAACAATTCATGAGTTTTAAATTAAAACAATAAAACCCCAAAACTATTCTTAAATGCCCAAGGCTCTTCATTTTGTTAGGCATCAGATTTTCCAAATTTAAAGAAAAAATGAGTAATTGAAAAGTAGAGGGCATGGGGTTAAAGGTCATCTGAGTCTCATCAACACTCCGCCTTGGTGGCATCTTATTTGGGAAATACTTTTCAAACTTCTAGCTGTTTCTCCAAAAAGATACTTCCTAGCCTATTAGCCTTTTCTAACCTTCATCTGAAGAACAAGAAACAAATCTAATGATGAGGGAGTCTTGAAAGTGGGTGAAACGGTGGAATTCCAGTCTTCTGTGAGGCTTAAAATCAAACTGAAGTCTCCTCCCTGGAGACAGGACCGACTATTCCTAAAAGTTCCATCTAGGTTATAGTGAGCAGTAAAAATATTGACAACAGCAGACACACGGAGTTCCATGTGAAGTTTCGTGGGCAATGGCTATCACCCTTTAAAAAAGAATCAAACCTGATGTTCCTTCTTGGACTTATTATAAAACATTTACAGGAAAATTAGGAGGAAACCCTAGGACGGGGAGATCATTACACGTAGTAAATAACTTCTACCATAAGCTGCCGTGCATCTCACCCCTTCCTGGCAGAGGGATTGGGAAAGCCATCAAGCAAAGGGGATTATGTCGTGTTAGAGCAAAGTGTTGGAAGGAAATATGGTTAGAAAGATTTCCTATCTTTTCTGTAATACTGAGAATGGAAGGAAGGGAACAGGATGACCACCAACAGTGGGTACGAAATGTAACTAAACCTGGCAGCTGCTGGAAGATAGATGGGATACAGAATCCCAAGGCATGCACATTCACTTTAGAGTTTGCAAGTGATGATTCCCTTTGATTCATGGCTGCAGATCTTAAGGGCAAAAGAACTGGGGTTAGAGATGGGAGGAAAACAAAGTCTTCTCCAGCTGGGAAAACAAAAGATTCTCCGAATGATGTTGATGAAAGCGCTTTAAAAGTGAGAGGTACGGGGCGAATATAGGAGGAAGGCAGCTGGAGCGTTTCCAGGTCCACTAATGATACACGGAGCTGCTGACACTGCAGTTCATCCAGCCGGTGCAAGGAAGAACTGCCCTGGGGACCTGCCCTTTCTCTTAGGGCTGGACCCTAAGAGTCCAGGACAGCAAAGCCTTGTCTGTTTGGTTTATAGAACTTTTTTCTTGAACTCTAATTTAAATGTTTACCACCGGGACATACTTAACTAAAACTCATCTTAGTTTCTCCCTTTTCAGGCTTCATCCCCCTTAGCAGGTATTTGGTTTCTAAGATCGGAAATCAACAGGGGAGAAGACGTTAGTCTGGGTTATAAAATGAAATGAAACGCCTCCAGTTTTTCATCCTCTTTTCCTAAAATGCCTGGTGCTTTGCTCACGAGGCTGAGAAAACTCAACCTGCATGTAAAGTATTCAGTTGCTTGACGATTATTCCACCATCCAGGAACAATTGTGGGTCTCTGTATCTGTCAAGCTGTGAAGTTATGTTGGTGTGATCTGAAATATAAAGTAGCATGTATGTTAAAGTCATGTAGCTGTTTCTCTTCTCTTTTACGTGTTTCTCCAGCTATGGCAAGACTACACACAGCACGGCATTAACATATGTGACGGACTTAGGAATAAGAGCTTCCAATGACAGAGTCACACCACTTTATGTTAGGTGATCTCCAACCTCTCTCTACAAACTTCAGTATGGACAGCTCAATACTTCTGAAAGTAGTTCAATTCATCGTCAAACTTCTGTAAGGGACAGACTGCATTTGGCAAAGGTGACGACAGCAGGAAGGCTCAAGTCTGGCTGTTGGAAGCCTGTGATCACCGGCACCTGTCCTTTAGAAATCACCACTGTTTGTAATCCATATCTATAGCAAAGTTCTTCCCATTCTACTATGATTAAAGGGAGAACGATTTACATGTCTCAGTGTTCTGCTCTATTTGGTGATAAATCTTTGCTTTTAGCGCCAAAATGGACTGACTTTAGATTTCCTTGGGTTGAATTAGCTAAATATGAAGTTGGTTTTTTTGTTTGTTTTGTTTTTGTCCTGTTCTTACTTCCCTCATAGCAGTTCTTAGAGGAAAAGATGAAGTGTATAGGTAACAAGAATAGAATAATTATCTTCTGACATTTTACCAACTCTGATGCTTCTGTGAGAATGTTTCAAAGAAAGCACTAATTACTCTTCCACTGTACAGCCAGGCACTTCCCAAGCAGCAGTGAGTGGCCTGAGAGATTAATCTGTATCTTGGGTCAGCAAACTGTGGTCCATACACTAATTTTTTTGCAGTGCCTGTTCTTTAGCTCCATAAACTAAAGATGATTTTAATAATCATTAATGCTTAAGAAAATCAAATATTTTGTAATGTGTGAAAATTGCATGATTCTAATGTAATGTGCATGAATAAAATAAAATAATCCTAGAAAACAGCCATATCCATCTATGTGTGTGACCATGGCTGAGTTAACAGTAGCGGTGTGGCAATAAGAGTTGAAATGGACACAGTATGATCTCCTAGGATGAAATTATTTTCTATTTTTTAAATACAAAACCACTCTGACCACTAGTGTATTTCCTCCCCAAGTATTCCTGATTGTATAGCCTTAGATTTACAAGCCTTCTGTCTGTCTAGGTCTATCCCTAGCTCACTTTTTGTAAAGCTTTTAAAAGATATCAGAACACAAAAACAGTATATATCAGATTCTCAATAAAATATAGATATTAAATATTATAATAAATTCTTAGTGAATTAATATAACCACACTATAGGAATAATGTATTCTAGACTAGCATATAATTGTAAAACAAAAATCTAGTGCAAATAATGAGACCAGCCTCTTCACGGTTTTTTTCTTTTTACTGAAAAGAGATTCTTTTCTCATACAGTATATACTGATCACAGTATCCCTTCCCTCCACTCCTCCTAGTTCCTCCTCACACCCTCTTCCCTCCACATTTACTCCTTTTATGTCTCTTATTAGAAAAGAACAGTCTTCTAAGCAATGACAGACAAACATGGCAAAATAAAACAAATAAGATGAAGAAAAACTCATCCCATCAGGGCTGGAAAGCCAGCCTAACAGAACGAAAAGAGCTCCATGAACAGGCATAGGATCTAGATACCCACTGATTCATAGCTTCCCAAATGAGTTTTTTCCTAGAGCATGCAAGAGAAGGAGCACTCAGTTTCATATTGGGTGTCTTCTTTTCTAATACTATCACCCTCTGAAAGCTGATAAGCAGGAACCAGAAGACTGCAATTTGCTTTCTCCTTCCACTTTATGCTCTTTCTAAATATCTGTTCCTGAAATTTAGAGGGTTTTAAGAACCTCAAAGATTATAGACCTAAGCTGAAAATTTGCCTCCTTTTATGAGAGCTGCTATCACACAAAGCAAAGGAGAAATCAAAAGTAGTTTTGGAAAGTGAATCAAGAATATCTCACAACCCAGATAGAACCAAGCCTATGACTTATGTGTGTCTTTACTGGTTCAGACTGGGGAAAGTTGCTAGTCAGATGTAAATTAGAGCAATAGTGTATACTCATTCAATCACTCATTTTTAATTTTATCTTCTCTATGAAACTTTCTTTGATTTATATGGCTAGAATGAGTCACTGACTTTCCATTATTCTCAGTGTTCTTCACATTTAATTTCCATTCCATCTTAAAGAGTGTTCATGTGTGTGTTCATGTGCTTGCTTCATGTTCACATGCTTACTCATGAGTACATGTCTATCCTCATATATAGATGATTTGCTCTTGATGCTGTCCTTCAGCCTCTAGCAAGAGTTCAAGTCCTCAAGCTGAGACTAGAACAAATTGTGCTGTGATATGTGATCCACAAATACAAATATGACCAAGGTATTAGTGGTGAAGCATTTGGTGTGAGGCATGAGGAAGTTCAAAGTTCTCAGTCCTGTCCAGAGCTTCCACTGGGAGTTCCCTTTCCTCTAATCTTTCTTAGAAAATCTGTCTTTGAAAGTTGCCTCACTTTTTTTCTTTCTCTTTCTGCCCACACAGCTGCTGTGGTAATTGAGGCAAAATGAATCTTCACCGTTCACATGTGATTCTCACTGGCTAGTGAAAAGGACCAGATAGATACTTCATGAGTTCTAGTTATTAATATATGTCATGATAAATACTGAGATAGCTGTGTTCAGAGACTCAACTCACAAACTTAAGAGATTGAGAAAGACCTTTATCAGCTGAATTTCCAAAGCTTCCTGTCCATTCTTAGAAGAGGGAGTTTTCTTTCTTCCTGGGAGCAAAGCCAAGTTGCCATACTTCATAAGGTCCAATCAGAGAGAGGTGCAGGAATGGGGGCAGGGGCAGGAGTGGGGTGGAGAGACTCAAGCAGCTGGACATGTAAGAAGAAGCATATGGCAGAGGAGAGGGATTCCAGTGAGAATTTCTGGGAATCTCTGATGGTCATTGGAACATAAACACTCAAACTTTCTTTGACTTGCTTGTGGATTTGAATTTGCTTCTGAGATATAACAGTGAGATGGATCTACCGGGATCCTGAGGTTAATGGGAGCTATACAGAAAGGAGTCTTTCATCTGCTCAACCCCTTCTGCACACAACCTTGAAATTGTTGGAAGGTAGTTTGCTGAGGATTTCCAGTTGGTAAGATTTCATGATCTGTACTTAACATGGTTCAGTAAGTCAGAACAAATGTTAAGCATCTGGAAGTATCTGGATGCAGGTTTGTTCAGGGTTGTTATGTTGGCCAACATCTCAATCTCTTGGTAGGAAATTCTCAGGTGAAAAGCAACCCCCCTGCACTGGGAGAGGGTCCAGTGGCAATAACCTAGTGTTAGCAGTGACATACATTCATTCTGGAGCCATACAATTTCTTTACTGAAACAAAATTGAATAGAAATGGTGGTGAGTCTTTTAAAAATTAAGTCTGCTGTTAGAAGGGATTCCTTTTTCCCCCATGAGTGATGTTGCTTTAATTGCTATGTGACACAGTGTCTTAGTTACTGTCCTATTACTGTTATAAAGTACCATGACTGACACATGACCGGAACATGATGGACTTTTAAAGGAAACATTATAACTGGGGGCTTGTTTACAATTTCAAAGGTTTACTCTACACTTATCATGGTGATGAGCATGGGGCAGGCTGGCATGGTACTGGAGCAATAGCTGAGGATTCACATCTGAGCCACAGTTTGTAAGCAGACAGAGGGATGGGGAGGGATTGGCTCTGGTGTAGGCTTTTGAAGCCTTAAGGTCTACCCCCAGTAACATACTTCCTCCAATAAGGCCATACCTACTTGAGCAAGACTACACCTCCTAATCCTTCCCAAACAGTTTTCCTAATTGAAGAGCAGCTATTCTAACATATGAGCTTATGGGGGCCCATTCTCTTCAAACAGCCACACACAAGGGTCATCAAGAACTTGGGTTTACAAGGGATGCAAGGTCTCCTGCAAACTCTAGGTTTGCCTGTTATCCTAATTTTTTTCCTTCCTTCCTTCCTTCCTTCCTTCCTTATGTTTTTTTCTTAACTCACCGCAGATCCCTGGGTTAACTGGTGAACCTGTTATTCTGGAAGGAATACACGTGATTTGTTCACTTTCAAGAATTGGTTGGCGTCTTCAATCATGAGTTCTGAAAAGGAACTTGGGGTCATCAGACTTGTATGATAAGTGCTTTTACCTGCTGAGCTATCTCACTGGTCCACAGACAGAATCTGTTTCAACAAGAGAAATCATACTTCCAGGAAGAGAACTCTGTTCTGTCATTTGTGTAGAAAAGATTACAGAGGAAGTGTAGTTTAGTTAATATGGCCCCAAGACTATGAGTCTTCACCCCAGCATTGACTAGTGCGTTGACATAAGTGAAAACGTTTAACTTTTTTAACGTCTTAGAGGGGTCTTTATAAAGGCAAGAATAAGCTTTACAGATGCTTTACAGTTACAATTTTTGTAAGAATTAAATTAATTCTTACATGTTTCTGACACATAGCTTGTGCCACTAAATACTTGCTATTTTTCATGTAGCTCAAAAAAAATCAAAAGATGAAGCTTTAAGGTTGAATATGGTTATATAGATAAATTGCTTTACTGGTTAATTTTTATCTTAATTTCAAAAATATTTTTCATAAAAATAAAACATAAGTATCATTCTTGGAATGAAAATTTTATGAGGAAAATGTTCTAATTATATGACTATATTAATTGTATTCTGTAATCCAGCAAGAGTCCATGGTTGCTAGTGGTATTCCAATTTCAACAATTATTGTAGAGCATATAATAGTAAGAGTGGAAAAAATGAGCATAATATTATATGGAAGGCTGAAACTCCATGGGATACACTCAGTGGAATCATGATAGTCATCTCTGATTTTGTTTTTTCAAGATAGGTTTTGTCTCGTAGTCCTAGCTGTCCTAGAATTCCATCTGTAGACTATGTTTACCTTAAACTCAGAGATTCACTTGCCTCTGCCTGCTGAGTAGGATTAAAAGTGTGTGCTACCACCACATGGTATACAGTCATCTCTGACTGAATATAAAGCCTAGCACTCTTTTGATTAACCCTTGTGAGGACAGAAGGTGACATGCAGTGGAACTGTCCTAATTCCAGGGAATAAGATCCAAAACTCAGGTATCTCAGGTACCAGTAGTGGGATGCCAAACTAAGAACTGTTGGTTAAACTTATTGCCATAGGTAATATCTGTAATGTTGCCAATGTTTCATGTTTCCTTTGGGTAAAAGACATTATCCTGGGAAAAGTGAGATTGACCTATATAATTTCCTTGCCCTGAGAAGAGTCACATCATCATGTTTCAAAGTCTCATAATGAGCCCAGGAACATGGAATCAAGGTATTTAATGGGAGCAAAGAAGCAAAGTCTTGACTTTCAATATGACTTCCTTTCTTGATCTTCTAGAATCCTTTCTTGAGGAATCTCTTGACAAGGTTCTGTCCTTTCTCTTCCTTACTCCATGATGATGTGTTCATAAGACCTTTGAGCAGCACAAAGGATCACTCAGGAAGAAAACGGAAATTCTTAGGTCCTGGCTAAGAGGACCAACGAATTTTATAATTTTTTTATTTGGCAGAGCTCTATGCAGAAGAGGTTAGGCCTACTAAGTACATGGACCCACAGTGCTGCCTAACAATAATAGTGACATGGTTTTCAGAATAGTGTGTGTCTGTGAGCCTTCAGAAAAGAATACAGTAGTTCAGATCAGGAGTAGCAGCAGGGTTCCAGCTAAGTCTTCCCATCATAGTTATTTTCCCCAGTGTCCTGCCTTACACTTTGCCACAGCCAGGCTGATTTTTCTTTACTCTCATTGGTATATAGCAATCAAATATATACCATGTGTTCAGTATTCTATCAGTCTGCAAAATGATCCCTGCTGTTGGACTTTATGGTTGTAAAAACAAAACAAAACACAGAAAAAAGAATCTTATGATGTCCTTGTTCTTAATTGCTGAACAGTATTTCTGGGAGAGGGGAGGTGGAGGGGAAAGGGGAATATGATCAGGTATTATGTGAAAGGGGGCATGGGGGGGGCAGGAGTGAATCCCTGAGGGCCAGAAGAATGAACGGAAACAGGCAATCTTGAGAGGTCGGGGACCCTCTAGAATGTACCAGAGACCTGGGAGGTGAGAGACTCTCAGGACTCAAAGGGAGGGACCTTAGAAGAAATGTCCAACAGTGGGGAGGGGAACTTGTAGAGTGCACCTCCAATAGAAAAACTACTGTGGAGGGATCCGGTTACCATTTCACAGTCAAAAAGTCTGACCCAGAATTGTTCCTGTTTACAAGAACTGCAGGGACAAAAAATGGAGAAGAGACTGAGGGAAAGGAGCTCCAGTGACTGGCCCAAATTGGGACCCATCTCAAGGAGAGGCTCCAAGGCCTGACACTCTTACTGATTCTATGGTGTGATTTTATGTCTTTCAGACAGGAGCCTAGCATGGCTGCTCTTTGAGAGTCCCAGCAAGCAGCTGATACTTACACCCATCCAATGGACTGAAGTTAGGGACCTTTGTGGTTGAATTAGAGAAAGGCTGGAAGAAATTGAGGAGGGCAACTTCATAGGAAGACCAGCAATGTTAACTTACATGGACCCTTGAGATCTCTCAGACACTGCACCAAGGCAGTATACGACAAGGCAGTATACACTAGCTGGTCTGAGGCCCCTGACACATGCATAACAAAATACTACTTGGTCTGGCCTCAGTGAGAGAAGAAGGACTTAACCCTCAAGAGATGTGAGACCCTAGGGAGTTGGGAGGCCTGGAGGAAGTGGGGATGTGGGTGGGTTGGGGACATCCTCTTGGAGATGGAGAAGGAGGAATGGGATGAGGAACTGTTGGAGGGCAGACCGAGAAGGGAATAAAGACAGGACTAAAAAAAAAAAAATTGAAGATAATTTTTAAAAAGCTTCTTAAAAGTTACGAGAAGTGTTACCAATTTAAGATGCTTTTGGAGCATATTTACTAGGGACAGTACCCAAGGGATACTGTCTGAAGATCCATCCTCATGAATTACTAAGAACAGCCTCAACTTCTAACATGTCTCACATTCCACTGGCCATCCCTTCCTACCATTCTGTGACCTCCTCAGAGACCTCCCAGTAAATCCTTCTTTATTCTTAAATCATCCAAAACGGCTTTCCATCATTTTCATCAATGGTCAGTTTTTGATGAAAGCAAACTGGGGCTTCTCCTTTATGGGGTTCTTTGTGAAAGAAGGAGGCATGAAGTGCAGAAGATAAACCTGGAAGATATTCTTATTTACAAAGTCCAGGGTCACAGAAACTTGGCCAGAGGAAGGATATGAGAAGAAAGGGGGAGAACCAAGAGACACTTTGAAAGAAAAAAAATTTTGATGTATTTTAAGCAAACTGAAGTAAAAAGACACTCATGTACCATGTAATGATAAGCAGAAATGTAACTGTGGTTATTTTCTATCGCTCAGAGGTAGAGTGGGCTGCACAAAATAAACTTGTGTATACATAACATCACGTTTGTTTCTCAGAACGCAGCCTTGTTCTCAAATGCAAAGTGACCATGTAGAAGTTTCCTTGCTTTAATTATTATGTCTTTGGTTATAAGTAAGATTTTATCTCTCTATATATTTCATAATTATATCCTAGTTGAGTAAATTCTCTATTTATGAATATTGCTAGTTATTTAATTCATTTTATTAGACCACTTTCATAAATACATGATAGTTCTTTTGCTTATCTTTCTATTATACTACACATAGTCTTGGATTTTGTCTAATTAAATATGTAAGCTATGTTGTTAATATTACAGAATTGTATTCTGCCTCAATAAACAATATAAATATATTTTCTACTGTTATTTGTAATTAGGAATTTATATTGTGTTAATCAAAGAGAATCTACAAATTTATGTTGATCTAATACCCAGTTATTTAAAAAGAATCTATTAAGCAATTTTGGGTCTCAACATGTTCTCAAGTATAACTAGTTAGGTGATGACGGGGGTTATAATTCTCCTCCAATGCTAATGAGCCATGTGACTTAGGACAAGTGCCCTTGCTTTACTAGACATCTGCTTATGCATCATTTACTGTATGTATTCACTAAAGTCTCTCCCCGAATCAGTACTTGACAGTTCTCTGAAGAAATTATGATCCATATATCAATCAATATAAGGTAGGTGCACCTGGGGCCCCATAAGCCAATGCTTTGGATCACATTTTCATTTCCAGCTAATGCATGAATGCCCTTGGCCATATAGCCATACTGAAATCCCTAGATTCTGCATATTTATTTCATTCACAAAATCTGCACAGGATACGCCTGACTAATATGAATTGTGCCTAATGGGCTATAAATACCTTTTGAGCACTTGGTCTTAGTCATGTTGATATGACACCTATCAGGTCTCCTCTACTGTGGGATCATTGGGAAAGCCATCCACCACTTCATAAATGCACCGTTCTTTCCTTTTACTAGGGGGAGGAAGCCCAGTAATACGGAGTGGTGGAAACTTATATATTCCGTAGGTGCACAGCTTGGTTGGATATGACAGTGAATCATTTAGACCCGCAGCTTAAAATTTCTCATTCTGGACCTAAAGACCCTACAGAGTGGTACACACTCACACACACACACACACACACACACACACACACACACACACCATAAAAGCAGAAGAGAAACTGGGGAAACAAGGAACATAACAGGGCCAAGGGGTGTGAGAAAAGGGGGGAGGGCATGAAGGGGCATTGATATGGTCAAGTATATATATAATATACTTGAAATGAATTGACTTAATGAATCTCAGCACTAGGTATAACAAATATACAACAATGTATATGCATATATGTATATGATTATATATCTTAATACACTATTGATCATTATTTAGAACATAAATCATTTTCTATGAAATCTTGTGAAGGAAAAAAGTCAATCATTCTTAAACATTTTACATACAAGGCATAGTTTATGGTTATCAGTAGATGTCAAGGTAGTGGTTAGAGAGCCATAGAGAAATTCTGGCCAAGAGAGAGATGAGGGAAGGATGAATAAATGAATGAATGAATGAATGAATGAATGAATGATACCATTTACTTTTTACTACTACTAATGAAATCATGATTCTAGGGAATGGTCCTAGAAATGTTTAACCACTAGTTGAAAATAATGTAAGAAATCAATCAAGTTGTCAGCGATGAGAATTGTATTTGCTGACTGGGAGGAGAGAGTGGGGGCTGGAACAGAGATGTAGAGTGGAGAAAGAAAGAGAGAGAGAGAGAGAGAGAGAGAGAGAGAGAGAGAGGAAAAGAAGAATTACGTATGTCAAATGTGATGTGTAGGAAGTATGCAGCACAAGTCTTTGCCAACAAAATTAAAAGTGAATCTGATAAGATCTCTAAACTAGCAATCAATTTGTTGGAAACGCAGCAAAAGGAAGAATCAATAGGAAGCATCAAGGAAAACCCAGGATTAGGAGATCTGTTAGGACAAATGACTGCTTCTCAAAAGACTCCAATTCTCTGAAAACGTCTTTCATATTTTTTCTTGTATCCACCAATGCCTCTTTATCACAGTAATCTTGACCCCAGCATCATTCGATACTGTCTCCATTTTCCTTGTTCCAACCATTTTTAAACAAAACTAACACTGAAGAATAAATAAATTTCACTTTAAATTGATCCAAACTACTTGAATAAACCCAGATTTGTTTCTTAAATAAGAAGTTCAGATATGAGTATCTTCTGCTTTGATTTAGCAGACAATTTTAGAATCGACACCATACTTTCTCTCTTGAACTTCCTATACAATGGCAAATTGACTACCACAGTAACAACTATCACCTACTTCTTTATTTTAATTGGATATTTTATTTACATTTCAGATGTGATTCCCCTTTCCCCATTTCCCCACCCACCCAGGAACTCCCTATCCCATCTCCCCTCTTTCTGCTTCTATGAGGATGTGCCCCACCCACCCTCTCACTCCCACCTCCCCACCCTTGAATTCCCCCACACTGGGGTATCTAGCTTTTACTAGACCAAGGACCTCCTCTCCCACCTATGCCCAAAAAGGCCATCCTCCCCTACATATACATCTGGAGCCATGGGTCCTTCCTTATGTGCTCCCAGGCTGGTGGTTTAGAGCCTGGGAGCTCTGATTGATTGGTATTGTTGCTTTCCCCATGGGGCCACAAACTCTTTCAGCTCTTTCAGTCTTCTCTCTCACTACTCCATTGGGAACCCCATGATCATTTCAATGGTTAGCTGTGAGCATATACATCAGGCTTTGGCAGACCTCTAAGGAGACAGCTATATCAGGCTCCTGTCAGCATATACTGCCTGGCATCCACATCAGTGTCTACCTTTGGTGACTGCACATGGGGTATCATCTGCTTCTAAGGTAAGAAGTATGGAGAAGGTTTGTCAAACAATAACCTAACCTCTAAAACTCATGAGCTTGGTTTTATTAAGCAATAGGGCCTTTGTAGATAGATTAGTCAAGAGGAAGCCATTCTGAGTGCAGACAGGTCTTACTATAACAATGTGTGTCCTTAACAAAGTAGAGACAGACAGATGACAACAGCCTGAGGGAAGCCTATATTGGATGGTGCAGTGAATATTATACTCATGTTGACACAAAAAGGGACCCCAAGAACTACGAAAACCTAGAAAATGCAAGGAAAGACACTAATATAGAAACTTCAGAGAGGGCATGGTCCTGGTGACTCCTTGATTTCGATTTTCCAACCTGCCAATTTGTGATATGTTTGTTGTAGCAGTCACATGAGACATTTGCACTGTTGTTGAAGAACAAAGTTGAATTTTAGCTGTAAAACTCTCAGGGTCAGATCAGCCCTTCCTTATTAGCACTACAGCTCTTTCATGGCTTCTCCAGCATCTCCTTTTCCTCCACTCACCACCAGTTACTGCCAGCAGCTAAGACACACCATCCTGCTTCCTGGGTAGGGCTATAATATGTTCCTGGGGAGCAAACATGAGGGTTGAAACTTAAACCCATTTTCCAGTTTAAGGAGTCTCTTTAGCTGGGATCTTGTTCATGATAGTTCTGAGGTATCATGAAGTTTTATTGTGGATTCTCATTGTAGTATGCACACTATGTAAGAGATAGGAGGAAAGAAAGTTAGAAACAAAGAATTTGTTTATATAAAATATCTTCTTTCCTTTTTGACCTTGAATACTTTAGGAAAGTCTAATATGGCCAGGGAGATTACAACAATGACACAGTTATGGGATAGACTAAAGAATAACTGACTGATAAAGACCATGATAGATGCTTAGCTATATGAATATTTGCATTTGTTCTTGCTTAAAGAGGCTATAAAATTATTTGGTCATTTCTCATCATTTCATTTGTAAGATGTTCTTTAACTCTTCTGGAAACTGATGCAAATGAGCAGAAAAAGGTTATTTGTGTAGTTAACAGGAAAATGGAGACACTGACCATAACATTAAACCCCTAAATTCTGTCTTTGCAAAATATTTACTAATTAAGGAGATATTTAAGGTCTTATCTGTTCATCATTTGTTAGTGCTCTTAACTCTTATCTAGAAATTCTTTTACGAACAAGTGCCATATGGAATACTAGAGATCTAGCAGGTCAACCATTCTGGGACTTTCTCTTGTAATTATAAAGTTCTAGGAGGTTAGTAAGGGAGGTGACAAGGGGAATGCTGCTTACCAGCAGAGCACAATTGATACATAACACCAAAATGACAGTCTTATTTGTGTGTGTTGTATTGGGATTGTATTTTTAGCCTTTAAAACAATTTGTAGGACTGATATCCAAGATGGAATTCCTAGGTCAATGAGAACAACCACTAGTGATTTAAATTTAGTGCAAAGTTAGAAAAATTCTAAGTATAATATTTGTTTTTCACCATATTCCCTAAAGAAAAGGTAGAGTGAATCACATGTAAATCACATGGGTAACTTTAAATGGAATATCATGGATTATCGTTACAAGAGCTCTGAAATAATGCAGATCATCTCTAATTTTATAGACATAGAAGTAGCGTGAGAAGTTCCTTCCTGGGTGTTCGGGACACTTTTTGTTCCTCACCCAAGGCTTTCTTGTCTCCCTCCTTTTTTTCCATCAACAGCAGGCAAAAGACACTGTGTTTCTGCCATAAATATTTTATGTTCAAAATATTCAAATATAAAGTTGGATCAAAACAGGGCTCAAGTTTTGGAAGGTGAAGAACACGTAGAGTATCCAATGTCTTTCTACAAAAGCTTTTTCTTTCCTCACGAGGGCCTTTGATACCCTGCCCTGGAAAACAGACACACATTATTTTACAACTTGGTAGCCTGCATGCCACTCTGTGAGATGCAGCTGGCATTAAAAGAAGAAGCAGGGGAGGGGGGCATTGGGGGGAAGCTAGTTGTGATTTTAGAGAAAAGAAGGTCACTGCAAGAAAAGTGTTTCCTTTGCTCAGCTTCAGCACTCATCTCTTCTTGTAGGATTTGGTTTCATTTACACTTTGATGCTAGCAAAGAAAACTGCATGTCACCTCCATGAGCTCACCTGCCTGTGACAATCGCAAGATCTTAATAGCAGGCCACCAAATAGGAAGTAGTCCAGCGGATTAAGTTTTTGAAGCTGTCTGTTCACAATCTTCCTTGCTAAGAATATTTTATAAAGCCTATACAACTTTGCCACAAAGCAAATAGGTTTAAGACACAGTTTATAAAGTTTGCTTATATGTTTTTCCATGCAGTTAAGAACAGGATTCATCTCGGGGCAACCACTTCACATCCATTGTATTTGCTGTTGCTGTTGGCTTATTCATTTATTCACCTAACTTAAGAACTGTGCAGACAGATGCAAACATGGAGATCAATACATCTTAATTCAACATGTTCTTGGGTAGGGAAGGCTGTAACCATCTCAAACAGTGTGATTCGTAGAGTCTGTGCCCAGTTCCAAATAGGTCAACACAGCTCCACTCAAGTGGAAGGAAACAGTTGGTGCCATTGTGACTCTCTGGGACAGTGAGCTCTGATGTCAGATAAGATGGGAAAACAAGCTCCCACTCCACTGGGAACCTGTGTTTCTGTGCACTGTTCTAAATCCTTGAAAGCCAAGTTCTTCATTTTCTTCTTTGTTTTCATTCCAAGAGCAGGTAGCATTGAGTTTGCTGTGTCCCTGCACCTCTTTCCTGTGTACAATGGGATTTCAGTTGGCTTTAGGTAACTGCCATGGTTCTGTTGGTGTTTTCAATGGTGACAGAAGGTGAGAGAAGGACAAGATGGGACCCTATAAGGAAGCTTGCTTGCTGGTAGAATGACTACTCATTGCTTACTCTCAGAATCTGTTGCAGGACAAAAATAAAAAGAAAATGAAAATGCAATAAGAAAACAACAAAAATAGTAGTCAGAACAACTGTAGCCAAGAGCTTCAGTGATCGGGTCTTGCTTTGTTAACCCTCTACAGTTCTTCCCACTTCATTTCCTCTAACCCCCACCTCACCTCCTGCCCATGATTTCTTTTACTCACTCCAGTCTCCATCTCTGCATTCTGGCTGTTGATGACTATATATAAGAGAGACTGCCTTATCCTGACGTTCACATTTTTCTGGCATTTCATATTTACTGCCTAGTACATTCGTAGTACTTGGCACCACAGAATGGGCAGGTAGTATAATGAAAAGAAAGAAAACTACTTTGGATACAGTTGGTAGTGGATTTATCTCTTGGTATTTCTTACCTGTGTGACTTGGAACAAGAGCAAATATCTTAAGGTTCCAGCTTTATATACTGGAAAGATGTCTAGGAGGATTAAATGAAATAGCACAACCAACAAACAGTGACTGTTTGTGTTTATTTGCATCTGTTCCCTGCTTATAGCCAGAGCTGGACATGGTTGTGTCCGGTGAAATACATCCATTCACTTGCAACATAATGAGAACTAAGCAAAACTATGAGGCTATAAAAGCGGGGTATGTAAGGTCCTTGCAATAAAAAAAACCTCAGATCTTTCAAAAAGAACAAATTGCGTACTCCAACTATTATGATCCTATATTTTCAAACCATGGTGAAAATAAAGATAGTACTTTGACAATAAAGATGTGAGAAGACTACAGATTGCAATTGCTAGATGGTAATTACACATGTGTGATTTTATTAGTTATATTCTTGTTCCGATGACAAAATACCTAAGGAAGGAGGGGTTTATTTTAGTTTAAGGATGCAGTCCATCATGAAGGGGAAGGTGACAGGAGATTGAGGCAGCTGGTCACCCAGAAATGAGTCAGGAAGTGGAGGGAGCTGAATGTTGGTGCTCAGATCATGTTCTCCTTTTAAATAAGTAAAGGATTCCAGTGTATGTAGGGTAGATCTTCCCAGTTCCATCAAGCCAGTCTCAAAACTCCATTATAGATATGTCCATAGGATTATCTCCTAGGAGATTCGAGATTCTGTCAGGTTGATATTAATCATCACAGCAGATGTGTGTACACAATTCTGTCCTGCTTAGTAGCAAATCTCAGTAGCAGAAGGAATGTTACAGAAGACTACTGTCAGATCTTGGTGATGCTACTGGCCTTAAGAACCTCAAATGCAGAACACAAACTCCAAAAAGAAAACCAAAGTGCCAAAATGATTACATGACTGTCCAGGGTATTTGGTAAGAAATGCCTATATGGCTGTCATACCATTTTACATCTACCTAAGCTTGTGTGCATCTGCTCTTGCTGAAGGAATAGTAATGTGGCTATTGTCCCTGCCAGCCTCCCCAGGCTCCTGTGAGTGCCTTTACTTTCTACTTTGATATCCTGTGACTTTGCTGACCTGGGAGGTACTTTCTCTGCTATTTTTCAGCAATATCTAAGAAGTTGCTTATGAATATATTAACTAACTCAGCTAACCAACTCCTTTGATGAAACCTATTCTGAGACTCCTTCTACAAGGAAGGATGGCTTCTTGGCCCAAGGCTGCTAAAATGGTTCCAAGCAATGCCCAAACCTACTTATCCTGTCCTACACAACCTTTCCTACACAAACCACAGCAAAGGCCCTTGTCCTCTTTTCACTGTCTCCTCTGCCTCCTGACCAGATTTGCTATCTTCTGCTGTTCCCTCCATGGCAATGTTCTGCCACCTCCTCTTGGGTTCTTAAGTCAGTTTTTACAATAGCAATCACTGCTTGCTCTGTCGACCTCAGTGTACTCAAATGTTTTAAAACCCAACATATTAGTGCAATGTTTTCCATTGAAAAAAATTTACTCTAAAACCCTCCAATGTAAAGAAACATATTACTATATTGAAGGGTAGGACATAAAAAAGAAAAGAGTGTTTTGGGCTTTGGAGAGACAACACAATGTGTATAGTTGTGAGGCATTGCTAAACTCCATTCTTTGTGTGTTAAAGAATAGTTCTCATAAATTCTAGATTATTTTATTCAAGCATAGTTTACTACATTTATTTTATTACTTGTTTGTTAGTAATACTTTATTTTTAATGAAGTTTTAGACTATTCACTGCTCAAAGCCGTACTGATTGGGATCTCCATCCTCAGGTGGGAATCTGTCCCACCAACGATGCTGGTTTTGATGTGGTCATTTAGAAGGCATCTGCCAGTTTCTCTTAAATCCTGGGCCTTTTGATGCAGACTTCACTTGCTACTCTAAGTGTTTTTAGAGTGACTCAGCCTCTTCATGACTATTATAGACCTTGTTCATCATCAGACTTCCTTGGTGGCATGTAAAACATTGTAGCCCCCCCCCCCCCAAAAAAAGGGAGTAATTTAGAAATCTTTTGGCAGGAACAGACACTCTTTTCACAGAATCTGCACTGAAAATGGATCTCAAGTAACACAAAATTGATACTTCCTGTGCAATGGCTTTAAACTTTCCCGTGTTCCAACAGAGGAACCTGGAGCATGAGTGTTTAATCACCTCTTCTAGCCTGGAGAGTTCTGATCGTGGCATGAAAAGCTCAGCAGCTGGAGAGGCTGTAGTCTCCAACACACAGATTAGCCACCAGTCTATAGAGAACTGGGATTATGAAGGGATACTTTAAAACCTCTTTGGGGAGACATATTATAGATTGAATTTCAGCTCAAAGTTGATCTTTCATGATGGCTGCCATAGCATTTGTATAATACTATTAAACACCTGGCTAGAAGCAGATTTTATTGCCTTCTCTTTCTATTCTGTGTCTTTTCAGAATAGTTCAGTCCTAAAGCTGTGTCTAGGGGGCTAAACTATGGAGGCATCTTCACCACAAGAGAGGGAGCACAGAGACAAAAAGCAGGTATTGGAATCTGACCAGCTGTTGCAATCCCTTTGAAGTGAAAGAACATTCTGCACAGATGATTAGCCTCAGACTGGATGGATAGAGGAAGGCAACTCCATAAGACATGATCCAGTGAACTTTGTAGATGACCTCAGGAATGACAAAAGCATACATTGAAAGAGATGTGCTCTAGGATGGTATATCAGAGTGCCCAAGTGGGCAGAAGAGAATCTCTGTATCATCAGAGGTTGGCTGATGTGGTGTATCCAGACCCAAGACCAGCAAGGAGGGAGTCTGCAGAATGGTGAACTGTGGTGATAGGGGATAAGATTGATGAAATCAACAAACAAATGGAAGGCAATGGGTGTCAGAGTTGTCACTGTTGATAGAGTTAAAAAGAAGAAAGAAAATTAGACTGACTTTTTTATGTGGATGGAATTAGAATTAGAGGTATCTGTAAGTGCACACATGTGTGTACATATGTGTGTGGGTGTGTGTAATGATATGAATTTTCAATGATTATCAGTCCTGGAGGCAAGGGCAATTAATTCTAATCTTAGTCTCTAAATGTCACTCTCCACTGAAAAGAACTAATACCTGGAAAAACTGCTGTTGTGAGCCAGGAGAGGGGAGTAAAAGGAGCACTTCTTTCTAGTAGCAAAAAGTCAGACTGATGGCGTGACACTTGAAGGACAGAGAAGCCGATTAAAATTCAGGAACATATGAACCAATGGGAATGGGTTGCTTTCCCTATAAAAACAATAGGAAGTCAAAGAGCCACAAGATGACATTGAGAAAAACATGAACAGATTTAAAAACTGATTAAGAGAACATCTACATTGTCTTAAAATATACCTAAATGTATCCAAATATCAATTAACCAAAAGCAACAAACAATCCCTTCACAGGGAAGGAAGATTGTCAATTGCTCGGTAAATGACCCAATTAAAGACGTCACCCCACCTGAGATCACACAATGAGGACAGCATCCCTTCATCATTAAGACTCCTTCCAGATACACACAGTGTAGGAAATCTGGCTTAGTGGTGCTCTACATAACAGTGGGCCTGTAAATCTTTGAAAATATTAACATTATGAAATATTGAGGGCACTAAATATTGAGCAGTTGTCAGACTGGCTTACTTTCACTCAGCAACATGCACTTCATGCCACAGCAGAGCCTGCCAGCTCACTCCTTTTTTTGTTTGAATATAAATCTCTTTGCTGCAAGGTTAATAGGGTATTTTTTATCTACTCATTTATTGGAAGATATCTTGTTTGCTTCCAGTTTTCAATTATTGTGGATAAAATTGCTAGAAATATTTTAACTCAGGTTTTTATTTGAAGTTGAACCTTTAAATCAGGACATTACTTGGGAGCACAGTTGCTAGTGGTTAGGACTATAATAAGAAATATATATATATATATATATATATCTTTAAATAATATATAAGTATGTACAATGTATAATATATAATCTTAAAAATAAATCACAGATTGTTTTATACAATCACTGTACAGTTTTTTACCCCTATAAGCAATAAATGAGAATTCTTATTGCCTCAGATGTTTGCTGGAAACTAGTATTGACATTGAAATGTTTGTCCTTTTAATTGATGTGCAGTCATATATTGTTGTTATTTTAATTTTATAGTTAAAGATGATTTTGAACATCTTTTCATATGACTCTTTTTAGCACACCTACACATGTCCTTTAGTAAATAAGTGTCTGATTATTGCTCACTTTTAGTTGGGTTACTTATACTTTTTAAGTTTTTTAAAGATTCTGTATGTTGAGAGTGAGAGAATGAGAGAAGAAGAAAGCCAAAAAAAGAAGGTGAAGAAAGGAAAGTGGAGGAGGAAGGAAGATGCACTGTGTATGCTCTATGTCCACTCTGAGATATACTGAGTATGTTCTATGTGCACTTTGAGATACACTGTGCTCTATGCACACTCTGAGATATACTGAATATGTTCTGTGTACACTCTGGGATACACTGAGTATGTTCTACATGCACTCTGACTTACACTGAGTATGTTCTCTGTGCAAACACTCTGAGATCTTTGACATAAACAACACATCTACACTTGTGAGGGTTTTGTTCTAGTGGGTGACAACAGCAAACAAGCAAGAAGTGGTAGAATAGTAAATATGATAAATCAATAAATGAATCAAAGAAAACACTAAACATCATAAAATGGTTGAAAGGAGTAGAGACGAGTACAGGTGGAACACAAACATTTTACTCAGAGAAATTCTGAGTGAAAAGATGGTTCTTAAACAAACAACTGAAGGAGATGAGTGGGCGAAAGCATATTTGGGAAGAGCACTAGAGGCAGGGAACCTCATACAAAAGCTTTAATGCATATGGCTTCTGAGAAAAGAGGAGGGGCCAGGGTGATGGAGTGAGCAAAGAGAAAAAAACCAAACAGTCACATAAGATCAAAGATGCAGATCAGGATGGGCCTGATAACTGTTATAAAAACAGCTTTGTATCTGAGTGAAGTGGTTAGAAGTTTTCCCCAGCAGCAGGTGATATAATTCAAAGTTGTCTCCTATGCAGCTTGGAAAATCCTCCCCAGAGACTCTGACTCAGAAAGGTTTATGACTTGTGATACACCAAAGAATTTCAGGAGACTTTTGTGTGAAGCCAAACTAAACCTTATTAAGTAAAGGAAAACACATATTCACAAAGAATGAGTGTAAGGGAGTCAATATAGATACATGCTAAGTATCCTAAGAATAGCTATATTATGATTCTAATGGGGTTTGAAGTTAATTAAAATTATGGATTACATTGTTCTAATTTATTACATTGTTTATAATTTATTGCTATTTTTTAAAAAAGATTAACATTTTTAAATGATGGAAAATGAACCAATTTATTTCCTTCTTTTATCCAAACCATTTCCTCCATGTGCTTTTCACAGGTTTATGGGTGAGAAGGCTGTTGATAGAAGTAAAACTCAGAAGTCTGTGAATTTAAGATGTATGTGCCTTGACCTTAAACACTGTTCTCTGGCTGTGCTAATAGTGTAATTTCAGATCTTAGAAAACAGAGTAAGTGTTCTGCAGGTGGTATTACAGTTTGTGCCAATATGCTTGCCCTTCTGCAATCAAAAGCACTAACAAGATCTAGGGAAGTGACAGCTTTTCCCTTCTCATGCCTCCATAGCTTTCCATATCTTTGTATCCCACCTCTGTCCTGTGGAGTCATTAGTGGAGGAGTGACATAATCTGACTTGATTTGGAAGGAATAAATCACTAGCTGGTGTGTTGGAGTCTCTGGTGGGGAAAGGTGAGACCAGGGAGCTGGTTAGAAGGCAGCCTCAGTCATCCAGGTGGGAGAGAACAGCTGCTCTAACCAGAGGCAGAAGTGGAGTTAGGTTCTGGATAACTTCCTCATAGAATGGATATGAGATATGAAAGAGAGAGATCACCATTCCAAGATTTTAGGCCTGAGCGGTTTAGGGAAATGACTTGTCATCACCTGAAAGGTAGACACTTTAGACACCTTTGTTGGATCAAGATGTCGGAAGAGGATCTGGGGATTGGCTATGGATATTATTTAGGAATGCCTATTGGGCATTCATTGAAGTTTTTGAGAAATTGTTCAGTTTGGATGAGATATTGTAATTGGAGATATAAAATTAGCAGTCAAAAAGTATATTAATAAAATGTAAGGCTTTTGTGACTAGTAAGCCACTGTGCTGACTAGCCTCATGTCATCTAGAGTTATCTGAAAGGAGAGAACTTCACTTGAAAAGATGCCTCCGTAAGCTCTAGCTGCATGGCAGTTTCTTAATTAGTGATTGATGGGAGACGGCACATCACTCTGTAAGTGTGCACTCCCTGGGCTGGTGGCTTTGGGTTCTTTGGGAAAGGAGGCTGAGTAAGCCAGGGGAATCAAACCAGTAAGCAGCACTCCTCCATGGCCTCTGCATTATCTGCTCCTGCCTCCAGGTTCCTGTCCTGCTTGAGTTCCTGTCCTGACTTCCTTTGATGTTGAACAGTAATATGAAGGTACAAGCCATATAAACCCTTTCCTCACCAACTTGCCTATTTGCGGTAATGATGTTTCTTTGTTACAGCAATAGAAAGCCTAAGACAGCCAGTAAGGGAGTTAGTATAGATAGCCATGAGTACCAAAGATGGAGCTGTATTATATCACTGGAGCCCTAACAGGAGATGGTCAGGAAAAGTAGTCAGAAGCTGCAGAAAATTTAAAAAAAAAGTGAGAAATATGGAGGTGGAGTCATTTCAGGAATTTTGTTGAAGGAATCAACAAAGACATGGTAGCTGCGAAGAGGGATTATTTTTTAATATTACTCTCCTGATAGTCTCCATCCCTTCTGATTCCTACAGTCTTTCCTCTTTCTCTTCCTCAAACATGGCTCACTGAATGAACTAAGCAGGCCTCACATGGGGTCACAGAGACTGAAGCAGCAAGCATGGGGCTTGCATGAGTCTGTGTATATGTTATAACTGTTAGCTTCATGTTTTTGTGAGACTCCTAACAGTGGAAGCTAGTGTATCTCTGATTATTTTGCCTGGTCTTGGGATTCTTTTCCTCCTATTGGGTTGCCATGTTCAGCCTCAAGTGAGGGTTTTTACTCTGTCTTACTGTATCTGTTTTGTCCCGTTTGTCTGTCCTCTCTTGGAGGCCTGCTTTTTCTCTGAAGAGGAAACAGTAGATCCAAGGGAGAGAGGAGGTGGTAGTGGTGAGGTTGGAAAAGTGGAGGGATAGGGAGGAATGGATGAAGTGGAAATTTCTGGTTTTGTTGGAGACCTAATTGTGTTATGTGATGTAGTCCCTGAAAATTGTCTTATGAAAGGATGTTTTGCTGATGCAAACTCATGAGAGGATGTTTTGCTGAGAAGAGACGTGGTTTTTTTGGAAGTTGCCTTATGACAGGGCACGTCACATATTTTACTGATCTTCACTTGTCGTGACTTTGTAGAGAGAAATGCACTAAAGAACTTCTGGTGATGCTTCTTGCTGTTTCAACAGATTCCTGCCAATCAAAGGAGCCTCCACAGTTTCTTCTAGATTCAACTGCTATTACTGATTCATGCTTGGTGTTTGCCGATGAGACTGGATTACAGCTGGTGATTCATGTTTGGTGATTTGTTAGTGGACTGGATAGCTTACAACAAAGATTGGAATTGCCCCCAAAGAACTATTTCTAAACAGGTCCACAACTCCCATTTCCTATTAACCTTTCTTTCCCCCTATCTCTGGTGGGGGAAGGGCTGGAAGAGAGGTTGAAGCATTAAAGAACCATAATTAAAGTAGATTTTGAAAAATCTAAGCCTACAGATGGAAGGAGGGGAAATGTGGTTGGGATGTATTGTATGAGAGAAGAACCTATTTTCAATAAAAATTTAAAACAATTAAACCTAAAATTAAAATGTTACTTTCTCTTGAGATATGAAATGTAATAGTGAGTGCCATTTGAAGTGACACAGAAGACAGTAGAGGTGAGAAATGGATGTTTCCATAGAAAGAGACAAAATCACTAGAGTGTTTGTCCTTTCTCAGGTAATGAAGGGTGGATCCACAGACAACAGAGGAACTAAAATCATACAGTGCCGTAGAGTGCGAGCTTTATAATTGCTGAAAGGTAGGCAGAAAATATAAACTGGACATGCAGATGCTGGTGGGTCTGAAGGTGACACAGTGCTTCAGAGATATTCTCCCATGATTGCAACATTCTTGTTTTCAGAAAAGTTAGAGGTAAAGTCATACTTTGCAATTACTTGCTTTTAATTTTGCCACAGCTACTTCCATCTGACTAGCACTTTAAAAGAGGTAGGAAGCTTTCTCACAGGAGACATCATTCAGCTGAGCTGTGGGGATTAGCTGTAGAAATCCCATATACACATATACACAGGCACTGAACTATGGAACAATGCTAGACAGGAAACTGGACACAGAATACATGCTAAGAGATCAGAGAGAACATTATGAGGGTATTATACTTAGGGCCTCAGTATGGGACTGCCTGGACACAATTCAGTATCTAATAGGTGTTCTAGTATGATAGACCATTTCTGGTCTTGACAATTATAGTTTAAATTGAGAACATAACTAGAAGTGAAAGTTCCTGGTTTGGTAGAGAAATGAACTTGTCTGTGAATATTTGACTGCAAAGTGCTTTTAAGACATTTCAATAAGAGAGGATTCCATTGAAGAGAGTTAGAGTAAGGATGTATTGGTCTGAAAAGAGCATGCAGAGAGAATATAAAACAAAGTGAGGGAAACATGCATGCACACCTACATCAACATTTAACAGTACCAACATTTAATAGAAAGTTGATGAAGAATCAAATAAAACAATCCCACAGAACTCAAGAGCAAAAGAAACTTAAAGGTGAACAGGGACAGAGAATTTAATTGGTCAATCACCAAGTGATATATATATATATCATCACACACACACACACAAATCCAAAATTTCAGAGAACAAGCTGTAATTCTAAGACTGAGGCTGGTGGATATCATGTTAGTTCAAGGCCAGGCAAAGCAAATTTAGGGAGACCCTCTCTCAAAATAAAGTTTTTAAAAGTTTGAGATGCTATGCAATTGTGGAGCACTTGATCAGTGAGTGTGAGAGCTGGTTTTGATCCCAACACACACACACAGACACACACACACACACACACACACACACACACACACACACTGGTTTGCTGGAAGGGACAGTGACCCAGAGGCTTTTAACACTGAACATCACAGCTCACTGGTGCTCTTCACCTCCAGAGACAACCAGATGAGACCTTTTCCTTAATTGTATGTCAGTGCTTCTCACAACTGCTTTTTTGCTTATGTGTTTGTAGACAAAAAAGACCTCCGTGTGTCCTGTCGTTTTTGCACATGCCTGCTGATGGGTGCTTGGCAGATGCTTCTACGATTTGCACAGCCTGTTATAGGTTTCTGACTGCATTCACAATAGCTCTGTGGGGTTTGCTCACACATAGCAATCTCATGCCAAGACTGCCTTCCTCTGTACATCTTTTTGCATCACAGGGTACTTCTCTAGAGCTTCGTGAACATTCATATTCAAGTTTACCTCTCACAATTCTTAACATTTCTACTTTATGAAAAAGAAATACTGCCCCAAAATCAAAGGATTTACCAAAAGTCAAATAGTTAATGTGATAAAAGAGTGGTAGTTAATGCTGTTATTCTCTTATTCCTGCAATAATACTGATCTGAGAGTTTTACATATTAACTTGCATTATAACGTTTAGACCTTACAGACATCTGACATAGGAGATGCTGTTAATTCCCTCATTTTATAAATGCAACAAACAAAAATCTGTATCTATATCACAGTTGATGAAATTCACTTGTAAATACAAAGTTCGGTTGCAAATACTAAAAAACAAAACAAAACCAAAAAAAAAAGAAACAACCAAAGAAACAAACAAAACTCCAAAAAGATTCAAACTCAATTTATCTGGTTTCAAAGTTTTCTGTGCAATATGTAATATGTAATATATTGTATGTCCTGGGGCTAAAAGTGCAGCAGGAATGCGTTACCCCAGCATCTGCTGCTAGATTGAGCCCATGTTACCTCGTTCCTCAGAAGTGCCTCAATTCCACCTTTGCAGTCTTAAGTCCCATGAAAGTAAATAGCATAATACTAACTGTATTAAAAACTATCAAGTCCTTAATTTTTCCCATCCATGTACAATGCAACTCAACTGTATGAGTCTCTCCTCCTCTCTGCCCATCCCCCACACCCTCATTCTTGTGACTGGCCATGTATTGGGCTTCCATTCCCTCACCACAGGGACCAATATGCCAAATGACTAACTTCCTGTTTTAATAAGCATCCCTAATTCTGTCTTGAAGTTTTCTTGTTTGTTTGTTTTTTGTTTTTTAAAAACTCCTGACATTCTTACATGGACAATTTTATTTACTCTGTATTGTTACAGATTATGAAACTGAAGGTCAAAAGGGTTAAATGGCTTGCCGGGGTCAAAGTTCACAGCTTAAGGAATGGTGCTCTGGAGCCCCACATGTTTTCTGCTGTATCCTGCCCATCCTCTTGAATTCTGACGTGGCCATGAAGTTCATTTCTAGTGCCTCTAAATAAAACATAAGAAAAAAACCCAGCAAGTATATGAAAACTTCCCTGCCTGCTTGCCTAGCCCCCCACTTTAGTGCTGTCTGACATGCTACTGGAAACACTTAACTTTCTAACTTTCAGCTGATTCTCCTGCCGAAATGACTTCCATCAGTCCATCAGCAGGTAAGACTGGATGTGCACTGCCCTTCCTGGCACCCACTGGCTCAGTGATCAGCACGGTCTTTCTATGCTTCTTTACAGCTCTCCTGAATGTTTTATCTGCTTCCCAGACATCAGATCAGTGAGGACTTCTCCCACAGGCATGTGCTCCTTGACTCACATCTCTGGCTAATCTCTCTGTCTGTCAATGTTCTACCATCCCTCAAGGTCCTGCACAAACACCTCTGTCTTGCCTATATGCACATGCCACCAGGTAAAATCAACTTCTGTTCTGCTTCACTGTTGTCCCACTGCATTCAACTTGGAATACCTTTATTATGGCACTTAAGCCAATCTGGTTTTTATTACAGTTATACTTTGGAGTGTGGACGATATGTCTGTCTCACTCATTATAGAATGAGTCTTAGAAGGCAGGAGCTGTGCTGTTTTCTTTATACCACAGAATACAAAACCAGTGTCCTTGCTGCTTACAGGAGCTGGATATACTTATAGCTTATATTGTTAGAGCATACCAATACAAATAGGACCTTGGTGTGTACTGAATCGCTACCCTCTTCTTTCCTGGGTTTTGGTGCATTGTTTATTCTAAATCATTCCTCAAGGGATGCCTACATCCTGGGCATATAGGAATGCAGGTGGAAGACACAATTGGGAAAGTTTACTTGTGTCCACAGGGGAGAGTAGTTGAGGGCATGCAACAGCTGATCTGAAGAAGTTCATTGTCAAGTTCTGGTCCTGGCCCTATTCCCTTTCACTGACCTTGGAGACAAGGGTGACTCCCATTGCAGTCCTCGATCTTGTCACATACATTAATTTAATACATTAATTTACATTACTCACATACAAAATTCCCACCTTCTGGATGTCAATCTGCCCTAGGAGACAGAGTTTAGTACCTCATAGCATGGGCTCTAAATTGTCAAATATCTACTCATCCCTGTGAACCAGTCCATACCAGTTACTTTTCCTTTGTATCTCATTTTAAAGCCTTTAGAAAAGAAACAAACTCACTCTCCACTCTCCCAAGGCAGCTACCATGTTACCAGAAACTGCACATTCTCTTTGTCAAGGGGGGAAGGGAGCGGGGGGAGAGATGGGAATGAGAGAGAGAGAGAGAGAGAGAGAGAGAGAGAGAGAGAGAGAGAGAGTGTGTCTTGGCACACACATGAGGTCAGAGGGTAACACTCTGGTGTTGGTTCCTTCTTTCCACCTTGATGTGGGTTCTCAGCATCAAACTCAGGTTACAAGGCTTGCGTATCAAGCACCTCTATCCAATAAGTCACGTCACCAGTCCTCTGATATTTTTGTTATGGAAAAAATAAAATAGTTCCCTCATATGGTGGCATACCAATCCAGTCTCCACTGGGGCTTTCCCTATCTTAAGATAGGACAGGGCATCTCGACAGTGGAACTCTGCCATTTGGAATTGTGTAATTCTTGGGGGTAAGAATAATCTTATTCTATCTAAAATCTAATTGTATACTTAGCACTATTCTCAACCCTTCTTGGAATTTTATGAAAACCTTTTAAGGGATCAGTAAGGCATTAGGAATAAAAGGCTAAAGAGTCAAATCCCTACCCTCCTTTAACTTTCAACTACACACACACACACACACACACACACACAAATGTACACACACATTCACGCATGCATCCACACAAACAATACACACGCACACACACACATACACACGTGCATGAGTGTATGAGCTTCTACAATATTCTTTGTTTCCTTCTTGAAAAGCTTAATATAAGCTTCTAACTGAAATTAAAATCTCTGTGAGAGACCACTAGAGAGTACCAAAGAACAAACCCTCCAATAGCACACGTTTCTGTAAAATGCAGCAGTGCATGTTTATGTTAGATTGGTGTTCATAATGTTTCTTTATGATGCTTTTTCTTTGGTGTTAAATGGCCTAAAGTACCATATGTTTCTTAATAAAAAGCCATGTAAAAACTTACATTAATAAACTCAACTCAAAGAAAAGTTGCCCCAAGACAGCTCTAACTTAGCCTTTTTATGGGCTTGCCAACAATTTCAAGATTGTTTTAATCAAAAAAAATTATGTTTCTGTCTTCATAGACCACAGCACACAAGTTCCCTCTAGCACTACTCAATTCACCCTTACCCCACTCACCCCAGCCCTCACGTACAGCCAGTTCTCCAGTGCCAACAGAAGGGTCACTCCTAAATTGGCAAGTACTTTCCTCGAAGGACTGGAGCATTTGGAACCACTTTTGTACAGGAGTGTATGTGTGTACATATACGTATGCACACATTCACAGGGGTTTAATGTACACATGACCAAATAGCTACTTACAAGTCCTTGCCTGCCTGAATTTTCAGGTAGCACACTGCCATTCTTGGCCCATTCCATCTTATTTGGTTCCTGTACTATGCAGATTAGGTGGAGGGACTACATAGCTGATGGCTTTGCAAGTGGAAATTCCTTGACACTGAGCCTAATAGAACATGTTTTCAGATTCTCTACACATTCTCTAAATGTGTTGAAGGGGGAAGGGTGTAGCTTCCAGTCCAACATTCGCAATTCTGTATTATAATTGAATATTTATTTGCCTCTCTTGGACACTTGTTGGAAATTCTGTGAAAGCAAGTTAGATTTTGTTAGATTGGTTGATTACACATAGCCAAACTGAGCACATTGCTGGTTGATCAATAATATATATATAATATATATATATACATGTATATGTATATATGTACAATTATTTTACTTTATTTATATATATTTATTATTACTTTATATTTATATATTACTATATAAACAGTAATATTACTAAGATATATATATATTTTTTTTTCAAATTTTAGGCTAGCCATAGGATAGCTCTAAATTTATAACGTTTGTGAATTAAATAAATGAACAGAAAAATCAAGTCACTGCTACAGGTAACAGCTGTATGATAGAAGCTAATAAACAATGATCATTGCCATAGTTTATTTATGACATTATAACAAAATGCCACAGACTGCCTTTTTTTCCTCATATATTCTGATAGTACTCTTCCCCCTTCTCCTTCCCCTTCCTCTTCTCAGATCCTCCATACCTCCACACCCAACACATTCTCTCTCTCTCTCTCTCTCTCTCTCTCTCTCTCTCTCTCTCTCTCAGAAAAACAAACAAAACAAGCAAGACACATTCAAACACACACACACACACACACACATACACACACACACACACACACACCACACCACACCACCACACACACTCTACAAAACCAGAAACCAAAACATACAAGCAATAGGCCAGCAAGACAAAAGTGTTCAAACAAAACAACAGGAAACAAAAATGTCTATAAAAATACCATTGAGTTCATTTTGTGTTGGCCAACTACTTCTGGCCATGGAGTCTACCCACTAGTGTGGTTAGAATACCCAGTAAGTTGCCATTGGAGAAAGTTGATTTTTCTTTGCAAGCA
Organism: Grammomys surdaster; assembly: GCF_004785775.1. Taxonomy (NCBI): domain Eukaryota; kingdom Metazoa; phylum Chordata; class Mammalia; order Rodentia; family Muridae; genus Grammomys; species Grammomys surdaster. Next base: position 1,751,260 of record NW_021604566.1, read on the forward strand.
GGCATCAGTAGTAGATTACTTCTTGGTTACAGATGGGAGCCTATGTTCACTTTCCCCTCTCGGTATTGGCACCACATCTGACTTGAACCTAAGCAGGCCCTGAGTGTCCTTTCTCAGTCTCTGTGTGTTCATATATGCATCAGTCCTGATGTGTCTGGAAGACACTGCTCCTTGGTGTCATCCATCTCCTGTGGTTCTTGCAAAATGACAGAACCATTGAAGACAGAATCATTCAATCCACAGAATGTTTAGTTTTGTTAATACCAGTAAATGTAACCATATGCACTTGACGCCATATGGCCACTCTGAACCTCAGATTCTTCATTCACCCATTGTTGCATGATACGTGCCTACTTATTAAATTACCATGCTGATTAAAGCACCCACTACAGGAGTGCAATAAAGCTTAATTTCTCTAGTTCTTCTTTTTAAGTTTTAGGAAGACCACTTTTATTCCTACCACCTTTTAATAGTTCTCTTTTTAAAATTTTTTCTTCTTTTTGTTGTTGTTGTTGCTGTTTTTTGAAACAGGGTTTCTCTGTGTAGCCCTAGAACTCACTCTGTAGACCAAGCTGGCCTTGAATTCAGAAATCCACCTGCTTCTGCCTCCCAAGTGCTGGGATTAAAGGCATGCGCCACCACTGCCCGGCTTTTTCTTCTTATTCTTAATGTATTTATTTTTGAGAAGTACTAGCTTGTTATCACAAAAGTAATTTTAAAATATGGTAGTGCCATTCACTCCTCACAGCTCAGAAGACAGAAGAAGGTATTGCTTAAGCTTGATTGTGACTGTGGTAGCTGGGAAGGTATCTTTCCTCCAGACAGAAGACAAGATGGGGATACTAGGCTGCCTTGGCACACTATTTCTTATTACAATTTTCTACTAAGTCCATAGTTTGGAAGACGTAATTATTGGGTCATCTTTTAAATATTTTTACATCTCTTAAAATATTTCAACTATTCTCATGTAGAGATAAAAGAGTAGGTGAAATCCTCTGTGGCCACAGAGACAGATGAAGAACAAAAGATAGTATCTCGGGCCTGCAACAAAGGGATGTTAGGATGGTTCAGCAGCCAGAATGCTGTAACAGAAGAAAGTTGCTGTCTAGAAGCTGGGAGCTCTGCACCCCCTCAAGAAGAGGGTAGAGAGGGGAAGAAGTACACATGTGGTCTTCTGAGCAGAGAAGCTACCCAAGAAGCTCCCTGAAGTGGGGAATTGAATTAAATGGCATGTGACAAAACTGAAGTGGTTGGGGCCCTGTACATATTGTGAAGCATCTCTTACTCCTGGCCTGCATGATAGCTCAGGCTGGATGGACAGACTTGCAGGCTCTGTTCAAGAATTAGAACAAAGAGCCTGATGGTAGATTGGTTGTTATCTGTGTGGATGATCCCTGCACAGATTGATGGAGCCTTTGTCAGTGTTCTTTATGGCTTTTCGTTAAGAATTGTTCTTCTAGCCACTGTCTTGTCCTTTTTTCTTTTTGTTTTATCGTTGGGCCAGTTCTCTCCTCTCTCTGGTTTTCATCTACATGAAAAGGTTCTGACCCTTGACATCTCTTGACTCTAGGGCACTGCACATGTCCTGACTTTCATTAGTCTGATTGGTGTCTGAATATTCTGCCTTGATCTTAATTTGTATTTGAACTCAATCTCCGACTACATGAACACTCACTATGGTAGTTATATGATTGTTCTGGTTTCATGTGCACTTAAATCCTCATTTTTATCTTCTAGATTTTTTGTTAATCAACTATTAAATGAGAAGACTGTAGTACCTGCCTAATGAGATGATGGCTCATGTAGATGCGAAAATCAGGACTTGTTGAAGAGTCTACTTCAGCCTATGCTGATTCCAAAGTCCTATTTCTTGATGTTCTCGCCAACAAATCCCAGTGCAAAGGAGATCTTAGTTTAGGTTTCCTTTGCTCAGTCACATGGACATGTCCCAACTAATTTAGTTATAAACACATTTCCACACAGTGTGCTATATTCGCAATTTAAGCCTGGGAAGACACTTAGACTCTTAGATTTGGAATATAATGAAAGTTGAACCTCAGAATTCAGAAAATCTTTCAGAAAAACAATGGCTAACTTAACAGTGAGATGTCATTAATATTCAAAACAGCAAAATCCTACACTGCACATTTACACAGAAACAAGACAAGCACATGAAGCGTGGGGCCCTGAGATTCCATCCATCTGTGAGGTGCAAGCCCTTGGAATGAGTGTGTGATGAAATTCATGAATTTTCAAGTTTAGAAGTCAGTCCAGCAAAATGAGATCATTTGTCAGTGTTGCAAAACTACCACTCACTACTATGTTCAGCGTTATTATTCTGTCTCAGGACAACCAACTTAAAGAGAACCAGATATCGTATGGGTTCAGACAAGAGGGCTGTGGAAATGTTTTTGATGAAACAGGCACAGTGCATTCTTGTTAGGCATTGGCTATTTCCTGAAGATGTCCATCAATCTAACATTCACTAGACTATTTGAAAAGGACTTGAACCAAACCTTACTGTACATCAGTGTTCAGCTAGAACCAAACCCAAATGTTAATGTTTTAGTAAACCATGAACTGAACCAATGTTTCAGGAGGAAGAAAAGGAAACTACTTAAACTATATGATTTAAAGCCAAAACTATATGTTTTATAAAACTATTGAGCTGAGACAAAACTAGATCAAAATACGATTTGAACTGAATTTAAACTAAAGAAATAAATTTTTATTTTCAGTTTGAGTCCCTGGCTGTAAATAAGACTTATGGTAGTTCATATGATCCTTAATTATGTGTGTAGCTTATCTTGTACAGTTATTTTCTCAGCATCTATTCTTATTCAAAAAAGTAATCCTATACATAAATCTCAGTATGTTTACTATGAGACTTCAATTGAATAACCAAATATTTATTGCCGTTAATCCTCATCACTGCCAGTTCTATATTATATTGTATTGTATTATATTATATTATATTATATTATATTATGTTATATACAGCACATAAAGTGTCAATTTAAGTCCTTCAAATAGGTTCACCAGCCACCAGAGGGCAGCAAAAAGGTAGAAAGCCTTTCTGTGAGGCAGGGCAACTTGCCTTATTTGTAAGGACAAACAGGAGGGTTTACTATATGCCAAACACACTCTAAGCCTCAGGGTTATGTTAATATAGTTATTCCTCAAAATAATGCAAATATGTAGATTCTGTTATTATTTACATAGATTGTTTCTGTTATTATTTACATAGATTGTTTATGTACAGCAGATGAAGAAACTGAGGCAAAAAGAGATGAAGAATTTTTGTCTAAAGTCACACAACCATCAGGTGACACAGGTAAAAAGCAGACACCACTGATCCCACCCTCCCATCCTCCCACCTGGGCAGAGTGCCTCTGAAGCTTATGCTCTTAGCTTTCCATGCTTTTGGAGATCATGAATGTGAAGGTGATTCAGCCCTTGGCATTGTTCACATCAACATGAATGACTGGAACCAAAGATAGCCTTGCAGAGTCACACAATTCAGAGACCAGAGTAAAAAGAACAAAAACTGTGGCCAGAGGCATCTGATGCTGACAACAGTAGTCTCCAGGGATAGGTCAAGGCAGCAACATTAACCATGAAGACTAGGGGAAAGTTCAACAATGGAGGAGGAAGGAGATGAAGAGACACAGGAAAAAAAAATGTTCAGGACTGTTGGCTTTGACCAAAAAAAAAAAAATAGTTACTATCATGGTAGCAGAGTCCAGCTGGCCCACTCTTCTGAAGTTGAAAGCATGTCTTCAAATTTAAGGAGCCAGTACTAGCAAAACCATGGGGAGCTGCTGACTCCACCCCACCTCAAAAGAATTCTCTTTTATTATTATTTGCTCATTTTTTAAAATGTGAAAATAAGAATCTGTCTTTGTAATCACCACCATTTTCACATGAACATCCGTACTAATTTTGCAGCATTTTACCTTCCTACCTACACTACAACCTACCCTACTGGCTCCCCAATGCTCAATCTTCCACTGAGTCTAAGAACACCAACGTTGCCAGTCTTTCCCCAAAGGCCAAGTCATATAGCCACTTGGCCATCTTCTGAGGTATGTATGCAGCATATGATATCCTTGGCCTTCACAGAGCTCCTGATGGTTTGAAATCCCCTGTGAGAACATCCTTAGCCTGGATCTATGCCCTGCCTCTCTGAGCTCCATATTTTAGTCACCTTCTTAGTATCACTCCCTCCTTTTTGAGACAAGGTTCCTGTGTGTCCTCCCTGTCCTGGAACTCCTTCTGGAGACCAGGCTGTTCTTGAACTCACAGAAACTGCTTGCCTCTCCCTCCTGAGTGTTGGGATAAAAGGTGTGCACCATCACGCCGGGCAGCCCCTCCTTTTGTTAAATAAAGCCTTCTCAATTGTCTCCTATTATGTATCCTCCCATTGTTCCTCCACAATGTTAGGAAGAAAATTTCCTAAATACTAACCTCAGTGTTTCTTCCTTAAAGTCATTCCTTGGCTCCTGCTTCCCACATCATGAAAATTATTCATCATGGAAGTCAATATTCCTTTTGGCATCTTGTCTACAATTCATACACATATGCCTCTAGTCTGTGCATGTAACTAAAAGCCATTTAAGTTTCCAAAGCTGGCTTCCTGCATCTTTTTTCCTTTGTATCTTTCCAAGCAGTTTAGTCTTCTCCTACAAAGACACCCCTAAAATCATTTTCTGTAGACAGAGAAGCTGCTGGCCTCCCCAGAGAGCAGCAAGCCAGTTGAGCCATGGGTTATTCACAGGCATATCTCTCCTGTATAAATGCTAACCTAACCTAGCTCTTATCTCCATAAGCTGACCCAGAGACACTTAATATATATTTTTTTGAGTAAATGAATTTCTTTAAGAGTAAAGAAAACAGCCTGCAGGAGAGAACATGACACTGCAATTAGTATACCCTCGCTTACCAACTGGTACAAGGATTGACTTTGAATCTATCTTACTAGTTATTGCAGGTCTGAAGGACAGTGGCGATGCTGGAATCCATAAATTATAAGTCAGATGGGAGTTATCCTATTGGCTTTATTTCGTTATCAATGAGAAGGCAGCAAGAATGTTAATGAGAACCAGCAGAGTCCAGCCCGGCCCCAGGAGCAGCCTGTGTAACTGGCTTTCCTCTATCTTGGACCACTCAGCAGAACAAGCCTTGACAGTTTAACATGGACCAGAAAATATGCTTTCTGTGTAGGTAATACAGCTTTTCACATATCTGACTAGAATCACCTGGATTTGACTTTTTTGTTTGTTTCTTTGCTTGCTTGCTTCTCTTGCTAAAAAGGGTAGACTGTGTCTACCTTCTCTCATCTGCTAATTTAGTGGTAACCTAATAGTCTGAGAAAATGTGCATAGGTCACTTCCCCACTTGTTTGCCTAAAACTTCAGAGAAATGAACTATTGTGTTAGTATTGTTCTGGGCAAAGACCACCAGCTCACAGGTAATGCCTATGTGGCATCCACTCACCTGCCACTGTAGTTTGGCTATGAAATGTCTCCCACAGGCTCAACTGTTTAGGCTCTTGGTTCCTGGATGATAGAGTGGTTTAGGAGACAATGGAACCTTTGGGACTGGCTGGGTCACTAGGGATGAGCCATGAAGAGTGTATCCACTTCTGTCTCCAGTCTTTTCTCTGCTTCTGGGTATGGCTGCCATGTGAGAAGCCACCCAGACAAGCTGTTCCCACTACATTACATTCCCACCCTGGTGAGTTCAATCATGAGAACCCAAATAAACCTTTCCTTCCCTAAGTTCTTTCTGTTGGGCATTTTGTCACAGCAATGAGAAAGGCAACAACAGCCATATGGCTTTGAGACAACTTATTTCACCCTTCATTCTTAAAAACTCTCAATTACAATGTGTGGACTACAACTCCTTTCTCAGAGAGTTACTCTAGTGAGAAAGTGTCTGTAAAGTGCTTGGCACTGAGCTTGAATCAGCACTCTGTAAAAGTGAGCTCTTGTGATTTAAGTCCTCAGAAATTTGACTGGTGGATAAGGCGGTCCAAGTCACCCTGGGCTCCGTGTTCCTTCACATCTATCCTGAAACCTTTAGAACCCAAGATGACTGCCATGGTGGTAATGGCAGTTGATGAGAGAGAGCAGGTCTGCTCCTATGGCTGAAATTAATCTCTCTTTACCAACACAAGTGACTTTTGCTACTATTGTCATCACTGAGGCAATGTTGACTTGGACAGAACTAGGTCATTCTTCATTTGTTTATTGATAAAGCCATCTATAACAGAATTCAAACTTGCCCTTGTCATAATCAGCTTCTACTATCAATTTGACACAACTTAGAGTCACCTGGGAAGAGGGAGGCTGAAGAATTGCCCAGATCAGATTGACCATTGGTGAGTTAATTGCTAACTGATGCAGAATGATCTGGGCCACTCTGGGTGGTGTCATCTCTAGGCAGGTTGGCCTGGCTGAGCAAACTAGAAGGAGCAAGCCAGTAACTAGGGTTCCTCCATCCTCTATGCTTCAGTTTTGCATCCAGGTTCCTTCTGTGGCTTCCCTTAATGGTAGACTACAACCTGCAAGATAAAACATATACTTCCTCCTTCAGTTATTTTTGGTTTTGGTTTCTATCACAACAATAGAAAGCAAAGTATCACACCCCTTATTTGGAGTGATGAGGTAACAAGGAGTTGACAGTCCAGGTCACTGTGTCTAGAGTTCTGTGTCTAACTGCATCTGGCATCTCATATATTAGAGCAGAGTGATAAAAGAAGCCACAAGAGAATTGAGCCAAGTTTCCATATACAAGACAAAACATATTTTGATCTTCAAAACTGAGTTCTCAGAACTGGCTACTAGAAGCTCTTCCTAGATTTTCTTCTCTAAAAAGAAATAGAGATGTTTCTGAAGCCACTCATAAGCATATTCTCCTTTCTGCAGACATACAGTTGACATTTCTATAGAGACACAGTAGAGATGAGGAAAATGTGTAGGTTAATAAGAGGCTTGGAAATCTTCCCAGATTTCACAACTTCAGGTCTTTAAATGTAGTCTCTCAAGGGAGCTCCAGAAAAACCACTACAAGGTCACTTTTATTAACACATATCATCCTAATTGAAATGAAAAATATTTTTCAACAACATGAACAATAATAATACTTCTGAGTCTTGGATCAAACCACAATATTAGTATGATACATAGAGATTGAATATTAGCCAGAATAACCTAGAAAAACTTGTGTGTGTGTCTATTTACATGATGGCACCTAGAAGTCATTGGTTCCAAGGCACCCCTAAAAAATCCAAAAATTTGTAGCGTCCCAAATCACTTATATGGAAAAGCATAGTATTTGCACACAACGTACTTATATCTTCCTACAAACTTTTAATCATTTATACATTATTTATGATAGCTAATATAATGTAAATGATCATAATTGGTTGTTACATTTTAGTGTTTAGAAAGTAACAAGAAAAAGTGCATGTTCATGTTCAGCACACAATTTTCAAAAACATTTTGCAAATACAAAGCTTGCTGATATGGGACAGGGCAATTGTCTATGGACAATATATCGCTCTTCTTGGTTCAGTGAATATTTGTCACCACACACACACACACACACACACACACACACACACACACACTAACTACAGCAGTTTAACCTGGACCTTAAAGGCAAAGAGTAAGAAGTTAAGAAGAATAGATGGGTAAGAACAGGAAAGAATCTACAAACATGCAAATATGAACTCATGCTCCACAAGACAGATTGAAACTCTGGCATCAGATTGTTGCTTCCCATCATCTCTTTCACTTCTAGTACAGTCAGGGCCTTTCACAGAGCTAAATAAATCTAATTCCTCCAGCATCTGAAGAAGCTTAGGAGGAACCAGGAGAAGCTGAAGCCAGTACAGACTAGCTACTACCTCACAGCACTGAAGGGAATACACAGACCAGCAAAGACATGGTAAGCTGTAAAGTAGTTTTTGCGTTCACCTTGAATTTCATACATCTCTCTTCTGCTCCACCTTTACTGAAAACATACAGAAGAGAGAATTCTGGGAAATGTAGTCTAGCCTAGTCAAGTTGACGCTGGGAATCTACCACAGGTACAAATTAGACTTCTCTGTTCCTGACTTCTGTATAATTTTTCTTTTAGGAGATACATTGTTTCTAGCCTGGAATCGTTAAAAGTCTGTAGGGTAAAGACTCCTTACCCTATCATATTATTTAATCTTCTCATATTAGTTACAAAGTAAACATAATTAATTATTTCAAAAATACTTCTAATACTCAGCACTCTCTGCTGAATTCTCAAGTCTCAAGAAAGACATTTATTTGAAGGGTCATAGTAAAAATGCATCTGTTATTGCAAGACCTCTGGCTGCTACACTTGTGAGCACATGTACTAACACACCAAACTTCAGCCCCTAAGGCTCACTCCAGTTTCAATTTTCCTGTGTTTTCAATATCCAGATATTGGATATAGGATGTGTGTGTCTGACCTCACTGGTCACCCTGAGAAGCAATGGACTGGAGATTGAGAGATAACTCTGCCTGACACTGAACCACCTGGAAAGCATCAAACCAGGGCTGCTAGTGGCTCTTTAAAGTGACATGCTCCCTTTAGTTTCTCAATAACTATAGTGTCCTTGGAAACTAGAGGTGACCATTTACCATCTTAACCAACTCATTAAAATGGAAAAAACCCTATAAGGAGTCATCACATGGCAATATTAAATATTTTTCATTATATTTTCTAATAATTCTCAAGTACTGGTGACCATAAAAGCCTTCATAATGTGTTTATGGAGGCTAGTAATCAATGCAGGATGGAATTTTCAATATAACACAGGCAGCCCAGGTTTGATGAAACACTGACCCTGCACTGGAATATAAACTTGACTCCCTTTTTCAGGCACCAAGGTAGTAAAACACAAGAGAACTTCCTAATGGAAATGAGACTATTCTCATTAAATTAAATGAGACCATTTAATGTGGGTGAAAGTGATTTAAAATTCAAACACCTCCTGAAAATATGTTCTTGATTTACTTTTTAAAGAGCAAAATGGGTTTAGTAAATATTGCCAGGTATAATAAATCATAAAACATTTAACACCGATTTGTCAAATGTAGTTTACATGAACTAGCACTTAGTGTTATTTATGCCAGACTGAATGAAATGCCTGATATGTTAGGAGCGTTTTTTCGTCAGTTAGGAAACACACAGTGAGCAAAACATTGTTCTGGGTGGTATGTTGGTTATAGAAAATTACACAACACTACATTATCTGCCAAATGCTTAGCAGCTGGATGGGGTTGTCCATCTAAAATATAAGGCAAGGAAAGATGAACCTGAGCATATCATTTAGTTGCAGTTAAACCAACCAATGAAAATGATTATTCTTATCTGATTCTATCCATCACCCCAGTTAGCCACTATCCATCAAGAAAGACTCTTCCTGATACCCCAAACCTCTCTCCTTCTATCTTACACTATGTTTCTAGATGTTTACGTTTTTAGCTCTATGTCTTACATCTTGAATGGCTTCATAATCTTTTCTTGGGCTGGCTTTTTTCCCTTTTCATATAGAACAATTAGTTACAGTTTAGATGTAAGGTCCTCAAGTCATTCTGTGTAACATCCTAATTCAATTTACTTTGTATCCTAGAACTTTTCTTTAATACAGGCTGGTTTGAGTAATGTCATAACCTGGTATGTTCTGCTAATTATGTAGATTTACAGGGATTACCATAGAATATGGCAACTTCTTCATAATTTAGAACAGGAAAAAGGGAACAAAAATTGGCTTGGGCAGTCATCTTTTGTAGCATGGTATTAAACTGAAGATCTAGAATGAGAGATGGCATTTCTAGGAGAACTGACAAAATCTCAGTATGTTCATGCATTTCAGAAATAGCCCAGAGATACCTGAGCTGTAACTGACCATAAGACCTCCTCCCTGATGATTTGCTTCTGCAGAACCAGAAGTCGCCATGCAAGCCTCCACGGAAGACAGCAAAGAAATAGTTCTATCCAGCTATGATGCCTATGAACCACATCAAACATCACTATTGCATGCATACTGTGGTAGTAACAAGCTTTCTAATTGGATTTATGATCCACTCAACAAGAAGAGAATCATGCTTAATACTAGAAACCTAGCTGCTCTGTTCTAGTGAAGCCCCGGCAATTGGAAGACAATCCATAACCTCTCAGCTACAGAATCAGCATAACCCCTAACAGAAACTTATAAACATTTGTCTTTATACTTGCAGTAAGTGTAATCATCAAGGAAACCACTCTCTGCAACAGACAGAGACTACTACAGAAAAATACAACCAAATAAAATACAGAATTTTGGATCCCAGTCACAAAGAATACATCTACAAAACATTCCTACACCTAAGGCTCAAGGAACATTGCAGAAGAGGAAAGAGAAAAATTATAATCAGAGGATAGAGGAGTTTGCTATGAGATTCTAAGTCTTTGTACTATCATAAGCTACACCGATGAAGTCTCGACAACATGACTGCTCAAACCTGAGATGAACAAGTATGGCACCAACAGACATGCCAGACTGAATGAGGAAAAGCCAGGAGCTCTTAATCCTACATGAAGAACCACAGGCAAGTGAGGAAAACTGGGAGCAGGAGGAGTGGTCTTCTCCTGAGAAGAACATTTTATTTGGCTGGCCAGTACAAAATGCTTACCCTGAAAACATGCACACAAGTAACATTATATGGACTCAAAGGTTGTAGTTAGGGATATAGATAGGTATGTAAAAATACATACATTCATGCAATAACGTTGTTGAAAAAGAAGCTATGAATGTCAAGAAAAATAGGAAGGGAAGGGCATATGAGAAGGCTTAGAGATAGGAAGGGGGAGAGAGAAGTGTTGGAATTATATTATAGTTTCAAAAATTTTTTAAAAGTATATACTGGAAAGCAGGTCTCAATGTTTAGAAGATTCCCTAAACTGTAAATGATATTTCCCTTTCTACTGCAAGCACCAGTGTGTCTTTATAGACAGTAAGGCTTCACCTATCAGTGTCAAAATGCTCTGGTATGTCTCTTTGCTTCTGAGTCATTCTATCATGAATATGACACACAGTAGGGTTTCATCAGTCAAGTTTTTACTTCATCTGTTAACTCTAGATTAAGGCTCGACTTGACTTTGGTAGGGGTGGGACGTTGTGGAAAATGTCTTAAATGCTAGGGAAACAATATTGAGCTATAAGGAAGAGTTGTTGAGTGGCAATAAAGTTAAAGTCAGTATCTTTAAAGTTAGGAGATGTGAGAGGAAATATATCCTCTTACATGGAGGAAACAGAGGTGAAGAATTTGGGCAGCGGCATGTTGTTAAATCCTCTTTCCTGTTAGTGAGCTGTAGCTCTTTAATAAGCATCGTCTTCAAAGATGACAGCAAGTCTGCATCTGGATGCTAGGATGAAGCTGGGGGCTTAAGGTCATGCTCCACTTGAATAATACTTAACAGCACTTTTGCATGAGATAAAAAGACACCGGAACTCTAGAGGTAGAGGAAGAGGTATAGAACATTAAATGGTTGGAAAAGAGAGTATGGAATCCAGGCCAAAGGAAGTTTGCTCCCTGAGGGAGTCCTGGCCCTCTGTATCAAATGAGTGCTCCACCTATCACCAGACTTTTGCACTGCTGTATTTTTCATTTGTTGTCCCCTGGTGGCAAATGTGTAAATGATTAAACTTATAGCCCCGCCATAGGATCCCTTCATCTCCACGGTTACAAATTTTCAACAGGAAACTCTGTTAAGACCAAACCAAGGTTATAGTCTATTCAGATTTTCTTTCATGGTCTTGTTCTGATGACAGACTGTGTTCTGATCCAAACATGACCCTACCATAGACCTGCAGCTCCTTAGGTCGCCTTAGTGCTGCATCACCGGTTTGTGTCTTTAGTTCTTCTTACATCCCTGGCACACACCTTCAGCCGATGGATGTTTTCCATACATGACAACTGTAAGGCCTTCTCTGTTGCCCTGGGAGTTTGATCAATACAGAAATGAATATACCCTGAGAGCATGGAAGACTTTAGAGGCAATCCAGTCTCCAATTGTTTGACACGTGATTCTGCACACTTCATAGTCATTGCAACAGAATGAAGCTCCATTTCCATTCTAGGCTGTTTCTTTCTGATCCATCTTGTTCATCCAACTACTTCATAACACTTTATAGAACTATTTTCTAAATAAACTACTGGTACTCCAATGTTAATCTTACCTCCAGATTCTAGGAAAAGCCAAACTAATGTTCATGCTAAACTAAAAGTCCTCTCTTTGTCTTTCTCAAACACACACACACACACACACACGCACACACACACACACACACACACATATGTGTGTGCACAAAGACAGCATATATTTTTAATAAGCTATCAGAACCTAATTTTCTTCTAGTTACTAGGTTATAGAAATTTATTTTTAAGATAGTAACTCTGAAATGCTTACTTCTCTCCTTAAATGATTAATCACTATGGGAACAGCCCTCCTAATTGAAGGTAGGAAAAGCGAATACAATCACTGTTGTCAAACATTTGCCAACAATCTACACAGCACCAAACTCTGAGAAAAGGGAACAAGTTGAGTGGGCCCTAAAATTCAAGAAGATTGCTAAATAGAGACACTTTCTAGAGCACCAGAACTCAGAGAGCATTAGCCCATAGCCTATGTATTTTGTTGAATACAGCCAGAGCGGAATTTCAGATGACTCTGGCGTCTAAGATTCATGGGACCATGTTTCTAAATGGGAGAAATTATTGTAAATAAGGTAGATGCCCAAAATGATGGCCTGAGAACTATTAAATTGCCCTTTAAATCTTTGTTGGATGGTTATAATGTATATGCACGAGGAGAAACAGTTTGAAGCCACAGAAAAACATGTCTAAACATAGTAGACCAACAGTTTTTGGAGTCCAAAAGGAGATTTGGAGAGGAAATAGCTTCCAATTAATGGGGAATTGGATATGGCCTTTACAATTCATTCACGTTTGAAGAACTAAATTGTATGTAGTATAAAGGATACTCTGGATGTGACTTAAGAGAAATGAAAAGCATACTACAGATCGATCAAAGTGATTCAAAATATCTGCATTATATGCTAGAACACAGTCTAATTTTTCAAAGGAATTCAGCAAAACATATCATTACATAGTATAAAACATAATGATTGGCACTCAGTAAATACTAAGTGACATGTAAAGAAGCTTATCATACAGCTCTGAAGATCAGAAATCTGAAATGTGTCTTCTAGTTTACAGTGCCTGTTTGGATTCGTTGTTCACATCTACAAAGCTTCCAAGGACTAAACCAATCTTTCTTACTTCATTCTAACAAGCTCTAAATCCTGCAACCTACAGCAGGATTACATATGCATAATATATAATTATATTGTGCACAATATGCTGATTTGACAGAACAAATGTCATTGGAGTAACCAACTACTTTTTAATTTAAAAATTAATTTAAAAGCTCTATCCTTCAGATGAAACTTACATCTGACACTGCTAAAGTAGCCAATATCCTGAAAGTAGATAGATCATGGGCCTTGGAGAAAACCTATTAGTCATCTAAAGCGATGTGACAATAAAATGACTTTTTTCATGATACCGATAGATAGATCAGCACTCAACCTTCACCAGAGAATAGTCTCCTTGCAGTAGGTAGGAATTAACACAAAGATGCATGACTGGACAATACAGAGTGAGAGACTATGGGACACACAGACCTGAGTGGGAAGTCTGAATCAATCGTCTCCCCCTGGAATCTAGTGATCTATTCAGAAGAGGAAGAGGAAAGTCTACAAAAGTGAGAGGTGGTGGGTGACTGCAAGGAAACAGTGTCTTCCAAAAAACAAGAGTGATACACAAATGAACTCACAGAGACTTTGAAAGAATGAACAGCACATATACAGATTCAAACTAGACAAAATCTGAATACTGGGTAGGGAATATAGACACAAAGTCCCACTTCTAACCAAGAAGCTGTTTGAAACTTACAGCTCCTGGAAAAGAAAAAAAAAAACAGTTTTCTAACATGGGTATAATATTGGGCATAACTACCACTCTCCAGAGCAGGTCCTAAGCCTAGTAGCAGTTTGCCAACACAAACCAAATTCTATTGTTTTTGTCTCTGTGTGTGCATGTGTGTAAATTTTGTCTTGTTTTGTTCATTACTTTTTGTCATATTGGTTTTTTCCTTTATCTTCCCCCTCAGAGTTTAGAGGAGGAGTGAGAATTAAATTGAAATTAGGTGGTGTTGGAGTAAGGAGGGTCTGGCAGAAATAGGAGTCCTTATACAGAGTATGTGCTCAAATCTTAGACATAATTATAATTTACTATTTCCAAACATGCTAATAAACATTAAGAAAATCATACGTGATGGACAAGGTATAAAGAAAAGCTAGAGGCTTGCAACATTTAACATATGCAACAAAAATAATGTGTAAGATGATTACATAAGGCCAACACAAATTAGAATCATGGACATCATAAATGAAATGACTGACTTTGGGTCCAAATATAAAAGAGACAGTAAATCTCTCTCGCCAGTAAATTTTCTCTCCAGGAGAAAAAAAACAAGCCAAAAGTAATGCAAGACCGGATCAACATGACAAATAATTCCTTAGGAAAAGGATAAGTTTACCATAGAGGAATATTTTTTTTTACTAGAAAAGAAATGAGAGAATGAAGAACTATTGTAGAACAAGTGAATGTGCTGAATGAAGGCAACACAGACCTATCGGTAACAGATACCTGGAGAATAATGCCAGACCAATGGACCTGCTTTAGTTGAGACTTTCCTCACTGTGACAAAACCAGAGGAAAGAAATTTAAACCCTGATTTGGGCTCAGGGTTTCAGGCTGTGGTAGCTTTGCTCCATTGCCGTGCACCTGAGAAGATGCAAAGTATCATGCAGCAAGAGCATGTAATGCAGAGTGATTACATCACTGTGGCCAGGACGAGGTGAGAGAAGAAACAGGAAGGAAGTGGCCAGGAAAGGACGTCCTTAAAAGACACACCCCTACTGACTTCCTCTCTCTATACATACTCCACTTTGCACAATTCTACTGGCTCCCAACAGGCTAGTCAACATTTGAATGTATCAGTGGATTAATCCATTCATGAAGCCAGAGGCTCCATGATTCAGTTATTCCTCAAAGTAGCACAACTGGACACAACTTGCATCAGGACCACCACTCCAGTACATGGGCCTTTTAAGGGGGACACTTTTATCTTAATTAAAAAACAAGTACAAAACTGTAAATTGTATAATTCAAGAAAGCTTTGGTGGTGTAATTTTAAAAACTGAAAATGTGTACATTTTCATACTGAAAGAACACATCAGATATCTGAGACTGATGCAGGACGATCAACATGGGAATATTCTAGTTATGTTACTGGACTTCAGAGAAACAAAGTGAAAAAATCTCTTGTGCTTTCAGGCCAAAATAGCAAGGGACTTACAAAGGCAAATTAAATTAAATTATCAACAGATTTTTTTTTGACAGGAACAGTTTATGCCAAAAGAGAAAGGATCACAAGCAACTATTATCAGCATGCAAGAATTTAAAAACATTGTTCCATGAAGTCTTCCTTATAAATTTAATAGAAAAAAATAGTTTCAGAAATCAAAACAAAAGGAGCTCATTACAAAGTTGATAGAGAAGATTAAATCCAGTTGCTTATCACATGTGTCTGAGGGGTAAAATCTATAAAGGAAAGCTATATTCACAGATCTAAAAGATAATGTTAGAATATATGCAAAAGTATTTTTGAGCTATTTTCAGTAATTATATTGGCATGGTATTAGAGTTATTCTGAGAATGTTGTATATATAATGCTAGCCAAAGAAAATGAGTAATTAGGAAATATTCTAATTCTATTATCCTTTGTGTCCTTGAGAATTAATTCTCAGTGTAGGAGATGAGTAAATACCATACTACATTAGGAAAAAATATTAAGAGCAACTTTTAATTGGAATTATCTTATGAACTTGAGAATGCTTGTAAGCTTTATCTGTTGAAGAAACCACTAGCATCCATGTGGTGGTATTGAAATGCCACCTCACTAGAGGAAACTAAGGTTTTAGGGAGGGTTGAGTGATTCCAATGAAAGAAAACAAACAAGATGAGCCTGTAACATCCCAGTAAACCAGAAAGCAAATAACCTACCAAGGACTACTAAGGCTGTATCAACAGGATCCAGGAGGGTATTCAAGAGATGTACATCACCAAAAATAGAAAAACTCGAACTTCAAAAAAATAACACAGTTGATCAAAACTCATAAAAGTATTTAAATTAATGAATGATTATATACAGATTTTAAAAGCTAACTGGCCATTCTCACATGATGGTAATGAGCCAAATAAAATGTGTTTTTTCTCATACAACCAGCAGACAGAGAATAGCATCTCCTTACAAAGGAAGTATAAACAGTAAGTGAGAGGTAGATGGTGGGAGTCGATGGTCAGTACAGTGAAGCCTCCAGCAGAGGAAAATGAGTCAATGGCTACCAATACCACACAACAGACCATGGGCCTCCAGATGAAAGAAAGCATACTTACAGTCTTGACAAAGGTGCAGAAAGAAGTCTGATCTAACTTTCAAATTAGAGAAAATTCAACAGTCTAAAGTAGAAATGAAATTGCACAAATATGTAATTGGCAAAACTAGACTGTGGTACACCCTGTAAGTCATGGGTTCCTAGCTCCTCCACAGGTAAAGTGAGAAGAACCGGATGGAGGGTGAATCTGTGGACTAAAAGAGCCAAATGTTTCAGTTTATTTGTAATGAGAGAAACAGAGCTCACCAAGGTGCATTTAAATGATAAACTGTGAAAGAATTAAAAGTGGTAGAAAAAAATCCAAATCCATTTTAAGACTACCTGCCAAAGAATAACAGTACAAATGTGTATCCATTTAACTGAAACAGAAATAGACTAAAATGTATTTGAATGTGTTAACATATATAGTCAACTGTACTTATATTAGAACAAACTTTAAATACAATGCCTAGATTAAAAAAATAAAAAAATTTTAATGTCAAACTACAGCTTAATTCATTAAAATATATAATTTTAAAAATTGATACACAATTTAACTACTGAATCTTTTTGAACCCCTCAAAAAATCAATGAATGATTTAATGAACTAATCCAAAAGCTATAAAAGAAATCATAGAAATTAACTAAAATATAGGAAAACCAAGAAGTACCTGCAATGGAGTTTCTATCTATCTAAATAAGTATGTTAGGAAATTGAGAAAACTTGAAGTGGCCAATTTTCTAGGAGTGGTGGATTATCAAGTAAACAGATAACTACAGAAGGCAGGAACAAACTAAACACATTTCTAAGTGCACTAAGCAGTCAATGATGGAAAAGCAATGGAAAGGTTAATAAAATGCTATTTCCCTTAAATATCAGCAAATTTAAAAATTGCTTAATAATAAATAAATAAATAAATAAATAAATTCCTCAACTAGTTATTCTTGACCTAAGGAGATAATTGCAAACAAGTGGTAAGTAAATTAGAGATATAAGATCATTAATATATAATAAAAAACTCTCAACAACATACAAGTATTACCCAGTAAGGCATTATAAATATTAGCTTTTAATTCAGGACAACTACCAAAACTTCTGGTCTGGAAACTCCTGTTTATTTTAATATTTTGGATCAGCAAAAGTAATTTTGACAAAACAAGGAAATTAAACATGTAAAATAAGGAAGAAAAAAACAGTTGTCATATTTTGCTGGTCTTTCTTTGAAAATACAAAAGCAGTAATTTTCATATAGATAAACAGAAATAAGGAAGATGAGACTGTTCACAATACTAGCAAACAAGAAAAGCACTGGAAAAAAAGGGCATCCTCTCTCTCTGAATAAACATTTTTAAATATTCCCCAGGGACAGGCAGAAGATGGACACATGGCAATGTCATATACAACATCATAAAAATGCTGCTTTCTGCTAAATTAGTCTATAAATAAAACATAAACCCAATAAAAATAGCAACACTTCTTTTTCTGGAATGAGACAAGCTGACTCTAACGTTCTTACAGGGCAGTAAACGAGCAGGGACACTGGACAAAAGCAATCAGGGTGTTTTGGACAGTGGAACCCGTTGTTGCAGTAAATATTGAATATATCGCTATAACTCAAAATTAAAATGGCATTATATTGGCAAGAAAATAAAGTGAGACCATTGCACCATGATAGGAAGAAAAATAATAAAATAAATACAAATACAGAAGAGAATTTAGTTTTTGAAGGAGACGGAATCTCAAATATGTAAGAGAATTAGGAAGTACCCCTCTGAAAAACAGCAACAAATTGCTAGATTTAGAGCACATGTATCATTCAAAAAAATTGTAGAAAGATAAAATTCTAAATGTAAATATCAAAACTTTCAAAGTTCTACCAGAGAAAAAAAGTCTTACAAATTTTATGTGGAGAAAACTTTTAGGCACAATAGAAAAGTTGGCAGATTTCACCTTCAAGTTTTTTTAACTATAAAGCAAAACTACTATGAAGAAAAAACTTTTAAAGAAATGGGGAAAAGTATTACAATGTTATAAATCAGTGATTAATTTGTATGACCTATAAATAATTCCTATAAATCAATTATTCTTTTGAAATAAATTATTTTTAAATGAAATAATGAGCAAGGGAAAAAAGGTCAAAAGAAAATACAACTTTCATTTTCAGAAAACATGAGGAAATGTTTAGTTCTGCTCATAATTATAGGCAGAGAAATTAAAAGTCTACTGAGCAGGCTGAGGAAAGAGCTCTAAGCTCTTGGGTCAAGTTTGATCCCTAGAATTCACATTTTGAGGGCTCACTGCCAGCCAACTTAGCCTACTTATTCAGATTAGACAAATGAGAGATTTTATCTCAAAAAAGAAAGATGGCACAAGGGGAGTGCCACCCAAGGTTGTCGTCTGGCTTCGAATAAACAGACATACATACACACAAATACACTGGAAAACCAGATGTCACATAACTGAGTACTGGATATTTAAGGAATTTGCTACCACATTTTGTCTGTATAGATGTAGATAGACTGGCACACTATACCTTGCTAATGAATGGACTACATTGGCTAAAGTAATGCAGAAGTTAGTTGGTTTGCCAACATGTCAAAAAGATAAAACCTTCAACCTCATGATTCCATTTCTCAGAATTGATCCTAAAACAAATCCTCATGCACTGAAATGGCTTTTAATGTACCTTCACATAATAAGAGTAACAGTGAAGTTTGAAATTGCCTAAATATTTATCACTAGGGCACAGGTTAATATGTATCCATGTAGCCACTACAAAAAAGATTTAACATACACTTTGTATATTTATAAGGATAGACTTCTAAGATACATTTTTAAGTTAAAAAAATAAGCTGAATATATTTTATCTTTCAGGAATATTACAAAAGTGCCCACCTAATAGTGGCCATAATATTTTACCACTCACATGTGAATGGGTGTACAGATGAGACTGTATGTATGTATGTATATATGTGTACATTTGTAAGCACATATATCTACACACACATATGAAAGGCACAAACATATATATATATATACATGTATATATATATATGTATATACATATATATAACAGATATGTATATGTATACTTATATATGCATGTGTATATGGATTTTCCTTTTCATGGTGTCTTAATTTCCTTTCCTAGTGCTGAGATAAGAAAAGCAACTTAAGAGAGAAAGGGCTTATTTTGGCTTACAGGTCCAGAAAGCTACAATTCATTAAGGCAGGGAAGAAAGACATGGTGACACAAGCAGGAGATCTGGCAGGCGATACTGCCCCAACATTCAAGAAGCAGAAGGTGATCAGGAAGTAGCTCCAGGCTATAAAGCCTAAAGACCCACCCCCACAGGCCCACTTCCTCCAATGAGCCTCCACCTCCTCCGAAAGGATCTACAAAATTCCTTAACAATGCCATAAACTGGGCAACATATTCCTATGGGAGATATTTCACATTCACATGACAACAAATGACAAGATATTTCAAGAGAAATAAATGCTCAATAAACTAACATTATTTTGGCATGCGAAGACGGAAGTTATAAGGCTAAAGACACTGTTACGAAGGGGATAATACTTTATGCTTGTAGAAATTCCAACATGAACGCACTGACTCATGAACATGTAAACGTGCATGTATAAATATGTTAAAACATAAAGAAAACTAATGGTAAGCACTCTGCTAGATGTGATTTGGGTGATTTACTCTTCTATATTTCCTAGATGTTTCTATGATGGCCTTATAGTATAAATTCACAACTATCACATCCATAAGACTAGGAAGATCTTGACAGTGGCAAAAGGCTCCTGAGATTAGAAAGTCTGGGTTTTCCCCACATCTGACACCAACCAACCAGATGTCTTTTGCTGTATCTCTTTACTTTTCTTAGTCTTACTTTTCTCGCATGAAAAATGAGAATAATATTTCCTGTCTGTGTTTGCCTGAATTTGAAAGCTGACAAATCAGAAGGTAGATCTGCACATGTTTGTAAACCATAACGATACAGAAATGTGCAGCGGAGCTTCAGCTAATGCTGTAAGAAGCGACCCTGGGGTGTCAGATTTGATTTTGTCAGATTTGATCCACAACGGGTCTCCATTCCATCCATCCATTCCATCCCACCAGAAAGGTCTGCTTCTGCTGCACAAGCCTACTGAACTTGTAGACGTGGTACGCTGACTGTTTTGATTTATTTTTATTTAAGTCTTGTATTGAGGGACTTCAACAAAACCAATCAGAGTGTCATGCAATATGAGGCCATTCGGTTCTGTTCTCCATTGTTGCTTCCATTTGGAAACTGGAAAGAAAAACAAAGGAGGAGAACTCTTGAGAGTACTGCTACGGGAGAGGTGGGGAGAGGGTCAGGGAGTATCTCACTCATGGCGATAGCACTGCCTTGTGATCTCCTTTAAGCCCGTACTCCAACAATCCACAACGGGTCTCCGTCCATCCATCCCATCCCACCAGAAAGGTCTGCTTCTGCTGCACAAGCCTGCTGCACTTGTAGATGTGGAACGCTGACTACATCTGCTTTGCTGGTCATACTCTGAAGAAAACCTTAGTGGCTCCGATGCTCCTTGGTGCTCCCTTGTGACATCCTTCCACTGCAATGTTCCTCATTCTCTGGGGCCACAAATGAGCATACACGTGCACACACATTTATCGAGATTTTTTTTTAAATTTTGCATAGAGCCACAGAGATGATGTGGAAACCATGAAATAACAATAGTGATGTGAGAAGGAATGTGGGCTTGGAGCTCAGAGCTGCTTGTAAAACAATATATCGTTTCAACAAAAACAAGGCCAAGAGTTTTGAGTCAGTGTCCAAAAAGGTCCACTTTTTTTTTTCAGTAATAGATTCAAAAGATTTTTCCTTTCACATCTGAAGCAATAGGCAGGCACAAGTGAGCAGCTGTGCTCTCTTCGTCCTGGCTGGCTTGCTGGCTTGCTGGCTCCCTCTCACTTTCTTTCAGGCATCAGAATCTTTGGAAAACCCAGGCATTGTGAGTGCTGAGGGAATTCATTCGTTCAAGGTCATGGACCAGTGCACTTCTATCTGCTTCGGCACTCAGCAGGGTGTCTCCAAATATCTCCGGGGTGTTGCAAAATGCTAAAAATAAATGGGAAAAAAACTGTGCTTAATTGGTTCAAGTTTTTTCTCTTTATTTTTAACATACAGCCTTTAGGGGGGAGTCAGGATGGTTTAAAAAAAAATCAACTGCTGCAAAATTTGCAAAAGTTTGGGAATTGTTGTTTCAGGCCACTGGGAAATAATTTGGTGATATTAGATATGATTACAGTGTGGTCTGTGAATTATAACATCATGTGAATATAAAGCCCATTTCAACACTGGCCCATGACTTCCAATATTAGCCACATTTATTTATCCTTTTTGAGCCTGATAATTATTATGAGAACTTAATGTAATTATTCTCTTTAAAATATCAAGCAGTCTTCCTATTGCACTATAACTATTATTTTCATGACAGCAAGACTACCACATAGAATTACCAACCTGTGAACACCTTGGAAGAAGTCATGTTCTTTTATCACCTACCCTGAGCCTCCAGCAATACTCAGGCATGGAGGGTCTGTTGCCCTCAACAGCAGGCAACGATGCATCTGTTTGTCTCAAGTTCAAGGCTCTGTCTTCCAGCATACATGAGCAAGCTAAAACTATGTCTTCCATCTTGCACTGAAGGATGCTGACGGGTTAGTATGCTGTATTCAATTTTTATTAGGTTGGTTCTTCACTTCCTGCATTCCATCTCATCTCTGAGCTTCCACAGATGGGTGGGCAGCCCAGGAGTAGCACGGAACACACGGCTCTGCTTTGGTGTCTTAACACTTGAGACACATGAAAAGAATAGCCCTGAAACTGGCCCATCTCTGTAGGCTGTGTCTTCAACAGTACATACTTCATTTTTTCCATGAGAACAACCAAATGACCTGTTGGTAAATGTTTTAGCGAACAGATCATAGCAAGAAGAAAACTGAAGGCACATTTGAGTTTATGGAGCTACCTAATTTTTCCATCCCTGAGAGTTGCTCCTCTTTATCTCCATGGATGTTATTCATCAAGGCATCTTGACACTATTTACTGGAAAGTAATGGCACTGTTTACCAGAAAACTAGCTTAATCTGCTACTCATTGTTTTCATCAGTTAAATAAAGCTGACCTTTCATCTTTAGCATTGTGCTTCCAAAAGAATTCTGCCAAAATCACTAATGATCTATGTTCCTCAGACAGCTGCAAGACATTCCCCATGAGCTAAGGAATGATGGGATTGCCTCCCCATTCTGAGATAGAAGGACGGAGCCTCTCAGACCACGTGAATAGGCTGGTACTTTTACCCAAACTTTGAGGTAGGATCCAGGGCCAAGAAGCAGAAAAGGAAAGAAAGTCTGGAAAAGAGTATCCCACACTTGGAATGGGACCCGCAAATCAAAAGTGTGGAATCATTAAGACTGAATCAACAACAATCAGGATCAAGGATAGACCAAAAACTCTGCCCACAAAATAAGCATCAGTTTTACATAGTAAAATTGTAATGATGTTCTACCATAGATTCTAATTTACCCTAAGCAGTATTCTTAAACCAAGACAGAATAGCTTATTTCATAGTAGTGCTCACACTGGTGAGGCCACATAGGTGAATTTACATTTGGGGCCTAAACTCGGTCTCAATTTGTATCCCAAAGACTAAAGCAGACATAGTGATGGATTTTAGGATGTCACTCTCACCCTATATGTGACACTGGAAGCATACTATCAATATTTTCATATCACTCACATAAAGTACAAAAGCAAGCACGCTTTTTATTTAAATAGATATGGTCTTAAATTTTGAGGTCTTTCCCTAGCGTGTTTACCTGCTACCATTTTCCAAATTTCCTGCACTAACAGTACCTTGATTTCAGAACCTTTCACTGATTTCTCTGTGTGATTTAGTTTCCCCTCCAATTATGAAATAAAAAAGATAGCTAGTGCAACAAGAATTAGGGGAAATCTAAAGGTTGAATGTTTAATAATAAAATAAATGATAGAGTGAATTTTAATACAATGCCATATTGTTTCTTCTGCACTATTACACATGGCATGATAAATGACTCTGCTATAAAGTTGGAAAGTATTCTCTTCTGTATAGTAACAAGGATTCTTTATGCATTAACTCACTGATGGACACTCAGATTCTTCCACAGCTCACTGAGTGTAGAGTCAATGAACAATGAACACCGAGGCACAACTGTCTTCATGTAGTTCCAATCTCATTTTCTTTTGGTATTTACCAAGCAGAGGGATACATTCACAAATTCCCCTCTGCATGGATTTATTTCGTTTCCCCAGTGATGAGTGATGTTGAGGGCATTTTAATAAATATGTTGCATATCTTTATATCCTTTCAGAAATCTATTTTGCCCTTTGCTCTAGTCTAATTGGGTTATCTGGATTTTCCTTTTGAAAATTGTACTTATTTATTGGCTGATGAGTTCCTCATAGATTTTGGTTTTGAACTCTTCATTGAATGTATTATTTCCAGATATTTTCTCTGAAGCCAGGGGTCCTGTCATGTTATTGATTATTTTCTTTATGACACAGAATTATTTTAGTATCAAACAATTTGTTTCTGTTTGGGGTACAATTTACACAAGTAATCACTGCTAGAGTCAGAAATCAAGGAGCTTTCCTGTGTGTTTTCTTCTAGTCAATGCACAGTGTATTATGTTTAGGTCTTTAATGTATTGTGAATTCAAAGTTAGTTTTGATGGAAGACACAGATGTAGCTCCATTCTTCTGCATAGAGGTGCCCAATTGTCCCAACATCATTTGTTGAAAAGACTACCTTTTCCCCATTGTGCTTTGTTGGTAATCTTGTCAAAAACTGGTTCACTATAAATTCCTCAGTAGTAGCTGTATGTTTTATTCTGTTTTGTTGGTCTAGGTGACTTTCAACCAGTGCCATGTTGTTTTGATTACTGTAGTTTTATGATATAGTTTGAAATTATAAAATGTAATTCTCTTAACTTTAGTTGTCTTTCTCAAGACTATTTGGCAATTTATGAGATCCCATGGAGATTTTGGAAACTGTTCTTTTAAGATATCATTAGAATTCTAGTAAATATTATATTGATTCTGCCTATCTAGTTTGAATATTATTGTAATTGTTACATATTAATTATTGTGATGAATCAGAAAAAGATTTGATGGAATAAGTCAGAGATAGGATATGCCCAGCTTTTATGAGAACAGTCAGGAAAGAGAGGCTATTCAAAGAACAGTGAGGGAGAGACAATGCCTTTCAATTGTGCTCAACTCAGTTCAGAATAGTTGTGCTCAGAGCAGAGAAGAGCAGAGCAGTGGAGTTCAGAGCAGTTCAGATCATGGAGTTTAGAAGCAACTTTTCCAAGAAGAGCAATTCAGTCAGAAGCCAAGAGAAGTCAGTTTAAATCAATGAGCTTGGAGTGGAGTTTGAGCCAGAGCTCCTGAGTTGAACCAACCAGCCAAGTTGAGAAAGAGATAAAAAGAGTACATTTATTCAGAGGTAAATCTCAGATACTGAAACATTTTAGGCCTAGATTACCAGGTGAAACTGGAAGCTAAAGCCTTCAAAGTCTAGGCTTATCTAAAAGTGTATTGTACAGATGCTAGGAGCTTCCAGGCCTAGGCTTAGGGATAGTTAGATACGAATGATCTGGACTCAGCCCGTGCCATGTATTTGTAACTCTTGGCTAAGATTCTCATCTCATCAGTTCACTGAAGAAATAAGACACATTCACATTTACAGTTTCTAGAGAACTTACACTTCTGATGTTATCATAAATGAGATTTATTTTCTTGCTTTCTTGTCCAAACAAGTCATTGTTGATTCAAAGAAATGTGACAAATTTTTTTATCTGTTGAATTTGTATCTTGCTACTTTAGAATACCTCATTTAAGTATGGAATGTAAAATACAATGAAGAAGAGAGAGTGAGCAATGAACAACAAAAGGTATAAAGCTGTTATTATATAGAACAAAGAAATCTAGATATTGATGTAAAGCCCAAGGAACATAGTTTAGTGATGCTTTGTGATGCTTACTGAAAATGTGAGAACAAAAAATTTTAGGTGCACTCAATACATAAAAACAAACATACAGTCATTAAGCAAGGTGATGCATATATTAATTTACTCACCTTGGATTAATCAAACTACTCAAAGTATATCAAAAGATGCCACACACTTTGACAACGATATACATCAAAGTTACTTCTTTGCTCTAGCCTAAGATTTAGATTTCTACCTGAAATTACTTCTTTGTTCTAGCCTAATGTCCTATTCCTGCCTGGAGACTACTTCCTTGTCCTTGGCCAGTGTCATATTCCTGCCAAGCAGCCCATTTCCTTGTCCTTGGGCCATGTCAGACTCTTGCCAAGCAGCCCCAAAGACTGGAACAAAGAAGTAAATTCAGACAGGAATCTAAATTTTAGGCTACAACAAGGAATTAGGCTTCAGGCATGAAAATGACTTTGGACTAGGACAGGAAAGTAGTCTCAGATATTTTGGTCATCCTGATAAGCCCTTAGAAACAGTGATCATGGGAGTGTTCACGTAATTGGGTTTAATGCCTTGTTTGTTCTTTGACTATTTGTGTTTCTTGTCTTGTTTGTTCCTTGACTATTATATTGCTAGACCCTCAACCTAGAACTGACCTTAATACTTGCATGTAATTAAAATGGTATAAGAGCAAAAAGGAGGAGGGGTGATGGGATAGGAGTTTTCTAGGGAGGGGAAATGGGGAAAGGGGATGACATTTGAAATGTAAATAAATAAAATATCCAATAAAAAAATAAGCCAAACTTTAAAAATAAGATAGACATCAAAGTTAAAATTTTCAATATCAGCATTTTTCACTCCTTCAAAAATAGTTTCAATTACTGCTTGTGCTATTAGTTTTGCAGTTTTAAAAATCTTTACTTAAGGAGGGGCTTTAAAGCTTATATCATGGTAATTTTCTAGGACATCAGTAATGTTGAGTAATATTTAAGTAGTACAGCCGTATACGTGTTGCAAAAGAATGTATGTTCAGGTTAGTATTATTCTATTTTATCTTTTAATAAAAAATTGTAAAATATCCATGATAGACTATTGCAGCAGGCTTATAGTAATGGGTAGGGCATATATGTGTTTACACAAAACCATTTCCATGGTTATCATTAAGGGAAAAACAAGCTACAGGATATGTGTAGCTGTGTCTAGTTTGTATTAGCATGATACAGGTACACAAATATACACATAAGTACAAAACCATCTCAGTAGATATGGACTAGAACGAAAATGTCACTCAGTCTGAGAAAAGACATGTGACTACAGGGAGGAGGCCTGATGGAAGTATTCAGCACTCATTTTAATTACATCATTCCACAGAACTTAGATTTTGATAATGAGCATACTGTGGTACTATAAATATATTTTTTTGTAATTAATTTTACTAAAGTGATGCACTTTTCTTCTTTTTTTAGAAAATACTTACACCTAGAAGTGAATTATAGATTGTAGAATACATTTTATTATTTGTAATAGTTTCTACTGTATAAAGTCACACACCCAGCATGATATTCTTTTCAGATCTAGATAACTGAAAAACGCAAGTGTTCAGAACATAACTGCTCATTGATGATGTGATATGATATCTCTTTCAAACAACTCAAATAAAATCCACATGCTCCTTGCTCCAATTCTTGCTCCATGGCAAAGCAAATGTTGTTGCTATGATAAAGTATTTCCTTATTGATTTCTAAATATGCATCTTTAGCTTGTACTTTTATATTTTTATATTAGCCAGGTGGTGTTGAACACCAGCTTGGTGGGCCCTCCAAGTTCACATCAGCTACCTTAAGTGGGTCATTCATATAAAAAATAATGTCTTCAGTTTTTAAATGAATTTAAATTCAGTTATGCTTTAGAATATAGGTCTCCAAAATCACAGGGTGAATTGGTTGTCTATAGGTGGCCATCAATCACCTTGGGACCTCATTCAATGTTATAGAATGAATTTGCATTTATTTGGATATTCACTTCGTCAAATGTTTTAAACTCATTACTTTTAAATGAATCCTATGTTTAATCACTTTATTAATGATCTCATTAGTTTTAGAGTTGACAGTTGTTTCTCTT
Organism: Grammomys surdaster; assembly: GCF_004785775.1. Lineage (NCBI taxonomy): Eukaryota > Metazoa > Chordata > Mammalia > Rodentia > Muridae > Grammomys > Grammomys surdaster. The sequence goes on from NW_021604566.1 coordinate 1,778,992, forward strand.
AGAATTTTCATATGAAAAGCATTTTGCTGTAAATGAGACCTTTTCCTTTGTAATATGTAAGTGTCATGTTTCTTCCTCTGGTTTAGTGCCCTGGTTAAATCGCCAATGCAATGGTTTAGGGCCTCAGTAAATGTAGACATACATTTTTAGCCAGCTTAATTAGATGGAATTCTAATGTTTCACTTAAGTCTGATATGTACTCTAGATTTATGTTAGCTGCTCTTTAAATTTTAATTTGAAAATCTATTGTATTTCTACATGATTAAATGTGTTTATATTTTAAGGATGATTGAATTTTATCAGTTTTTAGCCTCTATTAAGATGAAAGCAAGAGCACTCAGTCCATTAGGGAGTAATTACATTGTTGAAATTTTCTTCGTGTTGAGTCATCTCTTACATTCTTAGCATATCTTTGTTTAGCCATATGCCTTATTCTTCTAATACGAAGTCGTGTTAAATTAATATTTGCTGATACTTAATTTAAACACTTCTGTTTTATATTTGTGAGAAAATTTTCTATATTTTCTTTTTCTACTCTTTTACCAAGTTTCTTTTTTAATCACAGTATTATTTACCTGCATATGTGTGCATTCATGGTGAGGTAAGGTACACAGTACCGTGCATGGCACCTGCATGGAGGTCAGAGAACAACTCACTGAAGTCAGTTCTGTGCTGAGAATCAAAGGCAGATGATCACCCACCCACAAAACCTTTAACCCAAGAATTCCTAGCCTACAATGATCTGTGATAAAGATGGAACAGAGACTGAGGGAATGCGCAACCAATGACTAGTCAATCTTGAGACTCATCACATGGGAGAAAGCCAACTCCTGACACTATTAGTGATATTCTGCTATGCTTGCAGACAGGACCTTAGCATCAGAGACTTCTGAGAGGCTCCATCCTGCAGCTGATGGAAACAGATACAGAGAACCACACCCAAACAATAGACAGAGCTCAAGAGTCTTGTGAGAGAATGGGGCATGGGTTCAGGGAGCTGAAGGGGGTCAAGGACACTACAAGAAAATGTAGAGTAAACTAACCTGGGCCCTTGGGAGCTCACAGCGACTGAACCACCAACCAAAAAACATGCATGTGATGGACCTCAGGTCCTCTACACACATATATAACAAATATGCAGCTTTTTCTCCATGTGGTTCCCCTAAAAAGTCTAAAAGACATGAGGCTGTCTCTGATCCCTTTTCCCTAGCTGGGCAGCCTTGTCTGGCCTCAGTGAGAGAGGATGTGCCTGGTCTTGCTGCAACTTGATGTGCCTGGTGAGTTGATATCCACTGGGGGGCACCTCTTCTCTGAGGAGTAGGGGAGATGAATGGGGGAAGGTGCTTGTGAGGTGGGTCTGTGAGACGGGGCATACTCAAGGCAATATAGCCATAAATGCAAGTAAGCAATTTTTCACTGTTAGTTATGATTTTTTAGTGAGTATATATTTGTAAATATCTTTTTTCCACTTTCCCATGTTTACTGGGCTATTTTTTTAAGATGCTAGATTAAATAATTTAGTGTATTTAAATCATTATTATTCATAATATTTGATTTTATGGTTATACATTTTTCTTTGACTACTACAACATCTGCATTCTACACTTGTGAATATGTCATGCTTATTAGAAATGATAATTTCTAGTAAGTTTATCATTTATAATTTTATTTATAAACTAAAATATATTAAATTTCAAAGCAAATAGTGGATTTTTCATTATTAATAGTTCATACATTTTAATTTTATTATAATAAATGTACCTATATATTTTCAGCTTTTGGACTAAAGCGAAATTTATATGGCTTTACTATTATGCCATGTCTGTATGAATTTCTTATGGTATTTTGGAAGAAAGACACTTATTCTCTTTGTTTATGATATGCAAATAAGAATATAGTATTAGGATTACTCAATGAGCATTCAGCTTCTTATTTAACTAATTTTGTCAAAAAATTACTGATAATATTATTAATTCATCCCATTTAGACTGGGGGCTTATTGACTGCTATTTATATATTTTTAACAAATGTCTCATGGTACTTGTGACAACAACATATAGATATCAAATATACAGAATGGGACTCCTCAGCCTCTTCTCTGCTTATCACTGATACAGAGTCTGACTAGTTTTCAGTCTTGTTTTTTTTTTTTTATTTGTTTGTTTTTTGAGACAGGGTTTCTCTGTGTAGCCCTAGCTGTCCTGGAACTCACTCTGTAGACCAGGCTGGCCTCGAACTCAGAAATCCACCTTCCTCTGCCTCCCAAGTGCTGGGATTAAAGGCATGCACCACCACTGCCCGACAAGTCTTGTTCTTTTAACATCTGTATCTTTACTTGTTTCTTGGATAGTTCTTTCTTTTATGTTCTCCCCTTTCCTGTGGGAATCTCCTCTTCATTTTATTGGAGTGTTTCCTACATTATTTAAGTTCTCAGGTAAATATTTTCTGAAGTGTTTTATTTTCTTTTAATAAATCATTTGACCAGATTAAAAAAATTGGTTTTATGATTTTCTTTAGGGCTCTCAAGATATTCCACCATGACTTTCTTAGAAGCAGAATGGTGATTGAGACACACAACTATCAGACTAAGATCTTTACTTTGCCCCTTTCTTTGGCAGCCTTCAGTATTATTAACTGATTATTTATTTACTACAGAACAGGATTAAATCCAGGACCTTGTACAATGTATGCCAATAATTCACCCGTTAACTAGATTCTCACTCACTTATTAGGACCTTTATGTTTTTAACCTTTGGTGCTCCAAAGATATGTTTTCTCTAGATATATTATCTATGTTGTTCAGTGACTAATAGAGCTTTTTACAGTTAAACCTAGCCAGAGAATATATATTCTTGTATCGTTACTCTCACATTTATATTATTTTCTTTATTTTTCAGTATAGATGAGGGATTTTAGTATGCTTTCATTGTTGTAGCCTTTTGGTTTTATTTTTTTTGTGCTTTTAATTTTGGACAACCCAGAGGCATGAAATCACATATCTTTTCCACAATCTCATCCTGGTGTATGAGAAAAATTAGCTATCAATTAAATATCAAATTAAATAGTCTACGTTCTTTCTTTTACTTTGTAACAAATTAACACACGTTATGACTTATAAAAATTAAAACACATCCCCTGGTCCTCTGTCCCCATCTACATTCTATTTTATCAGATACAAATACTTTAAACACTTCAAGATTTGTCCATGTTGACATTTTGTTTGGTTTTCTGAATGTGACACATTAGCCATTAAATGTGTGGTATGGAATAAGAGGGCTTAGGACTCTGTGTACCACCCCTCCTCCTGGTACGTGTTCCCTGTTCCCCTACCTTAGTTTCCAATACCATCAGACAGAAGTTTTCAGCTGAATCAATATTCAGTGTTGACCTGATTAGAACTATGTCAATATTTTTCTCAGTCAAACTTCTGATAAGTACCAGTATTCCCTCTACTTAGAGTGCTGATTTCCTCCTGCTGACCATCCAAGAAATATTCTTAAATGTATGAGTATTAGTTCACTTGAAATTTTCTCTTCTTTAGGCTCCAAGCTCAAATCTTCCCCCTATTTTCTTTATAACATAGTTAAGGATGATCTAAGAGGGGTAGGCACTCATGACTAGAAACTGTGCTCTGAGGAAACCAGGAGCACTTTTATATTATGTATTTTATATAATATATAGACAGTTCACTTTTTGTGATTTTTGCCCAGACTTGTAACAAAAGGAAGCATGCTTAAAAGCAAATCACAGCAATTTGTTGTCTAATACTAAACTGTGAACTCTAAAAACACACATAAAAGTAACGTACAGACTGAGCTGGTTACATTTACATGTTTGGGAATTGAAGCGGGTGGAGGGAAGAAATGAAAGAGGGAAATTATGTAATTATATTAGAATCTGAAAAAAATGAATTGAAAAATTAAGTTAAAAACCCATAGTATGTAAATTTCTGTGCAAATTTTTAGACAGGTAAACACAACAACCAACTTCAGGCATGTGATTCAAATGAAGTTTGGGTTTAATGAACTGTGCCTCCACCTCAGAGAGCTGGCAAGTGTCCAGAAGCAGCTTGCCATTTGATCATCTTTCCTGTGATATGTCTCTGTCCTTCTCATGGTTGTGTTGAGGAAACATAGACTTTCTTTTTGTGGATTTACTGTTCAAGGACCAAGATACCACAGCTCTGTGCTGTCTCTAAATTCTTCTACTTTATATAAGAGATCATTTTCTTGTGGCATCCTGAAAGCACTTCTCAGTCTCTCAGGGTTAGTGAATCCACAAAACCAAATCACGTGGGTTCCTGACGCATTTTCATATTAAAATCATTGAAATAATTTGAAATACTAATACCTGGGCCACCTCCAGTAGATATTTGTCCAAATTAGGTGATTCATAGGCACTTCTTAAGAAATGAGTCATGGAAACAGACTCCCGTGGGTGGTGCTTGGGAAGGCGAATTATCATCTTCAATTTATTTCTTTGTACATGTGGAAGGGGTGGTGGTAGGGAAGTGGGGTGGGTATGAGTATGTAGTATAGATATGGCTGTATTCATATATATGTACACATATGTGCATGTATGTGTTTGTCAGTAGTCAATGTCTGAGTCTTCATCTATCACTTTGTACCTGGATTTTGTATCTCTTCCTTAACCTACAGCTTGCCAATTTGGCAAGTCTGGCTTGCCAGCAAGCCTCAGGGATCTTGTTGTCCCCATTTCTGCAGCACTGATATTACAGGTTATGCCAGCTTTTTACATGAATACTGGAGATCTGAACTGAGGTCTTCGTTGCTGCACACAGCCTTTTGTTCTACTGTGAACCCACACTTGATTCTATTTTATTATTTTGTATTCCAAGGCAGAGTATAGACTTTACACACTTTAGGCTTACATGTACCACAAGGAACATCTTATTCCATGCAAATATGTAAATGAAGAGACTGAAAAATTCTTTCTCTTTCCAATTGATATTCACTGCTCTTTTCCTTTCCTGCTTAAGGTTCTCACCGGCCTTCCTGTCTGTAGCACAACTTCAAGTATGCTTGCATGTAAGACTAAATAGATCACTAACCCTATTCCTCTGACTTCCACTGTACCCTAGGCTGTTAGAGGTCAGCACCTGTGTATTGGTTCTAATAACCACTAAGTACATATCTCCTCTACAATGGTACAAACACCAGATGCCTTTCCCTTTAAAAGAAAACTTTAGGCATATCTGCAATTTTAATTATTTTCTTTGATTTTATTTCTCAATAAATTATTTCTATCCTACTGTATGAAAAAAAGCATTCGTCAAAATAATCCTTATTGAGTAGAAAAGGAACACGTTAAATTTTTTTTACCCTATGTATGCATTATGTGTATGAAACTGTGTGTGTGGGGTGTGGGTGTGAGTGTGTGTACATCATAGCACACATATGAAGGTCAGATGTCAAATTATAGAAATTTGTTCTTTTTCTTCTATTTTGTGGGTTCCAGAAATTAAACTTAGCTCATCCAAGCTGGTGGCAAACAATGTTAGCCACTGAGTCATCTTCCTGGCCCAAGGATTACATTTTTATAAAACTGAAAGTCAAGCATGTCCGTCCTGTAAGAGAGTCAATGAGATAAAATTACAAAATTCTTTCTACAGTAGACAAAAATCTTATCCGTTCTGTATTTATTTTATAATTGATTTTTAGCATTATTGTTCCTTTTAATAAGTTGCACATGTATCAAGTTGTAGGCAGTGAAGATTAAATTCCCAAGTCTCTTGACCCTCTTCCCCACACCCAATTCTCCAAGGCAGTGCTATCAAGACCTTTTGGGCATGTTGCCCCAGACATATGTGTGAAGATCTCAAAATCGCACTCTTAGGTTAACTATATGGCTCACCAGGCAAAGGTACTTACTTACAATAGAAGGAAACAGGTTCCTCCAAGTTGTCTTCTGACCTCCATACACATAGTGTGGCCCTGAGTGCTTAACTTCACAAATATACATTATACACATACATACCATAAAAATACATTTTTACAATAGCACTCTTCAGTTAGGTAACTCTGGTCTTTTAGAAAGGCACAGATGGTTCTGCTACGATTTGAACATGTGCTTCTGAGACTCATGTATCAGAATTTATGCTATGTATTGACGGAATTAAGTGATAAGGCTCTTGGGGAAGCTTGAGACATGAGAGTTTCACTTTCATCTTGTCAGCAGTTCAGTATGGGACAATTATAAAACTCAGATTGAGACATGAGCCTGTGAAGGATGTGGCCATTGAGCTAATATCTTTATACCTTTGGTTTTGCAAGGACTGCAATCTTTTTATAGTGATAGTATTTCTAACCTTTCTATGTATACTGAATTCTCTTTATTCTCTAATGAATAATTTGTATTTACTGGATTAATGCGAATGTATGATTTTTAGTAAGGCCCTAACACACTATCCCAAATATTCCTAAATTATACATTCGTGATCAGAATGCTGATATCACTTTAAGTATCGATCAACTCCTATGTTCATACAAATATTACATTGCTTAGAATTTTAAATTGTACATAAAGTAACAAGCCAATATTTAGGTTTTCCTAATTTTCATTCTTGAAATCACATTAGAAACTCTTTCACCTAGCTCTCGCCCACTGCCAGGTTGTTCTCTTCCTTTACTGAGCTAGTGGATGTCCTCCATCATTCCCTTCATTCTTCCCTACATCATCCTCTACATCATCCCCTACTCCTCACCTTTGCATCAGTCTTCATTCCATCTGCTTTAGCCTCTTGTCTCATCAAGTCCCAAAGTCATGCCTGCCAAAGTCTCTGCACATCACAAAGTCCACTGGGAACAGCTTAGCCCTCCTCCCACTCCTACCTGGAACACCATCTTCTATATGTTATATGTTATTTTACAGTCTGTTTTTCTACTCTATATTCTAAAATTTTCTTTCTTGTCTCTTTTGATGGATTAATTCTTTAAAATTATAAATTGAGATCACTCCATTGGATTATGTTAAATGAGTGGTCCACAACTAATTCTCCAGTAACCTTTCATATGTTGATAGGCAAATACTTATTTTCTTTTTCAAAACAAAATAAAATCTAATAAATTAAACAAAGGTACCTCATCACTAAGAAATTAGGCAAAGACAAACTAAGAAAAGGAAAAGAGCCTAAGAGAAGGCATAAGAATTATAGACCCACTAGTTCACATATTCAGGAGTCCCATAAACATACTAAACTGAAAGCAATAATTTATGTACAAAGGACCTGGTACAGACCTGTGTAGCTCTGGGCATACTGCTTCAATCTCCATGAGTTCATAGGAGATTTGCCCACTTGATTTCCAGGGCCTTGAATTCCTGATGTCCTGCATCCCCTCTTGTTCCCACATTCCTTATGCCTCCTCTTTCATGGGTTGCCTAAGATCTAAAAGGAGCGATTTGGAGGAGCTATCCCAGTTAGAGCTGTTTGTTCCAAGGTCTCCATCTCATTCTTTTGAATATTGATTGACTGTGGATTTTTCTATTTGTTCCCATCTGCTGGAGGAGAAAACTCCTCTAATGATGGTTGAATAAGGCACCAATCTATGAGAATAACAGAATATCACTAGGAGTCATTTTATTGTTACTAGTTTTTTAGACCAGTAGTATTTGGTTTCACCCTAGGTTTCTGAGATACTTACCTAGGCTCTGGTTCTTGGTCACTCAAGCAATGTCACATATGGATTCCATACCATGGAGTGGGTCTTAGGTCAAATCAGATATTAGTTGGTTACCTCAAGAAGCTTTGGGCCACCATTGCCCTAGCATATTTTTCAGACATGATTGATTGTAAAAAACTTTTGTGGCTTGCTTGGTGTTTATTTTTCTTTTGGTAGCCTGTAAAGTGTCTTCCCACACCAAAGAAATGAGATCGCAGGAGCAAAGGATCTATGTAGAGTTGACCTCACATTCAATGAGTTGTGTAAGGATTATCTTTGACAATGGGGCTTTGCTGTCAGTTTGTGGACAGCAACCTGTTTTTCTTGCCAACAGCCAACATAGGACCCCTTTAACCAACAATACATTGTGTACAACCCAGTCCTAGAAATGGAAGTTTCATTTGGTGGCAAGTGATGACCAGTTGGGAGTGGCTCTGTCTCTGTCATTATTTTGAGACTTCATTAGTATCCCCTTCATATATTTTAGGAAGTTTGCACTACACTAAGTTTCCATGCCACATCTCAAACCTTCCTTAATCCTATCTGTTTCTCCCTGTATTCTCTTTTAATCACATCTTTCCTTCCTCCTCCCCACTTGATCTTCCTTTCCATGCCCCTGCTCTCAGTTCACTCATAAAATCTGCCTTATTTCCCTCTCCAAGTGCAATGCATGTATTTTTACATTAGATCCATTAGTCTCTTTCTTATACTTAACCTCTCTGAATCTACAAATTGTAGCTTGGTTATTATTTATTTAATGACTAATATCCATATATAAGCAAATATATACCATATTTGTTTTTCTGAGTCTGGGTTGCCTCACTTGAGATGAATTTTTTGGAGTTCTATTCATTTGCCTGCAAATTTCACAATGCCATTATTTTTTAAAAGAAGCTGAGTAATACTTCACTGTGTAAATGAATGTATCACTTTCTTTATCTATTTTTCTGTTGAGGGAAATCTAGATTGTTTCCATTTTTGTCTATTGTGACTAAAGCATCAGTGAGCATAGTTGAGCCAGTGTCCTTGTAGTAGGAGGAAACATCCTTTGGGTATATACCAGTGAATGGTATATAGCTGGATATTGAGGTAGATTGCTTCCGAACTACTGAGAAACAGACTCAGTGATTTCCATAATGTCTATACAAGTTTGCACTCCCACAAGCAATAGATAAATATTCCTTTTATTCCACATCCTCAGCAGCATGCGCTGTCATTTATGTTATTAATCTTAGCCATTCTGACAGGTGTAAGATGGAATCTCAAAGAAGGTTTGATTTACATTTCCAAGTTGGCTTAGAATGTTGAATATTATCATGAAGGGGCATTGAAATTTTTTCAAAGACTTTTTCTGCATCTAATGAGATGATCATATGGATTTTTCTTATTAGTTTGTTTAAGTGGTAGATTTCAGTTTTTGATTTTGTATATTAATCAATCTCTGGAATGGAGCCTACTTAATAATAGCGGATGATCTTTTTGGATTCAGTCTGCAAGTATTTTACTGAGTATTTTGCATCTATTTGCATATTTTTGCATCTATTTGCAAGGGATCGATAATTCTCTATTTGTAGGTTCTTTATCTGTTTTCAGTATTAGGGTAAAGGTGTGACCTCATAAAATAAATTGGGAAATGTTCCATGTCAATTTGTGGGATAATTTGAGGAATATTGGCATTAATTCTCCTTTGAAAGTCTGATAGAATTCTGAACTAAAATCATCTGACCTCAGACCGTCTGTCCATCCATCCATCCATCCATCCATCCATCCATCCATCCATCCATCTATTGATCCATCTATCTATCTATCTATCTATCTATCTATCTATCTATCTATCTATCTATCTATCTATCTATCT
>NW_021604566.1:1788538-1808633 GCF_004785775.1 Grammomys surdaster
TCTATCTATCTATCTATCTATCTATCTATCTATCTATCTATCTATCTTGGGTTGAGAGAATTTTAATGACTGCTTCAATTTACTAGGGATTATAGGTCTGTTTAAATTGCTTATTTGATCTTGATTTAACTGTGGTAAGTGGTGTGCATGAAGAAACTTATCCATTTCTTTTAGATACCCCAATTTGGTGGAATACAGGTTTTTAAAGTGTTTTAATTGTGATTCTCTAGATTTCCTCAGTTTCTATTGCTAATGTCCCCCTTACATTTTCGATTTTGTTAATTTGGATATTTTCTATCTGTCTTTTAGTTAACTTTAATAAGGGTTTGTCAATCTTACTCATCTTCTCAAAGAACCAATTTTTTTTTATTAATCCATTTGTTTTTTATTGTCACCATCAACTTCATCATTGATTAAAATAACTTTACTTCAGAGAATAAAAGTTTTAATGCATTCTCTTTTTAAAAAAGAAATAAAATATGTTTAGAAGTATTATGTTTCCATGGCTAATCTGCCTTAGAGAGATATTATTGAATATAAAAGGATTTTTACGTCTATTCTAACAAATTTTTTAAGGGCTGTAGGAATGATTGAGAGCATATACTGCTCTTCCAGAAAATCCAACTTAATTTTCAGAACCCACATCAGGTGAATCACCACTGCCTGTCCAGGGATATCCAACTCCATTGGCTTCTAAAGGCATTTACACTCACATACACATCCCCAAACACATACATACACATAACTAAAAGTAATAAAAATAAATCTTTTAAAATTCTCTGTTTCTCCTATTACTTTTCACCAAATTTTAGAGTTCATTGTTTTGTATCTCTATTAAAATATCTTATTCTATAAATTAACTTTTAAATAATAATTCCTACTAGCAATACTCTTTAAAATTCAAATTTTAATAACTTGAATATATTATAAGTTTCAGTGTTAATCTTAACTATATTTTAAGCATGTGTAAGTAGTGAAAAAGTTTCATTTTTCTTTTTTCATGATTATAAAATAAATTTATTAAGTATAGTTATATGTATTATTTCATTGTAGCAAGTGTAGATTCTATATGAAAGAAGTTACAACTAGAATAATTATATAACATGTTCTAGGTCACTCAACTTGATATTAGAGGAGTGAATCTTGGAATAAATATATAGATAGGATAAAACTTTTTCTAGTTTATTTTTTTGTTTTTGATTTCCAATGAAAAAAATTTTTAAAAAACCAACACTTTTTAAAATTAATTCTCTGTGTCTTTCTCTTTGTTTTTATTTTATCAGTTTCAGTTCTGAGGATGTCTTGCTGTTTATTCCTTTTTTAAATGCCATTTCTTCTTTTTGTTCTTGAGCTTTGAGGTGTGCTTTTCACTTACTTGTCTGAGATATCTCCAATTTTTTAATTAGGCACTTAATACTATGAACTTACCCCTTGGAAACACCTTCATTGAGTCCCATAAGTTTGGATACACGGTACATTACTTTTTATTCAATTTTTGGAAGTTCTTAATTTTTCTCTTAGTTTCTGCATTACTCATTTTTCATGCAATGCTAAGTTGTTCAGTTGTCGTAAGTTTTGTAAGTTTCTGTTGTTGTTGTTGATATCCAGCGTTAAGCCGTGGTGGTCTGATAGGATGCAGGGGCTTATTTCACTCTTGCACCTCCTGGGACTTACTTTGTGTCCTAATATGTGATCAGTTTTGGAGAAAGTTCCCTGAGGTGCCAAGAAGATTGCGCCTTCTTTTGTGTTTGGATGAAATGTTCTGTAAATATCTGTTAGGTTTGGTTTATTACATCAGTTAGTCTCATCATTTCTCTGTTTAGCTTTTGTTGGGATCACATGTCTGTGGATGAAAGCTGGGTATTTAAGTCTCCTGCTATCAGCTTCGGGGGTCAATATGTGAAGTAAACTGTAGTAGTATTTCTCTTATAAACTTTGTGCCCTTGTGCTTGAAGCATAGATATTAAGAACTGAAATGTCTTCTTGGTGGATTTTTTTCCTTTGAGGAGTTTGTAGTGACCTTCCCCATCTCTTCTGATAAGTTTTGTTTTGAAATCTTACTTTATTAGATATTAAAATTGCTACAGTAGCTTGCTTCTTGGGTTCATTTTCTTGGATTATCTTTTTCTAACCTTTTTTTTTTTTTTTTACCTTGAGTTAATATCTATTCTTGATGTTGAGCTCCCCATTCCCCCCCCCTCTCTCTCACACACACACATACATACACACACACACACACACACACACACACACACATACACACAGAGTAGGTATATGAATTCTGTTTCCACATTCATTTTGTTGGTTTGTATCTTTTTATTAGGGAGTTGAAACCATTGATATTGAAAGATATCAATGACCAATGCTTAATAAGTTTTTTATGGTGGTGGTGGTGGTGGTGTGTGTTTCCATTCATTTAATTTTGGTGGTCTGAAATTATTTACTGTCTTTTCATGGGTGAAGTTAATCTGTTAAGTTTAAGTTTTCCTTCTTGCATCTTCTGTAGGGCTGAATTTGTAAATAAATCTTGCTACATTTGGCTTTATCATGAAATATCTTTGTTTCCCCGTTTGTGGTGATTGAAAGTCTTGCTTGATGTAGTAGTCTGGGATGGCATTTGTGCTCTCTTAGAGTCTGAAGCACATCTGTCTAGGACTTCCTGGTGTATAGAGGCTCCATTAAGAAGTTATATGCAATTCTAATCGGTTTGTCTTTATATGTTAGTAGGTCTTTTCCCCTTGAACCTTTTAATGTTTTTTCTTTGTTCTCTATATGTTTTTATTACTATGTGCCAAAAGGACTTCCTTCTCTGGTTCAATTTATTTGGTATTTTGTATGCTTCTTGTAACTTTATAAGTATCTCCTACTTAAGGTTAGAAAATTTTCATTCTGTGATTTTGTTGAAAATTGTTTTTTGAGTCTTTGACCTAGGTCTCTTCTCATTAGTCTATTCTTAAAATTCTTAGATTTGTTCTTTTCATAATCTCCCAGATTTCTTGAATTTTTTTGGTCAGGAATTTTTTTAGATTTAATGTTTTCTTTGACCAGTGTATCCATTTTTTTCTATCCTATCTTCAACAACTGAGATTCTAACTTCTATCTCCTGTGTTCCATTGCTGACTATTGATTCTGTGGTTCCTGTTTGAAATCCTAAACTTTTAATTTCATAATTTCCTCAGTTTCGGATTTTCTTATTGGTTCTATTTCCATTTTCTGGCCTTGAACAGTTTATTCATTTCCTTTCAATATTTGGTTGTGTTTTCCTGGATTTCTTTAAGGGATTTAATCATTTCCTCTTTAAGGACCTCTATCATCTTTATATAGGCTGCTTTAAGGTATTTTCCTTGGGATTCTCATACTGAAATATGTTAGGCCTACTGTAATGGGGTTGCTGGGCTCTAGTGGAGACATATTGTCCTGGCTGCTATTCTGTTTTTATGCTGATATCTAGGCATTGCGGATTGGGATAATTATTAGTCTTGGTACTGGTATCTGGTTTCGTCTTGTTTGTTTGTTTGTTTGTTTGTTTTTATTCTCTGGATTTTAGGAGATAATGAAAGGAGTGTGTTGCCTGGAAAGGAATATTTTATGAATTATTTTTCATTGGCTTGCTCCACTGGTGTGTTCTCAGGGAATGTCTGCTGTGTCAGAGGCTGGAAAATGGAATGGGTTGGGAGAAGGAAGTTTGGAGGAGATCTTTGTCATCTGTTAGGGTTGGGGTCAGAGATGGAATGAAAACTGCAGCAGCTGTTCTGCTACAGAGCTGAGGATGAGACTTGGGGGGTTGGTTCTAGAGGAGCAGAAGGAGAGGTGAAGATTTGCAGTCAGCCTCCCTACTTCCCTCATAAACGTACATTTTGAATTGAGATAATCTTTGAGCTTCAGATCCTAATACCCAACTTCTTACACCACTTGTCTTTTCAGAGATATAAAATATTCTAAACTTTGGCTTTATTGGAATTATCATTTTATTCTAAACAGTGTCCATTCCTAGTGATTTTTATTTCAGTGAATGGTACTGCTGCCTGCTCTCCACACTGACACATTAGTCATTGGGGTCTGTGTTGCCGAAGTCATTCTTAATATGCTTTTTTTTCTTCCAGGTCTTCACCAAGTGTGTGGCTTTGATTCCTTAGATCACTAGATTCTGTTTATTGCTGTTTTCCCCAGGATCATGTATTTATCACCTTTAACCTATATATTGACAATCAATCATTCATTCCAGATAATTCAGTTTGCTATATATAATGAAATTTGGGCTGCTAATCATCTGCCAGAATCTATTTTGCCTTTCACTCTAAGATATAGGATGCCTCCTTTATTTGAAACCTTACAAAGATATCCTATTTGCCAAACCTTCTGGAACTAGGGATATCTACATGAGCAAATTCTGGTCATGGTAATACAAGTTGACACAATAGATGTCACTTCTAGAAAGATATTTAAAATGATAAACTCTGTTACTGGAAAATGTGGTTCCTTAATCTTTCTCCCCTTATCCTTCCTGGTGTCAAGAACACAGGCCTGTGTCCAGTGATTCTAAAGCATGGTTGAAATCTTTTGCTAGAATTGTCCTAGCCTGAGCCCCTTTTGGCTCCTTATTCTCAGAAACCAACACTGGTTCTGACTAGAGTGATTTTTATACATCAAGAGATGACTAAGTGCCATCCACTATTTAGGTGCAGGGTGAATTGAGCAATTGGGAGCAATGGATTCTGAAGACCCCCTCCCCCTGACTTAAAGGTTGTGTTCACTGCCCTTTCTTCTCAGGAATCCTCTGGGAGAGAAGGTGGGACACTGACGCCTTCCAAAGGTACAAATGTTTTAGCTTCTTCATATCTTTTCCTTGTCCCACTGGTAAAATGCAAAGCAACTCCCTTCCCTGTTGAAACCTTCTCATACATATTTGAGCAAATTCCTTATAAACTACTGTGCATGGATTACCTTTGTGCTGCCTCCCTTTGAGTTTGACTCAGTGTTTCCAGGGAAAAGACTTTTATATTTTTCATTTGAGATCCTTTAAGTCTATAGTTGTGGTTTTTTACTACTCAGCTCTGCTATTTACTTACAAAACTAAGTCGTAAACAATGAGTTCTGCCATGTGCCCTTAAACAGAATAATGGCAGTAATTAATAATAATATAATTAATATAGTAGTAAACTAAGTGTTGGTTCAAAGGCTAAGGGTTGAAACCTATGTTCTCCATATGTCAAAACTTTCACAAACATAGTACATAGAGAAGCATTTAATAAAAGAATAAAAATATCAAAATCCACTTGTAGTTTCAAAATAAAGGAGCATGTAATTAGAATTAAATCCCCCATCTTCTCACTTTATCCCAAACCACTTTCCCTTTGACTCAGCATTTGCCAGCCACCCTAGATTTTTGATCTGGCAAGCTTTCTCCATTCTACGGGTACACAGTTTCCTCTATCTCTGTCATTCTTCTTACACATGCGTATTTTCTCAGAGAAACCTCCTTGACTTCTTCAGACCAGGGAAGGGTTTTCCCCATTATTTGTACCACTACTAATCTCACTCACTGTATGAGTAAAAGTTAACTGTATGGATATTCTGTTTAACTTTTTTTTCCCTTCCCTTATTTATAAGATTTATGAGAATATAGGTCAAATATGGCCTGTTTACTCTATATTTGCTGTACCTACCACAATATATTATGAGTGGTAGTCAACTGGCCAGTAGTCTTTGAATGACTAATATTATCAACAAGTGAGTTAGTAGGTCACATCATAGATTTGGGGCCACATGAGGAGCTAGATTTTTGGGATGTCTAAGGTCCATCTTAATGCTATAATCACCTTCCTGTGTCTCTATGGTGTACAGAATGGCAGAGAGCCAATTCTCCAAGAGATTGCTATTGAAATGTTTTGATTTGCTGAAGTTCTGATATATTTAAGCCCTTATCAGAGTAAATCAAACATCTACCACAGTGCTTAAAATAGAACACTTATTTAAGATTTAGTGAAAGATGAGTCGTCAGCATTCAATGAACTTGCAGGTACAATGTCTTTAAGGATGCTTGTTGTGGCCCAACTTCACCTGTCCAACCTGACACTAAGCACATGCAAATGTGGGTCTCTGAAATTGAGGATGCTCTGACCAAAGTGATATTTCTTCAGGAAAATGTATTGACTTGATTGAAACCACTCCATTTAAGAAGTTTGGCAGAATACCCATGATACAACTAACAGACCCTATGAAGCTTAGTAAGAAGGAAGGCCCAAGTGTGGATAGTTCAATCCCACTTAGAAGGGGGAACAAAATAATAATGGGAGGCAAAAGGAGGGAGGGAACTGGGTGAGAGAGGGGAAGTGGAAGGCGGACAGGATCAGGTATGGAGGGAAGACAGGAGAGAAGCCAAGAGGGCAAGGAAAATGAATAGTAATATGCAGGAGTGGGGGTGAGAGGCAGGGAGAACCTCTAGAAAGTCCCAGAGACCTAGGATGTGACAGGCTCCCAAGACTCAATGGGGATGACCTTATCCAAAATGCCCAACAGTGCTGCAATAGAATCTGAAGAGACATACACGTGCCCCTCAGTTGAGGTATGGGGCCACCCAATCATCTTCAAATTTTTTGATTGAGAATTGCTCCTGTCTGAAGGAAATGAAGGGACAAAAATGGAGCAGAGATTGAAGGAAATGCCATCTAGTGACCAGCCCAACTTCGGATCCATCCCATGTGCAGGCACCAAACCCCAACAGTATTACTGATGCCATGTTGTGCTTGCAGACAGGAGCCTAGTATGGCCGTCTTCTGAGAGGCTCTACCAACAGCTGACTGAGACAAATGCAGATACTTACAGCCAACCATTGAACTGAGGTCATGGACTCCTATAGATGAATTAGGGAAGGGACTGAAGGAACTGAAGGAGATGGCAACCCCATTTAAAAAAAATAAAAAGCCCACTATCTACTAACTCAGACCCCTGGGAGCTCCCAGAGACTAAGCCACCAACCAAAGAGTATACATGGGTAGGTCTGTGGTCCCTGGCAAATATGTAGCAGGGGACTGCTTTGTCTGGCCTCAGTAGAAGAGGATGTACCTAAGTGCCACAAAAGAATCAATGTGGAGTGACAGGAGAAGGAAGAGTGCCAAAAATAAATAAATACCCTAGTACATCCTTCAATTCTAGCATTTGAAATTTTTCTTTCACTTCTGAAGTGTCTGTTTTAGAAAGTAAATCTTAAGTGGGGTAATAGTACTCTCTGAGTAACCTATAGGGATTAAGTTGGCAAGAGGTATTATTTTTTTCACACAGCTCAAGTGTCTAGAGGGATCAAGTGCAAATTCTAACACTCACAATGCTACATGGACCATCGCCAGCTCATCATGATTCCAGTTCCATAGAAATAAGTCTTGGCTGTTCAAGACAGTAAATTATTGCTTCCTTGTACTTCAAGGAGATTATGTCTAGGAAAACTTTCTTTTTGAACCTATCTTCTTCCTCTAATTTTTACTTAATTTATCAAATGAAGAAATGCCTTCATAGATTGCTGCTGACCCCCAAGGGTCACAGTCCCACTAATCTTACTCTTCTAATGGGGTGAAAATGAGCAACCTTATTCTTGACTGAAAGACTGGGTTTTCTGAGATTTGCTGATCCGTGATAATATCTGTGTAACACTCCAGAGTTAGTGCCAGAAACTGAACGAGTTGCAGAAGGCTCCATTGAGGGCCCAAGATACAGGTCTAAACCTAGGAGACCACTGCTATATGCTAAGAATGAAAACAAGCAAGTGAAGTGTTTTCATTGGAGAAAAAAAACACTTCCATTGCAAAAAGGCCAAGGCCTTTGAACACAGAAAGAAATGAGTGTAAATACAACATAAGATCCTGGAGACCCAAAGAGTTGTAAACAGGAAAGAGTTAACTCAGACAGAACTCCTCTGAATAAAGCACTGGTGGGAGGAGAGTGGCTCAACTGTAAATAGATATCCAAGGTGTTACTGGAATCCAGATAAACCTCTCCTCTGACACAGGGATTCATCAGCTTGAGGCAGAATTCATAATAATTCTTCCAATGAAAGCCATAATCCAGAGCACTGTTGCAATGTCACAGCACACATATCAAGTCCACAGTGAAGTAAGCTGAGAGTTTCTGACAGAGAGCAAGAGCTGCAGGAAACCTGGAGAGGTTTAGGACCAGACACCAAGAAGGATCAGTGGGGAGTATCCAAAACAGGGTGTACAGTTGTAGTCAGAAAAGGGTATGGTCTAGACTCTAGAGGAAGCTGACTCCAGTGTCATGGAATTGGACTCTATGGAAAGTCATCAGAATTGAGCTGTAGTAAAGATAAGTAAAGTGGTGTCAGGTCAAGGGCAGACCCAGCTTCAATATTCATCTCATAGTCCAAAGGACATCCACAGATACCCTTCTTAGAATTCTCATTCTCTCATTTCTCTTAGACTAAAAAAGGTGAGTCTTCAGAGAAGCCTGTTAGTTTCAAATGTCAATTTGCCACATCTTAAAATTGCCTACAAAGAAAGTGTCAGTGGAGTAATTGTCAATTTGCTACACCTTAAAATTAGAAAGAAAGTGTCAGCTGAGTAATTGACTTCATCAGGCTTGTCTGTAAAGGATTGTCTTGACTGTTAAGTAAGCTGGGAGACTCAACCCAACATTAGGGAGCACTCTTCCATAGTCAGGAGGTCTAAGCAGCAGGGTGCATGTATTTCTTTCTGCTTCCCACTACAGACATGATGTCTCAAGGTCCTGCCTCTGTGACTTCCCTGCAATGATGGACTATAACCCATAACTGTAAACCAAACAAACGCTTTTCAACCCTTGTTTTTGGAGTGTTTTATTACAGCAACAGAAATGGCCCTGGACCACAGCCCCTGTTAGAACTGTTCTGCCTCAGCTTCATTTCCTGCGGTGTTCCTTACTGAGCGTTCTAATCCACAGTTTAAATGTTCCCCACACTTGTTGCAGGGTCTTGCTCTTGATGGGCTCTATCTACAACACAATTTGTAGAGATGTGTATATAAACCTTGAATAAACAGGGTGCTTAGTGAATAACTAGTTGAACCCTCGGTGTAGAAAAAGCAGTCCAATATGTACTGGTAACTAGTGAGCTTAGGCTTTTAATATTTAAATGATCAAACTGAGCAGAACAGTGATTTGGATTCTAAGAAGTGTTTCCTCACAGACAAAATCTGAACAAGAGGCAAATGTGCAGTTTGACACAAGAATCACCCAATCCATGAAAACAAAACCCAGCCCCAGAGGATCTAACAGCTGCTTTCTTCAGGGAGGCCGAGAGCACTTTACAGTCAGCACAATATCCAGGCTCATTGCTGGCCTGGGAATAGCTGTGTGAACCTGCACAGCTTCCTAAACACTTTTGTGCAATGTGCTTTGCCCTTTGAGAGCTCTCCATCAGTACTGGAAACCACATAGATCCTTAATAAATGTTATTATGAAAAACAATAATATTTATTTGAAGTCCCACAGTGAGAGTAAGAAACTGAGCTTAGCTAAGTGTCAAATCAGAACCTGTGGTCTCCCTCAGTCAAACAGGGGCCTCTGTGACTATGCCATCACTATGTCAGGCATGTAGCAGGCATTGCTCAGACAGGTGAATCTTTGCCATGAACTGAAAAAGGAATTTTTAAAATACCAAGGAAGATATGATTCTTGGCAGTGGATCACATTCTACTGAAACAAAACAGAAACCCCTCCAAAAATAACACTACATACTATTGAATATGTGCAGGTGCATGGAAACACTTTGCATATAACTGTATAGCTACATCATAAAAAGTATTGGAATTAGAAAACATGTGTTTGACTGTGTCCTGTAAGTGTATGTAATTATTATATAATATTAAAAAATCTGGGAGAAAGAACTAACAGAAGGAAGGGTCCATAACGGGGGAAGGAGGTAAGTACTACATGTTTTGGTTCATATGCACAATCTAGATTTAACTATATGCAACTATAACTATACACGTACACGCAGAGTGGATATGACAGAAAAGTTCATGAAAGCCAAGGGGGGATACTATTTGGATGAAGAAGAGTACCAGTGTCAAGCAGAAAGGGGAGAAAAGAGAGTAATGGGAATAGGAGAACATATCATATATGCATCCTGTATGCATATATCATAAGGGAACCCATTAGTTTGTGTGCTAACTAAATTAAAATTAAGGAAAATACATGAAAAAATGTTTAAAGAAGTAGAAATGTTAACTATTCAGATTAGTGCTCTATACACTGTATACATAAATCAAATGAACACAGTGTGCTCTGTAAACATACACAATTAACACTACACTTCTAAAACGATAAGAGGGTCAATGAGATGGCTCAGAGCATAAAAGCCCTTACTGCCAAGCCTGATGACCTGTGCTTACTCCAAAACCAACATGGTGGAACAAGAAAAGTGACTTTTGCAAGGTGTCCTCTGACATCCACACATGTGCCATGACACATGCGTATGCATGCACACACATGTAAAATAAATTTTAAAGTATAAAATTATAAAATCTCTCTCTCTCTCTCTCTCTCTCTCTCTATCTCTATCTCTATCTCTCTCTCCTCTCTCTGACGTCATTTCTAAGTAAATCCTTCACGCATGATGAATAGAAGAACAACTGGACAGAGTCCCTTAGTTGTATGTAAGATGCTGCAGATATTACACTCTCTGAACATTCATAAGAATAAGGTGACTGTTGGTTGTTCTATAGAAACTATTGTAAGTTGAGACTATGATAAAAGCCATTGATTGATTTCCCTAATTCCACTTTGCTAGCTCTAAATGACTGTTGCTTTGCAATCTCTTCCATGATCAAGTTGGCATTCAGAGATCCGTGCCTATGGAGCCCCATTTCCTGCATTCAATCCAGGATCCACTGCAAACTACCCAGTGTTGAGGACAATACTTTCTCTGAGCCGGTTTCATCACATGCTGCACATGGCAAGCATTACATAAATGTGAGTCCTTGTCAGTAGTTGTAGAAGTAGTAATCAGATCAGTTCTGGCCATCAGTGACCTCAGAGATTCCCAGGCAATATTGGGACTGCCATGCATCAGAGCTTGCATGGGCATAATCTGAACCTCTGTATGTTATATATCAATTACATTCATATCACCATGTTAAGAACTATAAATCACCAAGGGAAGAATCAAACATACATCTTGATTTAATAGCTCCATAATGTGCTATTAGAAAGCTCAAGGACTCGGAATCTCAGCTTGCATTAGGATGTGACTTTTTGAAATCTGTAGTGCTATTGGTTCCATATGACAAGATGAAAAAAAAACCACTGGAATCTAAAGATCGAAGTAATCGAGAAAATGGGCTCCTTTCCACCCTTGCAGATAGTGGTCAGTTTTCCAAGTTACTCATGTCATAAAGTCACTTCCCACAAAACTGGAGTGTTAAAAACACACGTGCACCATAAAAGAAGGGTATTAACAGCATTATTGTTACTGCAGTAAGAGCGAGCAGACAGACTGAGTTTCTACCACATCAAAGAATGGTTTTCAGATTTTTTTTTCCATTAGCTAGAGGGAAAAGGAAACTAGAGAATCATGGTCATGAAAAAACATAAATTTTGAAACATAAAGACAAAAGAATACAAACATGCTGAGGTCTTATTAAAATGTCAGATGCTGATTTCTGAGAGGCTTAAGATGTGCCTCGAGTTGTTGGAAGGTACTCTCAAGGTGACACTCACTCATTTGATAGTAGATCAAGCCACCACCATTCAACTACTCATGAGAAATTCTTAGTCATTCTTCCAGTTCTCATATCTAGTAAACTCCTGGTCACTAGAGATTGGGAAGAAGGCAGAGAAAAGTTGGATGATGATCACAAATGATCACAAACAAAACTAGCAAGGGGGAGACAGCTTTGTTTTTTGTTTTGTTTTGTTTTGTTTTGTTTGTAGTGCAGTGGAGTAACTATCTATTACAGAACCTGATATATTTCAAAACAAATACAAAAGGGAAATACAAAATCTCATTACATAAAAATGATCAAAGAGCTGGAAAGTACAAATTCCCTTCATTCTGTTATTGCATAATGTGTGCATGCCTCAATTACAATGGTGCATCCTATAAAGAAGCACTGATATTAGGCATCAACTAAAATAATTAAGAAAAGGACAATTGATTTAGTAAGAGAATAGAAAAGTTGTTCACCTGTGCTCACAGATCTCTTCTGAGAAGCTGTCCACACACAGGTCACCAATCACATACCTCTGGGTCAATAATCATCCCTGACTCAGAGACTGTTCTGCAGGTCAACCACAGCCTGTTAGGTGGCCTAACTCGCTCTCTCTAATGTAAGTATCCTATAGGATTTTTATGACAAAAACTGGATCTTGTCTTGAAGGAAGCATGAAAACCTAGCACAGAAAAACAAAACAATAGATCCTCCACTACATTTACAGCTGGAGCCATGGGTTCCTCCATGTGTGTTCCCGTATTGCTAGCTCCTCAGCCTAAAACTGACCTATACTTACATGTAATTAAAATGGTATAAAAGCAAAAAGAAGGAGGGAGGATAAGATAAGAGTTTTCTAGGGATGGGAAATGGGGAAAGGAGATGGCATCTGAAATGTAAATAAATAAAATATCCAATAAAAAGAAAGAAAAACAAAACAAGGATAGGCAGAGAAAGGAAGTTTACAGTAATCAGTAGAACAGAAGAAGTCTTAGACAGCAGGCGTCAGGGGCCACTGAAGACTAGGAGAAACAAGAAATCCGAGTAAGAACTGAAGATATCACTGGAAAAGAACTAAAGAAATTAAAATAATACTGAATGTCTCAGCCCCCACAATGGCCACACTAAACAAGAACAGTGTCTTCTGGAGGAACTGTTGGCTGATAAAGATGCTGTCAGCTATGATAGTTAGACCTGTTTCCAGTCAGCATGGAACATGGAATTGAGACTACTTAAAATGCTTTGTCCACACTGACCTCCTTATCACATTTTGTAGTTTTAGGGGGAAGGTGGCACTGTCTTACTGGTTAATTCTAACTGTCATGGAACTCACTATGCAGACTAGGCTGACCTCAAACTCACAGATATCTGCATGTCTCTGCCTCGCTTCCACGTGCTAGGATCTGAGAGGGTACCACCAAACCTTGCTTCTATTGTATTCTTATTGTACTAACTTCTCCATAAGTTAACATAGCCTAGGAATCATTGTTTCTTGCAATATGAAGTATCCTGGGTAATTACAAATACAACTAATATTTTTAACTAGAGAGACCTGGCATTGTTTGGTGGCTAAGGGCATGAATGTTGATATCTGCCATGCTTTCAAATCTAAATTTTATCACTCTAAAGCTACCCAAACTCATACAAATGCTTAAAGTCTTTAAAATTCAATTTCATAACTTTCCACTCAAGTGGAAAGAAACTGAGTGCTAAATAAATATTCAGAAGATTGCACAAGACCAGGAGTAGATGTAGGGTCTCTTAAATGTCATAGAGGTCATTCTTAAGGGTTGGTCAAATACTGGCTCCAGAATTACTGCACACTGTACTTATGGCACACTGATTTGGCATGTTCATGACTTCATCGTACACAAAGGAGGAATTTTATCTAGACTCCCTGTATCTAAAACCCAGTGGTGTTTCATAACTTCCTGGTCTATTTTTTTTTTCATTTTTGATCTTTCAGGGCTCCATGTCCCTTGTGCACACTCTTCATTTACTCAATTTCCATTCCTCAGCCTAGAATCCTTAAGACACATTGTTCTGACCCTTGTATGCCTGACAATGACTCAGTTTCTATGTGAACTGTTCTCTGTGTGAGGAGAAAGGGAAGACTCTGGTAGACTCTGTATTTATGTTAGGCTATAAACCCTGTGCCTTGGCAGCCTGGGATTCTATGTGGTTCAATACATCTTGACAATCAGTTAACATCTAGCACTCTAGAGCAGTTTCATGCCCTTCTAAGAATTGCCTTACTTCACCACTTTGCATGTAGGTACTCACAACACAAATCAGACGGAAGCAGTAAGGAGGATATGGACTAACAGTTGGTTCCTGCTTAGACCGTAGACTCCCAGTGTTTGCTTTGGAAAGGAAGTGGTTAGAATGCTCCCCTCACTGTTTGTATGAATCTACAAAGCATCTGATCCATCCAATTACATCCCATAGTGAGGGCTAATGGATATTAAAATTACATGGGTCAGGGCTCAAATACAAGTGCAGTTCTCTCTGTTTCGGTTAAATGAAGTATTTACTTTGAGACCAAAAGTACAAATTATAGGCTGTTGAATCAGCTGGAGTTCTCAAAATAGAATTTGACCTGAATAGAGATAATTCCATGAAAACACTACTGGAAACCAAAATGCTTATCTAATCTGTACGTCTGGCAATGTGCACAGCATTACTGATCACTGGGACTGGTGAGAGTCTTAATTTTTATGTCTAGAGGAAATTAAGCCAAGAAAAAGCATACCATTTCATTCAGAGGAAAGATGCTCATACATTTTTATATTTTAAATGATTCCATTTGAGCACATGGAAAATGAAAGGGCTTCTGGCCAAAAACAGCTGTGCCTTACTTGACTGTGCAGCTTAACTGGAGACTGGCCTTATCTCACTTCTCAGAAATACACTAACCAGAGATTCTGAGTTCCAGAGCTAGCATGTACCTACAAGGACTAGAAAGAACCCAGAGTGAAGGAAAGCAGTTCACTAAAAATGGACATTATAGTAATTATAGGTGCCAAGTATGAGAAGGGCCATTCTAGACTGTCAGAATTAGCTTTGGGTTAACTTCACTAAAAGATACAAGCAGGAAAATGCTCTGGCAATTCCTAATAAGAGAGGGTGTTTGTTTTGAGAGTCTTAAAAGCTCCCTCTCCCTAACAGTTCCATGCACAACGTTCTGAGGAGAAAAAGAACAGCTGTTACTTTTTACAAAATTATATATGTATATATAGTTGGCTTTTATTAACAGTGCTCAAATCACATCTCAGCAGGGTGGGAACTTTTAAGTCAATTAGTGAGTTGTGCATTATTTAGTGTGGCTTCAAGGGTGCCAGGAATAGCTCCCTCTGAGGCTCCTTCTGTCACTGAATTCATTCAGGCTTTTGTAACAAAATACTTTCTCATAGTCCTAAAGACTGAATGCCTCCTATCAAAGTTGGTGCGTGGTGAGGACTCACAGCTAACAGGCATCATCATTCCATTGTGTATTCACATGATGTAATGAGGACTTCAGAACTGCATATCATTTAAACAGTGAACTCACAAACAAAAATCACAAAAACTCAAAAACACAAATTATGAAGAGAACATCATTTATAGAATGATAATCTGAGAGTTGAAACTAGAAAGCAGAGTGCCCTCCCTCAACTATGAAAGGACACTATGAATTCCCTATGTGGGTTCTGCCCTCATAATGTTATCAGCCCACAAAGGCTCCCACCTCTAAATAGCATCACCTTGGCAATTAAGATATTGACATGTGTATTTCAGGGAGACACAACTTTCAAAGCATGGCACCCCTCCCTTTGTATACTTACACTGTGTGAAAAATATACATGCATGTAGGCATGGATTCTTTACCTACTGCTTAAAATTACCTTATAATTGGGCTCATGGATTTGATTTCATTTGTCTAAATTAAAAAAAACAAATGTCCCTTGGCAGTGGAAACCCCACTGACCTTTATCAGTCATGCACATTTCACTGAGGGACACTTGATTGGCTGTTTTCAAAAGAGATGGTATGAGTCATTAGAAAAAGAAGCTAAGTTTAAGGTCAATTGGACCCCTGAACTGAGATGTTTATGAGTTGGCTACAGAAAGGGAATGCATGGAGGAGCCTGGTGGCAAGAAGACTGACTCTGAATAATGCTGACAAGAGCTATCCCTAACCACAAAAGTTCAAGTTTAAACCCAGAAATGAATTTCTAGAATCCAGAAAATTCACAAACTCTATGAAGAAAATGGAAGCGACTCTTGACAATTTGTCAGAATATATTTCCACTGAAGGTGACATTTACAGTCTTATTACACTATAAATGATGAGCCTTATGTCATTTTGAGCTTCACCCATTCCCACAGGTACCATAACATAACAAAAGATACATATGCATACATCTTCTATCATTATTTACAGGAGATTGGTCACCACATTCGGCCACTTACTGTGCAGTGTTAAACCTACAGACGCCCAAACCTCTTATGTAAAATAACATCATGTTTGTATATAGCCTATGACCATCATCCTTCTATATATCTTAAATCATCCGGGGGGTACTTATAATAGCTAATGAAATGTAAATACTATATGACTGACTACCTTTATTCTGTGACAATCATTTGCAGTTCAGTGCAGATACAATATTTTTCTAAATCTTTTTAATCCAAATATTGTTGAATCCACAGATGTGAAATGTTCATGATACAGAGAGCTAATATACACTCATAAATGTGTATCTCTGTATCTATGGAAACATATATAGACAATACAGTCACTCCAGATTACTTAAGATTCCAGATTCCATATTTATGAATTTACATACTCACTAATATTCACTTGTCAATCAATACTTGTAAGTTTTTACTCTGATCTGTAGACACACAGAGAATAGTATAACTTTTGAATCACCTGATAATCAGAGCCTCAAAAAAGTGAAACATGGCAAGATTCTGCTTTCTAGTTTCAACTCTCAGATTGTCATTCTGTAAATGATGTTCCCTTCGTAATTTGTGTCATTTGTGTTTTTGAGTTTTTGTGATTTTTGTTTGTGAGTTCACTATTTAAATGATATGCACTTCTGAAGTCCTGCTAATTCAAAAAGACTATGCTATGTTTTGTTTTTTGTTTTTTTAAAGAAAATGTGTTAGATAAGCTTTGATCAGGCATAGCATGAGTTACAGTACTCTTGGCTGTGAGTTCAATGTTAGCAAAGCAACAACACCATTAAATAAGGTGACTTTAGACAGAAGCACATATACAAGGAGATTCCATCTTGATAACTGACACAAATGTAACCAGATGCTCAGACTGCATTTCCACTGGAAACAATAGTTATGTGTTAGAATTTGCTTTGTATTGCTGTGATAAACACCATTACCAGAGGGAACTTTGGAAAGGAAGAGCTTTAGCTTACAGGTTACAGTCCATCATTGAGATAAGTGAGGGCAGGAACCCAAGGTAAGAGCTTGAAGGAGAAACCATGTAAGAATGGTCAAGGCAATGGCAGAGAACTATAGCTTTTATGTTCCTCCTTAGTTCCTAGTTTCTTTGGGTTATTCCTGGACAGTGGACTCTGGTTCCTCTGCCAAGAGAGGCTCCCTTTCTTTTTGACTTTCATAGACCTCTTTTCAGATTCTTTTACTTCTTTCCCTCTTTAGATCAGCAGCCTTTAAATGATTTACCCATTTCTTACTCAGAGGTAATTTATATTTTTAAAAAATTACACTTATTTACTTATTCTCTCTTCCTCCATTTCTCCTCCCCTCCTCAATGTGTGTATGTGTGTGTGTGCATATGTGTGTATGCATGTGTGTGTGTGTGTGTGTGTGTGTGTGTGTGTGTGTATAACAGAACTAGAGATGTAAACATAAGGTTAGATGTGCTGACCGATTGTTACCCAAGAGACACCTGTTCAAAAATTACATCTTAAGTTTTCCATTCTTACTGTCCTCAATTGTTCCTATGAAATTCCTCTTTCATCAATCCTACTGCGAGAATATTTGATAGTGATATTTGAATACCTAAAAGTCATCCAAGCATCATCTCCACTATACTACTGTATTTTTAAGTATTGAAAGGGAAAAAATTCCAATCGTATCCCTTTTTATTGGAGTTGTTTCTGTATGTTTAAATTCCTTTAACATAAAATAACCCAAAATTTACCAATTCTGAATCCTATGAGAATATCTAGTCACTTTTTATTGTTTTAATAAGTTCTAGAAATAATTGTAATTTTTCATTCACCTTATGCTTTTTAGATAGACCTAAGTATGAGTGTGGATTAAAGTTAACCTTTTCAAATAAAACCAAGGAAGCTATTCACAGCTTCGTTATTCAATACACAGAGTCAATAATAAATGAAGTGATAGATTAAGCAAAAGTAGCTTCTTCCGAACTGTGCCTTTCCTGTAGTTTATCCAAGTCTTCTATTATTAGAACTCTTACCTCTTCCATTCATGTCTGGAATGACTTCCGTACACATTAATGGGCATCGTTTAGCCTTTTCAAAGGTATTTACTTAAATGAAGCCTTTTTCATGACATTTCAAGTTGCTATTTGTGGAATCCCTCTGGGATAGCAGAAATCTTTTGGCTGTTACCCCTCTGTATCTTCTCTGAAGAGAAGCAATGGTGAGCTCACATACCTTCCAGCTGAATAAGCATACCAGCTCTTGGTAAAAGAGAGTAGACATGCTTGATTCTCACTGAGGTTTGAAGTGACCTGCCTCCAGGAGTCCACAGGAAAAAATTCACTGCACATAGGCCCATACCTCCCTGACCACTTCTCACTTTCAGAGACTGAAAGTTGACAGCAATTTTGAGTGTGGACACCTACTTGGCTTAATGTGATAAAGGAACTGGAACAGTGGTTGAGTCTTCTCTTCTTTAGGAGACCACAAATCTCTCTTCTTCTCCCTTTACAAGTCCATAGCTTTTGCAGGTAAGCTTTAAAAATGATTGGTTTTATTTTAGAAGAAGAAATCATTATTTCTCCCCAAGTCACTCTTCAAGCCACTGTCCAACTCATCTTTTTAAGGAAGAGCAACTCACACAACATTTATTTCATCAGAGCTCCAACTTTCCTTATTCCTTCCCAGCCTCCACTGTGCACTCCCCATTGAGACGTGGATCTATTTATCACTATTAGAACATAGAGACTCTGAGGAAGGTGAAAGTGGATATAAAATTAGAAGACTGGTCTATAAATGACCCTTTCTGTATTTGTCTTTGGGAAATGATAAGAGGACTTTGAATCGACTTATGGTTCTCTTCTTTCTGCTTCTTCATTTTGTCATTTAATGTGAGAATGTTTTCAAAGTATATAACTCCCATTTGTTCTGTAAGTAATGACATTCTTGTGACCTTTTGACTCTCTTAAAAGTTTTTGAAATGACCCTGAATATCCTCTTGTGCCCTGTTTCTCACTGATTCTTGGATAAAGTAGAGAAGGCTGACTCTCTGCTTCCTTGCCTTTGTAGTTGAGAATATAGATGGCTGAGAAGGGGTAAAATGACGACTGTGAAGGAGAAAGGTGTTTCTAAAGCAAAACTTGCTGATTTCACCACACTCTTCAACATTTCATCCTCCATGAACAGAAGAAGATTTTCTCCTGAGGATTGGATACAGCACTTCAAAAGATAGCCCTATGTACTAACAGCCCTCAGAGCCAGCTGTATTCCATCTTTACTCCAAAAGCATAAGCAGAACCTAAACATAATCTAGAGACCTGTGGGGATAGATACATTTTTATGACTCATTTTCTACCACTCCCATGCTGCCTTGCTTCTCTTGATAAACAAAGTATTTCCATCACATCATGCCTTTCTCTATGCCTTATTTCTACCACTTGTTTGAAAAGAGAAAAGCCACAGACAATATCTATAAAGGCATTGACTGTGACCCACTGGAGCACTCATTGTACCACAACACTGTATGAAGCCTAGGAATGCAAGCAACAGCTCAGGCATTCAAGGAGATCAAGTTCTAGCAAGGCAGAAACATAGCTGGGGGGGGGGGGGAAGACTACAATATCCCCTGAAAGTGCTTTGAGTCAACATGAAGGCTTAAAAAATAAAGAAGGCACTGATCAGCTGAAGTTGAGAGCATGGCCAGAGAAAAGTTCCCTGAAGAGATATAGATGTGAAAGAAAAGTGAGAGATAGGGGTAGTAGGGAGGGGAGAATGGGATTTCATGAAAAGTGGGTGTCATGAACAGAGACCAGAAAAAGTAAGTGCAACTGAGGTGATAGCTTGTCAGTAAGGTGCCTGTCACTCAAGCATGAGGACCTGAGTTTGATCCCCAATACTCACATTGAAAGAAAGAAAGAAAGAAAGAAAGAAAGAAAGAAAGAAAGAAAGAAAGGAGAGAAAGAAAGAAAGGAGAGAAAGAAAGAAA
>NW_021604566.1:1808643-1808795 GCF_004785775.1 Grammomys surdaster
AGAAAGAAAGGAAGAGAGAAAGAAACAAAGAAAGAAACAAAGAAGAAGAAGAAGGAGGGAGGGAGGGAAGGAGGAAGGAAGGAAAGAAGGACAGAAGGAAGGAAGGAAGGAAGGAAGGAAGGAAGGAAGGAAGGAAGGAAGGAAGGAAGGAA
>NW_021604566.1:1808805-1820462 GCF_004785775.1 Grammomys surdaster
GAAGGAAGGAAGGAAGGAAGGAAGGAAGGAAGGAAGGAAGGAAGGAATCCAGGCACGGAGTTTTGCACATTTGTAATTCCAGCACTGGGGATGCAGAAATGGGAGGCTGCCTAGGTTTTGCTAGCTAGTCAGCTGAACCAAACAGGTAAGCTCTCTAATCTGGGTGAACCTAGAACACAAAGGTTCGGCCATGGTGTCTGCCCAAGTAGCACCAGACATCTAACTTTCTCTCTCTCCCAGCTTATATGACCTTGCACATATGAACCACTAGCCCAGCTTTGTTTGCTTGTGGGAGCTGGCCATTCAAACTCAGGTCTTCATGCTTGCTTGGCCAACACTTTAGAAACCAGTCATATGTTTCAGTCTAGAACAGATCTTAGAAATAATTTAGTGTGTTTATCTTGCAGTTGGACACACAAGGATCAAAGGTTAAGTGAGGTATGCCAAGTCGAAATGTTGGCTGAGGGTAGTGTTGATTCTGGAGCTTTCAGAGACACTTTTTACCCCATCAGACATCATTCAATACAGCTGACTGCAGCCAGGCCCAGATTGAATGACATCCCTCTGTTTCACAAGACTTGGCATTCTAGAATATGTTTCCATACTCATGAAGCAGGTGCAAGGTGGGCATCCTCTGGCACAGGGTGAGTATGCATGACTAACAAGCTGTCTGTCTATGCACTTGCACAGGCAATGTGAAACATGGAGGGAAAATAGAAGAATTCGAGAAAAGAACAAAAACCAGCCCAGCAAAAGAGAGCTCTTGTGTATTCAGCCCTTCTGCTTCCTGCTTTCTGACCAAGTGCTCTCTGTTCCTCTTTTTACCCTTTCTTTTCATCATGTTGTTATTTTGATCTGGTTTTATCCTTTCTTCCCATTACCGTCAATTTTTTTTTTGCTCTAATGCTGGTCCATTTTGTCAGTGCAAGGCTGAGAGGATATTTCTTAGTTTCAGAAGGAAAGAAAAAGCATCCTACATTCCTTTTTTTTTTCCAATACCAACCTTTCATCTCAATATTAACCTTACAGCCTACCCTGCTTGCTTAAGCTACTTGCCGGAGGCCGACAGCGGCACATTGGAACCTGGACAAGGCTGCATAGGTCTATAATCATCATTGCCTCTGCATCCCGAGACTGAGCAACTGGTCCACTTGCTTCCCTGATCCTCCCACGACAGATGAAAGGCAGTGAGAACACTAAGCAGACTGGAATTCCAGCTTCTTCTGCACCCTCTAAGTGGAGTGAATGGAGGCAGTTGGAGGTCAGCCATTTCTACCAGCAGGCTTGTCAGCGGGAGCCTGGCACGTATGCTAGGGAGGCTTTAGCCACCAGCCCCACTTAAAGCCAGGTTGAGCTTTGGGGTCAGGCCAGTATGAAGATCGTCCCCTTATCGCTCTGCTCTTTCGAACTCCTTTGGTCGCCTGTAGGAATGCACCAAGGGACGGGCACTCTTGAAAGAGGTTGAGACACTTCCTGAGAGGGAGTAGCTCAGCCTCTGCATGATGCATAGACTCTCAGAAGCCAATCTCACTAGCAGATAAAGAGCATTTGTTTTGTCCAGCCTTGAGTTGACAGGAGGAGGTTTGCTGGCGGGATGGTTTCCGGCCTTTTCATTCTTCTGGTAATACCACCTCTTAGGGGAAGGCCTCTTGGTCATTTCCTCTCCTCATGGCTGCTAAGCACCTGCTGCTCCTGGAACCTTCTGCTGCCTCCACCTACCCTCTGCCCCACAAGGACTTCGTCCACAGCTTCAAGAGCCATCTGGGGCAGGCTAGCAGCAGGCTGTTGACAGCCAGTGAATGACTGATTAGACAACTGATCTCACCCTCTTTCTACCAAGAAGGTGAAACTGCTGCTCAAATCCAGTAGGAGTCAGAAGCAGGCAGACTGAAAATGATGGATGGAAAAGGAGAATCGTGGGGTGGAAAGGTTGAGAGAAAGCCACCTAGACTCAAGCAAAGATTTCTGATGCTGCAACATTGGGAAATGAATGTAGAGAAGAAATGTGGAGAAGAAACCACCTTCCTCCCATTCACAGCTTTCGTGCAGACATCTACCATTACAGTGTTTGTTATACCCAGTGGTCAGGCATTCCCACAGTCCCTAAGTGCAAGGATCCTTCTCAGAGACACCAAAAACTTAGCAAATTTAAAAGCTGGCAAGATGACTGTAGTTAAAAGCACTTACTGCTCTTGCAGAAGACCCAGGTTCAGAGTAATGGCTTATAGCTGTCTGTAACTCCAGTTCTAGGGGCTTGGACATCCTCTTTGGGCCTCATGGGTTCACACATGGTAAACTTACATACATGCAGACAAAACATTAAGACATATAAAATACTTTTTAGAAAAATTTAGCAAATTAGGAGAAAACAGAGCTCTCCAAGGTTTAATGCAAAAGAGAATACTCGTTATAGAGAAGATGACATAGTATGATTTCATGGAGTGTGTGGAAAGGCCCAGAAAAGGGAAGTCATTCAGAACTTCAGAACATATAAGCCACGGATCACAGTCTACCTGGTATCTCTGATACAGTTGTTTAGGGATGATTTCTGACTGACTGAATTAGATACTTAGATTTTTCTGGCCAGTAAGTATCTTCATTAGTGCCAGGAGTACAATGAGAACTTTAAAAATGTTTGACAGAGATATTGAAAACCATTCGCCTATCCAAGGTTTAATTGTTAAAAGAAAGGGGTCTTGTTATTTCCCGTGAGTTCTGTAACAATCTCAAGCTAGGTGGCTTAAGACATCAGACATTTATTATCTCACAGATCTGGTGACCAGAAGTGTAAGATGAAGGTGTTGGCACGTTGATGACTTTTTTCTGGGACATCAGAGGGAAGTCTATTTGGTGGATCTCTGATAGTTTCTTCAAGTTGCCAGTAATCCTAGGTAACCTTTTGCTTTGTTCTCTTCCCATGCTTCCACACAGCTTCTACTCTAAGTTTGGATCTTTATATTTCCCATGATGATGTCATCTTTAGGCTTTTACCTTTCCATGTATAAAAGACAGCTAGCAGCATGAAAACAAGGGAAAAAATCTATTTATTTATGCAAACCCATATTACTCTACTACAGTGGATGCTCAGAAAGTGGGTCCATTTTGCTGACAACTCAAATGAGTCCCCAGACAGAAATGGGCATTCATAATAACCAGATAAAAGAAGATTCTAGAAGCCATATAGCCATGCCTCTATTATCAGATGATCTGACCACAGATAACTCCACTTTACCAACTAACTAGAAGCTCTATGAGATAATGACTCATGCCCAAATGAGACAGAAAAATTATTTCTTCCTACTTAGTTCAATAACTCTTTGTGCTGTTGAGTAATTGAACTTCTCTATTTTGAATTCACAGGTGTATTAGATAACAGTCTATCACTGTGACACAATACTTAAGATAACTTAGTAAGGAAGTAGTTTTATTTTGAAACACAGTAGTCTATCACTGTGACATAATACTTAATAAGGAGGAAGTTTTATTTTGAAACACAGTTTCATAGATTTCAGTGCATGGTTATTGGGCCATATTGCTGGTCTATCATGGTAGGAGACCTTATTGGAGGAAGTAGCAAAGGAGAAGAAGCAGGACAGTCTGCCCCGGAATTCTTCCCTTTAGGAGCATACACACAATGACCTAACTTCCTTCTATCAGGCCAATCTCGAAAGGGTTTCACCCCTCTCCAGTAGCATCAGTATTAGAGACCAAGTCCTCAACATATGGGCCTTTGAAGGACATTCAAAAATCCAAATTACAGAAATAAGTGATGCTGATATGTCACTTACACTGAATTGTATAAGCTTAGTCTGAAAAAAATGTAAAATGTCTCATTAATATTTTTATGTTGATTACAGATTCAGATAACCTTGTTTGGATCAATTGCACTATCGTGTATTATTAAAGATAATTTTATATATTTCCTTTTACTTTTTAAAAATCTTGATACTAGCAAACTTGAAATCCCATGGTGGCTTGCTCTTATGACTTAGATTTTTCCAGAAAAGCCTTAAATTAGAGCATTGTAGATTCTGAAGCTACCACAAAGATGAACAGGAAACTGCCAGCTCTCATTTATGTACAAATGTATGGGTATACTGTCATATGTTCCAGCACAGTCCCAGGGGAGAAGCTTATCCCTTACCTTTCAGGTCACAGAGATCAACCCAGAAATCTCCAAGCTCTTCTCTTTGTCTTCCTTTTGTTTGTTTGTTTGTTTGTTGTCTTCCTTCCCTTGATCTGTAGTATGATCACAGATGCCTCTCTAAAGCACAACTTGGAAATCTGGAATGATTAGGATTAAAAACACATGTGACAGCTTATGGTGGCAAGGATGTGGAGCAAGGGAAACAGTCCTCCATTGTTGGTGGGGGTGTAAACTGTACAGCAACTATGGAAATCAATATGATGGTTTCTCAGAAAATTGGGACTCAATCTACTTCAAGACCAAGCTATACCTCTTCTAGGCATATACCTAAAGGATGCTCCATTCTACTACAAGGACATTTGTTCAGTTATGTTCATTTTGGCTTTATTTCTAATAGCCAGAAACTGGGAACAACCTAGATATCCTTCAACAGAAAAATGGATAAAGAAAATGTGGTACTTTTACACAATGGAGTATTTCTCAGATATTTAAAAAAAAATTGTGAGCTTTGCTGGTAAATAGAACTAGAAAAAAAACTCATCCTGAGTGAAGTAACCCAGACCAAGAAATGAAAACAAGATATGTACACATTTGTAAGTGAATATTACCTGGAAAGGATAGGATAACCATGCTCAATCCACCTACTGAGAGGTTAAGTAACAAGAAGGGTTCAATCAAGGATACATGGATCTCCCTGGCAAGGGGAAATAGAAGTTTTCACTGGTGGACTGGAGGCAGACAGGAATGGAAACAGAAGGGATTATGGTAGGGGGATGGAGAGCAAGAGTACTGATGAACATGACTGGACTTGGCAGCCATTTCAGGGGCAAAGTAGAAGCATTCATAATGGATACTTCCTAGAATCTATGATGGTGACCCTAAATAAGGCTCCTAGCAAAGGGGGATACAGAGTCTGAACCAGCCATGTTCTGTAACTACACGAGACTTCCAGTGCAGGGAATGGGACACCAACCCATCCACAGTACCTTTGACCTACTATTAGTTCAGCCTACAAGATGTGCTGGAGTAAAGATGGTACAGAACCTGTGGAAGTGGCCGACCAATGACTGGTCCAACTTGAGACATAGCTAGCATGAGGAAGATCCTAGGGCTGGCACTGCCTGGAAGGCTAGAAACCAGTCTCTAGATAGCCCAAAGACCTATGATAGAACCAAATATAACTGGCAAAAAAGTCAATGAAATGATTCTTAATGATACTATGCTATACTCATAGAATGTAGCCTAGTATAAATTGTCATCATACATGCTTCTTTGAGCAACTGATACAAACAGATGCAAAGATTGATATCCAAACATTAGGCAGAGCTTGGAGAATCCTGTGGAAGAGACATGGAAGAATTGTAGGAGCCAAAAGAGTCAAGGGCTCCACAAGAAAACCTACAGAATTAACTAACCAAGGCTCATAAGGGATCAAAGAGACTGAACTGGCAATCAGGGAACTTGCATGGGTCTGACCTAGGCCCTCTGCTTATATGTCATGGTTGTGTAGACTGATGTTCCTGTGGTAATCCTAACAGAGGTAAAGGGGACTGTCTCTGACTCTTTTGTATACTTTTGGGTCCCTTTTCCTACTATTGGGTTGCCTTGTCCAGCTTTAATATGAGGGGACGTGCCTAGTCTTATCATACATTGATATGCCATGTTTGGTTGATATCCCTGGGATACCTGCTTTATGCTGTAGGGAAATGGAGGAGGAGTGGGTCTAAAGGAGAGGAAGCATGGTGGTAGAGACTAGAAGAAGAGGGGGAAAGGAAACTACAGTCAGGCTGTAATATATGAGAGAAAAATAAATGAAAAAGAACAAATTATTATTTAAATAACAACAAACAAACACAGCGGCAGTGAGTCTCTACTTGCTAGAGGCCATCACAGTCTCGTGGGTCACATGGCAGTTCCCGCTAAGCTGCTTACCTATCCTTTTGTGACAGGAACAACCATCACTAGAACTTATCAAGTGCTGAGAGGTCATTTAATCACCAGAAGAAATTCTGTGAAGTCAGCTGTTAACCTTAACCTCATTTTACACAAAAGGTAGCTGAGGTAACGGAAAAGGTGAATTGCCTTATCATGGGGAAGTAACTAGTAAAGGGTGGAGACAGGATTCAATCTGAGTCGCCTCTGCCCTTCAGTACTGTACTACTTCAATAGTTGATCCATCAGTTAGGGTTTCTATTGCTGTGAAGAGACACCATGAACAAGACAACTCTTACAAAGGAAAATTTAACTGTGGCTGGCTTACATTTCAGGGGTTTCATGCATTATCATCATGGCAGAAAACATGGCACCATGCAGGCAGACAGGATGGTAGAGAAGGAGCTGAGAGTTCTTCATCTTGACCCACAGGCAGAAGGAGACTGTGAGCCACACTTGGCTTAGCTTGAGCACAGGGGAATCCCAAGCCTACCCTCACAGTGACACATTTCCTGCAAAAAGGTCACTCCTAGTCCAACAAGGCCACACCTCCTAATAGTGACACTCCCTATGGGCCAAGCATTGTAACATCTGAGTCTATGGTGCCATACCTATTCAAAACACCCCACTATCCTTTTCTACCTGATTTTGTCACCTCTCCAGACCAGAACACATGCTTCCTCTGACTACCCATAGCAGGTCTTATGAAGATATTGTCACTCCCACGAGGTCATATTTCTAGGCAGAAATGCTTCCTCATGCCAGCAAGCATGTGTCACATCCTTTAGTACTAAAGTTGCATACTCATCCACTAAAGCCGAGGATGACTGTTCTCTTCAGATCTAATTAACACTGGCCTCTATCCTCTGCTTTTCAGACAATGAGGAAACAAATCCTTTCCTGATGCATCACTTTATTTGTTGTTTATTTGTTGTTTATTCCCTGGGAAAATTTTATGCACACAATCAACACAACACTGGGCTTCTAGGTTTGTTCCTTTTACCATCCCGACTTGGGCTGTGTCTCCAGTTTTCACAAAATTGACCTTTTCTTTATCATTGTAGTGATTTACTGAAGATACAGAGATGACAGTGACGAATTCTTTGCACAGTTAGAAAACACAAAGGATATTTTTGTAAAATACCTTCTTTATCTCAAAATTCATTTTGGATAGCAAAGGGTGACTTAAGAGTCCTTTGTGCTGTGGAGCCTCTGGTCTACTGCTGTTTGGTAGTGTACTTGTACCTCAGGCTTGGTTCCTACCTACCTGTAAGGACAGAATTTACATATCTTCATGGAGGAAAGCTTTTACTTCAGTTTTGGTCTTCACTGACTCAAATTGTTTTCATTTTGTTCAGGTTATCTTCCACTTAAAGGAACTTCAAGTAATTTATAAACCACAGTTAACTTCCTCAAAGGAATTTGGTTATCTAGGAAAATAATAAAAATCTCACTGCATTAAAGACTTACACATCTTTGCATGTCTCATTGAATTATGTGTCTCCAGAACCAAAGTAGACACCCAGTTAACACTTCTTGTCAAATGGGTTGATCATTAGTTAGAGCCATTCTAGAGATCCAGATGCACTCTTAATAAAATCAGACCTAAAATCTTTTGTGATTATTGGTAAAACCAAAAGCTCTTCTCATTCTGCAGGAAATTCTTCTCTGAGACCAAAAAGACCAACTATTGACCTGTTCATGACTCATAGTCTCTGGTTGGGGTGACAAGCACTTTGTTCACAGAGAAACAGATCTAATTCCGGTCCTCACTGCCTCAAATCAAGGCTGCAGCTCTTGAGGTCAGCAAATAATAATGAAAATGAGTTCCAAATATTTGTTTCTGTTGGGGATGTTTAAACAAATTTCAGTGAAGATAGACTTATTATTAAATGTTTATAAATACTGGAATTTATGAAGAGTGATAACACCAAACATCTCTCTCTATTTTCCAAATGTTATTATTTTTTCCAGATTTGATCCAGATTTTTCTCAAAGAAGAGAAATAATCATAAATACAGAAGGATCTATAGTATAGCTTTGTGCAATTATCACCATATTTACACAATTATTTCTCCTCTTACCTATTTTCTCCTTAGATGCTACATTCATGTACCTATTGCATACATTTTATGTATAAATTGGGAGTTGTCATGGTTTGATTCTGAAATGTCTTGCACAGACTCATATTTTGTATGATTGTTCCTCAGTTGGTAGAAGTATTTGGGGAAGCACTGTAGAACTTTTAGGATGTGGGGATAGCTAAGAGAAATAGATTATGAGAGGTAGGTGTAAGAAGACTGCTTTACCTGGTCTCATCTTCTCTCTCTCTCTCTTTGCTCATTGGTCTGGTTCCCATTTCCATGACCATGAATTCTGCCATACCTTCACCACCATGATGGACTGGAACCCTCTGAAACCATGAGCTGAAATAAACCTTTTCTTCCTTAAGTTCCTTTCTATAAGGTTCTCTGGGCACAGAAACATGAAATGCAACCAACACAAGAGTGTAACACTGAATGTGTTTGGGAGTTGCTCTGGAATACAGGAGACTGAAACCAGAGCTCTTGCTGATGTTAGGCAAAAGTTCTACCACTGAGCTACATCCCATCCCTTAATATGTTTTTTTTTTATTGTTTGCTGTTCAAAGTTGTTCTTTCAAGCCCTATATATGTTGTGTATGTGGTCTTACTAAGTTCTTTTAAGTTGCTATATGTAAATTGGTTGTATGAGTACAGTTTTACATATCAGCAAGCCTGGCATTTGATATGAATGAAGTTTTTGTTTAAGCTATATACACAATTTCTTTCTTATTTTGATGCCAATTCATTTCTTCTAATTAATTCAAATATTTTATAGTTTCTGAAATTGATTTGAATATTGTTTCTTTCAGGTTCTGGGATATTTAATATATTTTCATGTATAATTTTTTTAACCTACCAAAAACTCTTTGGTGGTTTGAGCTGTGCAGGCTCTTACTCATGGACACCTCTCCTTTTTTAGCTCCGTAGACGACAAGAGATATGTGGTCATGGTAACTTTTCACAACACATTCTTCTTTGGCTGGTCTCCTTTTTCTAACATGCCCATGAATTTTGTCTGGTGTCTATCTACTCATCTCCTTCTTATGTGGCAATCAGGAATCTGTATGCACACTATGCAGCCACCACCAAATTCATTGACTCTAATCCCCACTTTATCTTGAGATTTTATTAATGCTCACCCTTATCTTAACTGAAATGTGTCTTCACTCAACTTCAGCTCTTTTCTTTTTCCAGGAACATAGAAATAATCTATCTCCTGGGCTCATTATCCTTTTCACAGTCCTTTCATATATGAAAATTTGCTGCCACAGAATTCCTTAATCTCTTCCATTTTCTTTGAAGTCCTATAATAAATATTGAACTGTATCTAGTTTTTTATTTTGTATAAAAGTAAATGTGATTTATTTTTAAAAGTGGAAGACATTCTTCTTTCCCTACTGAAGGTGGTTTGTGTCTTGCTGCTGTAGACAGTGTTTGCAGTCACCTTATCATCTTTATTCATCCCACGTGTGATGTGACGCCTGTATCTTTTTGACACTTTAACAAGATATGTCTAAGGCAGCTTTACCAAGCAGAATCCTGAGGTAGTGATCTTCAAACTGATGTCCACATATTCTGGTGGTATAGGAAAGTCGCCAATGTGGTTGCAAGCATGAATGGCTTTGTAGGAGCTCGTTTCCAGATTCCTGGCTTCTCTGTGTAAATTTCTCAAAAATTGAAAAAGCATGCTGTCAAGATATCACACAGCTCATCTTTCCCGCTTCCTTTTCTCTACTGCCTTTTGTCTCTTTAATATCTCCCTTTAAAATCTTCGCAAGAGGATCTGGTGGTTTCCAAATAGTGGTCATAGATTTCATGACATATTTTCTGTCAAGAGATGTGTTCTCCTTAGTTCTAGCAAAGCACAAGAGAAGGGAGGTCATGTGACTTCTAAGGCTGGGTCATAAAGCCAATGCTGGGACTATTTTGCCTCTGCCCTGGAAGAAATCAGATTACAATGAGATCATGATATTGTAGGCCAAGTCCTAAGGAAAAGCTATGTGTGGACCCTGAGGTGGACAGTTTCAACTTAGCCCAGCCTTCAAGATATTTCTGTCCACATACTGGAGGTGACATATAAGTGAAGATGTGCTAATGCTTGGATGATGGCATCTCTGAATAAAATCTCCAATGCAATAATGGTAGAAAGTGAAGATTTTAAGAGTGATTACTTCATGAGGGCACAGCCTTCTCATGGAAGTGATGGAAGCCGTTTTAAAGGTAGTACACAGAGGAGACTGTCTCTCTTCTATTCTTCTAACATGTGAAGATACAGTATCTGTCTAAACTCTCTGTCCTCTGTCCTTCCACTTGCCATGCAAGCACATAGGGAAAAGGCCCTTAACAGGCACAAAGTCTCTGGCATTTGACTTTGGACTTAGCAGACTCTAAATCTGCAGAAATCAATTTCTGTTCTTTATAAATCACCAAGTATGTGGCATTAAATTATAG
Organism: Grammomys surdaster; assembly: GCF_004785775.1. Classification (NCBI taxonomy): domain Eukaryota; kingdom Metazoa; phylum Chordata; class Mammalia; order Rodentia; family Muridae; genus Grammomys; species Grammomys surdaster. Next base: position 1,819,420 of record NW_021604566.1, read on the forward strand.
TAGCACAAACAGTGCAAGACAAAAATATAGACAATTCTATGCTCAGTTGGTATGAGAAAGTCAGCCAAGCTTTGTATTTTTCTTTTTGACATTAGAAAGAGTATCTGTACCATGTTCTTCCCAACACCTTCTCTGAGGGTCTAAATTGGCGACCTTACATCTCCAGATTATGGGACAGTGTGTTACACAGCAGTGGGAACAAAAACAGGTACATCAACTCCAAAAATACCTCTAGAGTGCCAAAGAGAAGGACAACTCAAGGTATTAATGTAAGTATTAATAACATAAAAGACCCAATCAACTTGATAGCATGCATTGTAATGTATCATGTAGTTCTTGCTTTCAATAAAAGTGTAAGAAGACTACACATTTACAAGCTGTTACATAGCTAAAGTCATTTTGATGTTTTGTGACAAAGTGACTTTTAAGTACATAAATTTTTTGAGTCATAAAAATTTAGAAAGTATAGTACTATTTTATAATATTTATAATATAATTTATAATAAATATTTGATTTCCATTTATGTGAAACAGTTCCCTTCAATGTTCTTTTATGAAAAGAAAGAATAGAGCAATGTGGAATACTGTCTTATTCTAAGGTAACTGACTAAAAGACCAATATCCCTAACCATCTCATCAAGAACTGTATTCCCAATAAATTTACACCTTTAATAGTTTATTACTATTTGTCAAAATGTATGATTCAGTTTCATCATTTTTATCAGTTATATGATAATAATTACAATTAAAACTCAAGTAGCAATCTTTATAAAACCTAGAGCTTAAGGTCACAAAATATATTTTCTCTAGATTTTTACAATGTGATAGGCACATAAAAATGATATATTTAAGATATCTGATGCTATCTTTACATATGTATATAGGGTGAAATGATTACCATCATTTAGCAAATTAATATGTAGTGATGGAGACCAAAACTCCACTCTTCTTTCTCTTACATCAAGTGTTTTACCCACTGAACAATCTTCCTGGGCACCACTTGCCGAGTTTATGTGTGTGTGTGTGTGTGTGTGTGTGTGTGT
>NW_021604566.1:1820472-1880459 GCF_004785775.1 Grammomys surdaster
TGTGTGTGTGTGTGTGTGTGTGTGTGTGTGTAATTTGCCATAGAACCCATGTAAAGATCAAAAGGCAACCTTATGTGTTAGTGTTTGCCTTCTAAATTGAGACAGAATTCATCATTCATGGCTGGAAGATCAGGCTACGTGGCTAAATATTCTGAGGATTCTTGTGTTAGCCTTCCACCCTCCTTCCAGTAGAAGAGTGGGAATTACCATCTCTATTTCATCACAGGTACCGGGTACCCATACTCTGATCAGGAGGCTTAGGTCCATATGCTTCACTGTAGGTAGTAGACCTCCTGTGACTGTTTAACTTATGATATCAAATGCAAGCTGTATGAAGCATTTAAATGAGTTGCCATACTTTAAAAAAAATCTCATCAAGACTCTTTGTTTTCTTGTACACCCTAGAAACTCCTTTTTAATTTTTGTCTATTGCCTTATTATCTTCTATTTCCTCTTTTGTTTAGCAGAGGATTTGATAAAATTCATTGAGCACATGAACCAGATGCTTTCAAAGATTTACTTTGAATTCTAGGAGTCAACTATTTTTTCTCTAACATAAGTTTTCCTTTATATTTGCAATGAACCACTTATTGTTTCTTATATTACTAAATATTTTCACATGCTATTTGTGCTGTTTCCCTTGCTGATTCTTGTGCCTATAATTGTCCACTTCCTCCTCAGATCTCTGATTACTTGTGTTTGGAAGCAGTTGAAGTGAATGGGAGTATCCAACTGTATTTCTTCCTAATCCTAATCTGTCCTCTAGGGTTTTCTGTGTGCTTAGATCAATGCAAGTGTTCCCAAAGAGCAAAGGGCTTAGTCTTTCTGTTATTGTCATTGAGCTTCCAGAAAACTCTTTAGCAATTTTGTGATTATAAACCAAGTCAAGAGTTATCAAGCAATTGTTTTGGTGTCATGTAAATAGGGATGAGATGTTTTCAAATCACAATACCAGTCTACTACTATTATTATTATTATTATTATTATTATTATTATTACAACCTAAAGGTAGTAGGGTATATTGAAAATGGCCATGCTTAAAATAGAAACAGAAAAGCGAAAGTCTCCTACGTGGCAGGAAGAGGTGTGTGGCAACAAACCCTCGCTCATAGTTCACTGAAAATCAGCATGCTGTAAGATGCTGATCTTTGAGTCAGGCATTTCCTCCATCCAGCTGCTGCCTAAGAACCTTTAATTATAAGAAACACAATACTCTTCAAACCATGAAGTTGGCTAACATCCATTTGTATTTGGTTCTTACAAAGGTCACTATTTAATGCCATTAGCATTCACTCTGGAAGAGTGTGAGCCTACCTTCTCCAGCCAAAAATATCCTCCAGGCACAAACACAAATGTGACTTCCATTCCACATTAAGTTGAAGAAACATCCTTTTCCTACCATCAGCAAAGCTATAAGAAAAACAAGTACACACAAATGGCAGTGCTCTAAATAGCACTGAACTATGTGGATGACACCTGTGGTATTTTCTACTCTGCCCTCCTTGATGTTCATAATGAGCATGGGAACTACACACGAGTGGCATGACCTCAACTATTATGGTTTCAGTCTGAAGGATCTCCAGAGCCTCAGTTTGGGGATCTTGGTCACTAGCTTGTGGCAGTGTTTAGGGAGGTTGTCAAAACTTTAAAATGTGGGACATGGCTTGAAGAAGTAGGTCACTGTGGTACGATATACTATTGAAGGCCAGGTTATACACCCTGCTTCTTGGTCAGTCATATGAACAGCTCTCCCCAACCACATGCCCTCACCATGGTATTTTATCTAAGTACATTATAGGGCCAAGTAATATAAATCCAATTGTCTAAAACTATGAGCATGCACACACACACACACACACACACACACACAGATGCATGCATGCATGTGTGCACATGCACACAAATCTTCCTTTTATGTTGCTTGTGGCAGGTATTTTGTCACAACTACATGAGAAGTGACTAATACAGCTCCCTTCCACCCACAGCAGATTGGTCCAGACATCAGTACCCAATCCACACTTGTCCAACCTACTGTCCTGTCTCCTGAGACACAGACGATGACTTCAGAGTGAGCACTTATATCATGCTGTGCCAAGAACCCTCACACTGAATCAGTCTATTCTCAGTGGTGCATAGGGAAGCTCAAGGCAAGTTGTATATGCTGTAGGGCAAGACAAGAGAGGTTGCTCCAAATGCAAAGCAGGCATAGCTGTGTCTCTGCCACTTCTTACATACTTGGAGAGAGCTAAGGATCATGTGAACAAATCATTACTTTTAGTAAAAATGGGTTGAGCTTAGTGTCGGAATTTGCAAACAGTGAATCCCTCACTTACATAATAATATTTATCAGGTCTTACTTAAAATGAGTTAACATCCTTTTTAAATTTTTATTTTGTATTTTGCATGCATTGGCATTTTGCCTGCATGTATGTCTGTATGAAGGTGCTGGATTCCCTGGAATTAGAGTTACAGACAGTTGTGAGTAGCCATGTGGGTGCTGGGAATTGAAATCAGGTCCCCTGGAAGAACAGCCAGTGCTCTCCACTGCTGAGCCCTCTCACCAGCCCCTCACAACCTTTTTTAAAGATTAAAATATAATTATATCATTTTCCCTTTCCCTTTCCTCCTTTCAGTCTCTCCCTTGTACCCAACTCCCTGCATATTCTCTCAAGTACATGGTCTCTGGATTCCTCCCTGTAATTATCATCAAATCCTTCCTTTTGTCCACATCTAATAATGCTCTTTTTTACTCTACTTGTGGTTAGAGAGTCTTTCCTTCAAAATGGTGACTTGTAAACAGTGATCACTTTGAGGGTTTATCTAGATTGGACTGATTTCATATTTCCAGTGCTTCATTGATACATACAGCAAAATATCCAGTGTTCATGCCTTCTACTTCCAAACTTCTCTCAGAAATGGAAAGAAAAATAGTCAAGTATTTTTCCCTCATAGGCCATGTGTCAAGATTTATTTTAAAAAGAATATAGAAAGTAAACCAAGACTCTTCCAGACAGTGACTATGCCTGGAGCAGTCCTAGAGCTTGCACCCAATCCCCCCAAACCCAGAGAAGGCTAGACTCCCAGAAGATCTAACATGCCCAGGAACATAGGATAATAGGATCACAGGATCTAAGGAGCTTGGGCACACCAGGATTTCAAGGTCCCAGAAACAGCCTGACTCCCAGAAGCTATTACAACCAAGATCTCAGAATCACAGGAAACACAGAGACAGCTGGACTCTGAGGAGTTCTGACACAAGCAAGATAACAGGACAGACAGGCTCCAGTCAGAGACAGTGAGTGAAGGTAGCACTAGAAATAACCAGATGGCAAAGGCAAGCACAAGAACATAAGCAACAGAAACCAAGGTTACTTGGCATCATCAGAACCTAGTTGTCCCACCATAGCAAGTGCTGAAAACCCCATGACACCACAAAAGCAATATTCATATTTAAAATCACTTCTTATGATGATAATAGGAGACTTTAAGAAGGACATAAAGAACTCCCTCAAAGAAATACAGGAGAACACATGTAAACAGGTAGAAGCCCTTAAAAAGGAAACACAAAAATCCCTTAAAGACTTACAAGAAAATACAGGCAAACAGGTGAAGGAATTGAACAAAACTATTCAGGACATAAAAATGGAAGTAGAAACAATAAAGAAATCACAAAGGGAGACAACCCAGGAGATAGAAAACCTAGGAAAGAGATCAGGAGTCATGGATACAAGCATCACCAACAGGATACAAGAGATAGAAGAGAAAATCTCAGGTTCAGAAGATACCATAGAAAACATTGACACAACTGTCAAAGAAAATACAAAATGCAGAAAACCTCCTAACCCAAAACATCCAGGAAATCCAGGACACAATAGACCAAACCTTAGGATAATAAGTATAGAAGAAAGTAAAGATTCTCAACTTAAAGGGCCAGTAAATATCTTCAACAAAATTATAGAAGAAAACTTTCCTTACCTAAAGAAAGAGATGTTCATGAACATGCAAGAAGCCTATAAAACTCCAAATAGACTAGATCAGAAAAGAAATAACTTCTGTCACATATTAATCAAAACACCAAATGAACAAAACAAAGAATATTAAAAGCAGTAAGAGTAAAAGGTCAAGTAACATATTAAGGCAGATATATCAGAATTACACCAGACTTCTCATCAAAGACTATAAAAGCCAAAAGATCTTGAACAGATGTCATACAGACCCTAAGTGAACATAAATGCCAGCCTAGACTACTATACCCAGCAAAACTTTCAATTACCATAGATGGAAAAAAACAAGATATTTCATAACAAAAAAAATTTACATAATATCTTTTCACAAATCCAACCCTACAAAGGATAGTGGAGGGAAAACACCAATACAAAGAGGGAAATTATACCCTAGAAAAAGCAAGAAAGTTATCTTCTTCCAACAAACCCAAAAGCCACACAAACAAAACTCCACCTCTAATAACAAAAATAAGAGTCAGCAACAATCACTTTTCCTTAATGTCTCTTAACATCAATGTATTTAATTCCCCAATAAAAATACATAGACTAATGAACTAGATACAAAAACAGGACCTAACATTTTGCTGCATACGGGAAACACACCTCAGTGAAAAAGACAGACATTACCTCAGAACAAAAGGCTGGAAAACAATTTTCCAAGCAAATGGTCCCAAGAAACAAGCTGGAGTAGCCATTCTAATATCTAATAAAATTGACTTTCAACCAGAAGTTATCAAGAAAGATAAGAATGGACACTTAATACTCCTCAAAGGAAAAAACAACCAAGATAAAAATCTCAATTCTGAACATTTATGCACCAAATGCAAGGGCACCCACATTCATATAAGAAACTTTATTAAAGCTCAAAGCACACATTGCACCTCACACAATATTAGTGGGAGACTTCACCCCACTCTCATTAATGGACAGATCATGGAAACAGAACCTAAACAGAGACACAGTGAAACTAAGAAAAGTTATAAACCAAATGGATTTAGCAGATATTTACAGAACATTTCATCCAAAAACAAAAGAATATACCTTCTTCTCAGCACCTCATGGTACCTTCTCCAAAACTGATCATATAATTTGTCACAAAACAGGCCTCAACAGATATTAAAAAAATGAAATAATCCCATGCATCTTGTCAGATTACCACAAACTAAGGCTGGTCTTCAATAACAATAAAATCAATGGAAAGCTCACATACAGGTGGAAACTGAACAATGCTCTACTAATGATAACTTGGTAAGGGAAGACATAAATAAAGAAATTAAAGACTTTTTAAAATTTAATGAAAATGAGTACATATCACACCAAAACTGGTGGGACACAATGAAAGCAGTGCTGAGAGGAAAACTCATAGCTCTAAGTACCTACAAAAAGAAGCTGGAGAGAGCACACACTCGCAACTTGACCACACACCTGAAAGCTCTAGAACAAAAAAAAGCAAATGTACCCAAGAGAAATAGATGGCAGGAAATAATCAAACTCGTGGCTGAAATCAACCAAGTAGAAACAAAAACAACTATACAAAGAATCATCAAAACCAGGAGGTGGTTCTTTGAGAAAATCAACAAGATAGATAAACCCTTACCAGACTAACCACAGGGTACAGAGACAGTATCCAAATTAATAAAATCAGAACTGAAAAGGGAAATATAACAACAGAAACTGAAGAAATTAAAAAAAATCATCAGATCATATTACAAAAGCCTCTACTCAACAAAACAAGAAAAACTGTATGAAATGGACAATTTCCTAGATAGATACCAGATATCAAAGTTAAATCAGGATCAGATAAACTGTCTAAATAGTCCTATAACCCCTAAAGAAATAGGAGCAGTCATTCAAAGTCTCCCTACCAAAATAAGCCCAGGACCAGATGGTTTTAGTGCAGAATTTTATCAGACCTTCCAAGAAGACCTAATATCAATTCTCTAGAAACTATTCCACAAAATAGAAACAGAAGGAACACTACCCAATTTGTTCTATGAAGCCAAATTAAGCTCATACCTAAACCACACAAAGACCCAACAATGGAAGAGAGCTTCAGACCAATCTCCCTTATGAACATTGATGCAAAATTACTCAATAAAATTCTTGCAAACTGAATCCAAGAAAACATCAAAACAATCATCCACCATGATCAAGTAGGCTTTATCCCAGGAATGCAGGGATGGTTCAATATTTGGAAATCTATCAATATAATCCACTATATAAACAACTTCAAGGAAAAAACCACATGATCATCTCATTAGATGCTGAGAAAGCATTTAACAAAATTCAACATCCCTTCATGGTAAAGTCTTGGAAAGAACAGGAATTCAGGGCCCATACCTAAATATAGTAAAAGCAATATACAGAAAACCAACAGCCAATATCAAAATAATGGAAAGAAACTTGAAGCAATCACATTAAAATCAGGGACTAGACAAGGCTGCCCACTCTCTGCCTACCTATTCAATATTACTTGAATTCCTAGCCAGAGCAATTAGACAATAAAAGGAGGTAAAAGGGATACAAATTGGAAAGGAAGAAGTCAAAATTTCACTATTTGCAGATGATATGATAGTATACTTAAGTGACCCCAAAACTTTCACCAGAGAACTCCTAAACCTGATAAATAATTTCAGCAAAGTGGCTGGATATAAAATTAACTCAAACAAATACTTTAAATACTTAAAAGGATGAGCAGGCTCAGAAAGAAATTAGGGAAATGACACTCTTCACAACAGTCACAAATAATATAAAATACCTCAGTGTGAATCTAACCAGGTAAGTGACAGATCTGTATGACAAGAACTTCAAGTCCTTGAAGAAAGAAATAAAAAAAGATATCAGAAGATGGCAAGACCTCCCATGCTCATGGATTGGCAGGATTAATATAGTGAAAATGGCCATTTTGCTGAGAACAATCTACAGATTTAATGCAGTCCTCTTCAAAATTCCAGCTCAATTCTTCACAGAAATAGAAAGAGCAAGCAATTCTCAAATTCATTTGGAATAACAAAAAAAAAAAAAACAGGATAGCAAAAACTATTTTCAACAATAAAAGAACTTCTAGGGGAATCAACATCCCTGACCTCAAGCTGTACTACAAAGCAATAAAAAACTGCATGGTATTGTTACAGAGATGGGAAGGAAGATCAATGAAATAGAATTGAAGACCCAGAAATGAACCCACACACCTATAGTCACTTGATCTTTGACAAAGGAGCTAAAACCATTCGGTGGAAAAAAGACAGCATTTTCAACAAATGGTGCTGGTTAAAACGGAGGTCAACATGTAGGAAAATGCAAATCGATCCATTCTTATCTCCTTGTAAAAAATCTCAAGACCAGGTGTATCAAAGACCTCCACATAAAACTGGACACACTGAAACTAATAGAAGAGAAAGTGGGGAAGAGTCTCAAACACATGGGCACAGGACAAAAGTTCCTGAATAGGATTCCAATGGCTTATGCTCTAAGATCAAGAATTGACAAATGAGACCTCATAAAATTACAAAGCTTCTGTAAAGCAAAGGACACTGTCAATAGGACAAAACAGCAACCAACAGAAAAGATCTTTATGAATCCTACTTCTGATAGAGGGTTAATACCCAAAACATACAAAGAACTCAAGAATAAGACTCCAGACAATCAAATAACCCTATTTAATAATGGGATACAGAGCTAAACAGTTTTCAACTGAGGAAAGTCAAATGGCTGAGAAACACCTAAAGAAATGTTCCACATCTTTAGTCATCAGGGAAATGCAAATCAAAACAACCTTGAGATTTCACCTCACATCACTCAGAATGGCTAAGATTAAAAATTCAGATGACAGCAGATACTGGTGAGGATGTGGAGAAAGAGGAATGCTCCTCCATTGTTGGTGGGATTGTAAGCTGATACAACCACCCTGGAAATTAGTCTTGTGGTTCCTCAGAAAAATGGACATAGTATTACCTCTGGATCCAGCAATACCACTCCTGGACATATACACAAAAGATGCTCCAACATATAACAAGGACACATGTTCCACTATGTTCATAGCAGCCTTATTTACAATAGCCAGAAGCTGGAAAGAATCCAGACGTCCCTCGTCAAAGGAATGGATATAGATAATGTGGTACATTTACACAATGGTGTACTACTCAGCTATTAAAAACAATTAATTCATGAAATTCTTAGGCAAATGGATGGAACTAGAAAATATCATCCTGAGTGAGGTATCCCAATCACAAAAGAACGAACATGATTTGCACTCACTGATAAGTGGATATTAGCCCAAAGTCTCACAACACCCAACATATAAATCACAGACCACATGAAGCCCAAGTAAAAGAAGGACCAAAGTGTGGGCACTTCAGTTCTGTTTAGAAGGAGTAACAAAATTCTCACAGGAACAAATAAGAGACAATGTGTGGGGCAGTAACTGGAGGAGGAACTGTCCAAAGACTGCCTCACCTGGCAGTCTGCAGATGCAATTAGCATAAGTAAACACTGTTGTGGATGTCCAGAAATGCATGCTGACAAGAACCTGATATACCTGTCTCCTGAGAGGCACTGCCAGAGCCTGACATACACAAAGGTGGATGCTTGCAGCTAACCATCAAACTGATCACAGGATTCCCAATGGAGGAATTAGAGAGAAGACTGAAGGAGTTGAAAGGGCTTGTGGCCCCTTTGGGGGAGCAACAATACCAACAACCTGAGCTCTCAGAGTCTAATCAGCCAGCCTGAGAACACACATGGAGGGACCTATGACTCCACCTGTATATGTAGAGGAGGATGGACTTGTCAGGCATCAGTGGGAGAGGAGGGCCTTGGTCCCTTGAAGGCTGGATGCTCCAGTAAGGGGGAATTTGAGGGTGGGGAGGTGGAAGTGGGTGAATGGGTAGGGTTTAGGAGGAGGGAGAATGGGATAAGGGGTTTCTAGGGGAGGCTATGGGGAAAAACGATAACATCTGAAATGTAGATAAATTAAGTATCCAAAAAAGAAAAGCAAACAAAAATTACAGATAATGGAACGGGCTATTGGAGTCGAACACTTGAGACTTTTTGGCAGCAATTTAACATTACCCATGTTACTGGGATTCCTTATAATTGTCAGGGACAAGAGACTGAGGAAGGGGTCCAGGGAACTTTAAAACAATATCTTCATAAAATAAAAAAGGGGGAGATACATCCTCATACACCACACCTTTATTTAAATCATGTTCTTTTTATTTTATATCTTTAAAAAAAATTGATGCCAGGGAACTTTCTGCTGAGTGTCTATGGCGCTCTACAACTAGGGATACTTATGTCTAGATGAAAGGGAAGGATCCACTTACTAGCATAGGGCATGATGCCAATCAAGTATTTAATATGGAAAGAGGGCATGCTATATTTTTCTGCAAGATGCTGAAGGAGCATGGTGGCTGTCAGAGTGACTGGTGAGACATGCTGATGCCTGGACAAAGAATAATGCTGACCTGTGAGCTTGCTGAGTACCCTGACAATGGTGACCCAACTTTGCTTGCCTATACTCCTGATGGAACAAGCTGCCTTGCCTCAAGTTTTTAGACCTTATGGAACAGAGAATCAAAAAGAGAAGTTATAATGACTCTTGTCATTAAATTTGACCAGTTATTTGGACTCAATCATGTACTGGTCTAGAAATCAATCCAATATTGGAAAGAACAGTCTTCATTTGGAAGTCTGGTTCTGGACATTTTCAGAGACATATATGGAAATTAGCTGTAGTTCTCTATGATGTTATGTTAGCAAGAGATAAAGTTGGTGCAGGATCTGGATTTCAAACAGGTGTTAGCACACATGTTAAGCCTCTTTTAATTGTCACGTTAAAAATACTTTTGTTCCTTCTGCAGCATTTAATGTACGTTGCATTGATTGTACACCTTTTGTGTTTGTGTTTTGAAATCTGGCATGTTAGTTATGAAGATCTTTTGTTTTAGTGCTCTGTGTATCACAGAACCTTGGGATTCTAAAAATAGCTTGCAAGTACTGGAAGAAATGACTCAGGCTTTAAGCAGATGCAAGAGGATAGTGGGCTTGATTATTGCAGTATAACAGTTTTAATTATATTAACTGCTAACACCACTGCTTCTGCAATTACTGAGACAGAAGAAGTTAAGATAGCTACTTTTGTTAATCATTTAGCAAAAAATGTTATTAATGTGTAGAATATACAAGAGGACTTAGATAGGCATTTGGAAGAACGGACTGATGCTCTTAACCTACTGAAATTACTGAAAGGAGGTTCAGAATTTAAGGGTAAAGAGCTATCTTGAGTGCCATGCCAAATACCATTGGATTCATGTTACTTCTACAATTTAAAGTGGTAGTCATTATAATTAGGAAGAAGTTTAATGACACTTGCAGTGTATTTGACATAATTCTAACACTTCTCTGGATATTTTAACGTTGCATAGTGAGATTATGAATTTAAAGAATGCTGCTCTGCTGAGCGTTTATGCGGCAGATACTGCAGATAAGATTACCCATGGCCTGAGGTCAGCATTTCTATTTTGGTCAAGCTTCAAAAATGGCATATAGCTTTTGGCTGGGGCAGACACAGAGCTGGTCTGCTCCTGTGGAGATACTGAATCCTGAGCCATCCTAGAGGAGCGACTGCACTCAGAGCAGCTTGTTAAAACCCCATCTAGCTCCCTAAGCCCCAGAGTTACATCTGGGAGCCAGAGATGCTCAGGACCCACCAGCTACCCAAACCCCACCCCTCTGGAATTCCATTTGCCTTCTGCCCCTGCCTGGTCCTTTGGGCTGGGGCAGGCACAGAGTTGGTCTGCTCCTGTGGAGATACTGAATCCTAAGCCATCCTAGAGGAGCCACTGCACTCAGAGCAGCATACACCTAGCTTGTTTGCACTTGTGGAGACATCGTATCCTGAGCCATCCTAGAGGAACCACCGCACCCAGAGCAGATGGATTTCCAGATCCCAGAGGTGGTCTGAGTCCCAGGAGTTCTTCCACCCAGGAGATTAGGATCATAAGACCACAGAGACAACTGGACTCTGAAGAGCTTTGACACAAGCAAGATAACTGGAAATACAAACTCCAGTCTTACACAGTGAGGGCAGGTAACTCTAGAGTTAACCAGATGGCGAAAGGCAAGCACAAGAACATAAGCAACAGAAATCAAAGTTACTTGGCATCATCAGTACCCAGTTCTCCCAATGTAGCAAGCCCTGGACACCCCATCACACTGGAAAAGCAGGATTCAGAATTAAAATCACTTCTCATGATGATGATAGAGGATTTTAAGAAGGACATAAGTAACTCCCTTAAAGAAATACAGGAGAGTACAAATAAACAGGTAGAAGTCCTTAAAGAGGAAACACAGAAATCCCTTAAAGAACTGCAAGAAAACACAAAGAAGGAATTAAACAAAAACATTCAGGATCTGAAAATGGAAATAGAAACAATAAAGAAATCTCAAAGGGAGACAAACATGGAGATAGAAAATCTAGGAAAGAGATCAGGAGTCATAGACACAAGCATCACCAACCGAATAAAAGAGATAGAAGAGAGAATCTCATGTGCAGAAGATACCATGGAAAACATTGACATAGCTGTCAAAGAAAATGCAAAATGCAAAAAACTCCTAACCCAAAACATCCAGGAAATCCAGGACACAATGAGAAGACCAAACCTAAGGATAATAGGTATAGATGAGAGTGAAGATTCCCAACTTAAAGGCCTAGTAAATATCTTCAACAAAATTACTGAGGAAAACTTCCCTAACCTAAAGAATGAGATGCCCATAAACATACAAGAAGCCTACAGAACACCAAATAGAATAGACCAGAAAAGAAATACCTACTGTCATGTAATAATCAAAACATCAAATGCACAAAACAAAGAAAAAATACTAAAAGCAGTAAGGAAAAAAAGGTCAAGTAACATACAAAGGCAGACCTATAAGAATTACACCAGCCTTCTCACCAGAGACTATAAAAGCCAGAAGAGCCTGGACAGACATCATACAGACCCTAAGAGAACACAAATGTCAGCCTAGACTACTATACCCAGCAAAACTCTCAATCACTATAGATGGTGAAACCAAGATATTCCATGACAAAACCAAATTTGCATAATATCTTCCCACAAACCCAGCACTTCAAAGGATAATTGCTGGAAAATGCCAACACAAGGAGGGAAACTACAACCTAGAAAAAGCAAGGAAGTAATCTTCCAACAACCCCAAAAGAAGATAGCTATACAAACATAATTCTACCTCAACTATTCTCAACAATAAAAGAACTTCTGGAGGAATCACCATCCCTGACCTCAAACTGTACTACAGAGCAATAGTGATAAAAACTACATGGTATTGGTACAGAGACAGGCAGGAAGATCAATGGAATAAAACTGAAGACCCAGAAATGAACCCACACACCTATGGTCACTTGATCTTTGACAAAGGAGCTAAAACTGTCCAGTGGGAAAAGGACGGCATTTTCAACAAATGGTGCTGGTTCAACTGGAGGACAACATGTAGAAGAATGCAAATCAATCCATTCTTATCTCCTTGTACAAAACTCAAGTCTAAACAGATAAAGGACCTCCACATAAAACCAGATATACAGACACTAAAGAGAAGGTGGGGAAGAGCCTCGAATACTTGGGCACAGGGGAAAAGTTCCTGAACAGAACACCAATGGCATATGCTCTAAGATCAAGAATTGACAAATGGGACTTCATAAAATTGCAAAGTTTCTGTAAGGTAAAGGACACTGTCAATAGGACAAAACGACAACCAAGAAATTGGGAAAAGATCTTTACCAATCCTACATCTGATAGAGGGCTAATATCCAATATATACAAAGAACTTAAGAAATTAGACTCCAGACGACCAAATAATCCTATTAAAAAATGGAATATAGAGCTTAACAAAAAATTTTCATCTGAGGAAACTCGAATGGCCGAGAAGCACCTAAAGAAATGTTCAGTATCCTTAGTCATCAGGGAAATGCAAATCAAAACAACCCTGAGATTCCATCTCACACCAGTCAGAATGGCTAAGATTAAAAACTCAGGTGATAGTAGATGCTGGTGAGGGTGTGGAGAAAGAGGAACACTCCTCCATTGTTGGTGGGACTGCAAGATGGTGCAACCACTTTGGAAATCAGTCTGGTGGCTCCTCAGAAAATTGGACATAGCATTACCTGAAGATCCAGTTATACCACTCTTAGGCATATACCCAGAAGATGCTCTAACATATAACAAGGACACATGCTCAACTATGTTCATAGCAGCCTTGTTTATAATAACCAGAAGCTGGAAAAAACCCAGATGTCCTTCAACTGAGGAATGGATACAAAAAATGTGGTACATTTATACAATGGCGTATTACTCAGCTATTTAAAAACAATCAATTCGAGAAATTCCTCGGTAAATGGATGGAACTAGAAAATACCATCCTGAGTGAAGTAAGCCAATCACAAAATATCACACATGGTATTCACTCATTGATTACTGGATATTAGCCCAGAACCTTGAAATACCCAAGATTCAACTCACAGGCCACATGAAGCTCATGAAGAAGGAAGACCAAGTGGGGGTGATTCGGTCCTTCTTAGAAGGAGCAACAAAATACTCAAGGGAGCAAATATGGAGACAAAGTGAGGGACAGAAAATGAAGGAGGGGCCATCTGAAGACCATTCCACTTGAGTATCTATCCCATGTGCAATCACCAAAGGTAGATGGTGATGTGGAAGTCAGGAAGTGCATGCTGATAAGAGCCTGATATAGATGTCTCCTCAGAGGTCTTCAAGAGTCTGACATATTCAGAGGTAGATGCTCACAGCTAACCTTTGAACTGATCATGGGGTTCCCAATGGAGGAGTCAGAGTGAAGACTGTAGTAGCTGAAAGTGTTTGCAGCCCCATGCGGAGAGCAACAATACCAACCTACCACAGCTCCCAGGGTCTAAACCACCAGCCTGGGAGCACTTAGGGAGGGATCCATGGCTTCAGCTGTATATGTAAGAGTGGAGGGCCCTGCTGGGCATAGGTGAGAGAAGAAACCCTTGGTCTCATGAAGGCTGGACGCCCCAGGGGGTGGGAATTTGAGGGGGGGTGGAGTGGGGTGGGTAGGGGGTACATCAACAGAGAAGCAGGAGGAGGGGTGAGGGGATAGGGGGTTCTTGGGTGGGTTGGGTATGGGGTAAGGGGATAACATATGAAATGTAAATAAAACATCCAATTAAAAAAAAAGAAAGAAAAATAAATGTGACAATGTTTAATCAAAAAAAAAACATGGTAAAATAAAAAAAAATGGCATATATAGCTTGATCATGGTAGCCCTATTTGTCCTGGGAATACTTTTATTTATGCCCATTGTGTTGAAGCTTTTCTTTAACCACAGCAAGGTATTGGCAGCCAAACTACATGGCTTGAATCTGAAAATGGACCCCCAGACAGAGTTATTAAATTAACAGTCTGGAAAGCCAAGGATGGGTAAGATTCTGCTCAGAGCCTTACCAGCTCAAGATAGAAATGCATTGCTTTTGATAATGCATAGTCCATGACAGATAAGGAAGGCATTCTTGTCAAAATGACCTAAGACAGGCTCAGTCTTTTTATTGAAATAAAAAAATGGGGAGAGTCAGAGAGCTTTGGGGGCTGCTTGACAAGAATTTGACATGGAACAAGGACAAGGAAATGGGCTGCTTGGCAGGAATATGACATTGGCCAAGGACAAGGAAGTAGGCTTCAGGAAGGAATCTCACATTAGGCTAGAACAAAGAAGTAATTTCCGGCAGTACTCTAAATTTTAGGCTAGAACAAAAATGTAATTTCAGGCAGGAATCTAAATATTAGGCTAGAACAAAGAAGTAATTTCAAACAGGAATCTAAATTTTAGGGTAGAACAAGGAAGTAGGCTTCAGAAATGAAAATGACTTTTTTTTTGAGAAGTTAGCTCAGATATTTTGATCATCCTGATAAGCCCTTAGAAACAGTGATAACAGGAGTGTTCATGGAACTTTATTTATTTCCTTGCTTGCTCTTTGACTATTTGTGTTTATTGTCTTGCTTGTTCCTTGACTATTTGCATCTATTGTACTGTTAGACCCTCAACCTAGGACTGATCTTAATACATGCATGTAATTAAAATGATATAAAAGCATAAAGTAGGAGGGGGGATGAGATAGGGAGTTCTAGGGAGGGAAAATGGGGAAAGAGGATGACATTTTTATTGTAAGTAAATGAAATATCTAATAAAAATAAAGAAAGAAAGAAAAAGAAAGAAAGAAAGAAAGAAAGGAAGGAAGAAAGAAGAATGTGTTGCTGATCCTCAAAAAACAGGCAGAGAACATAGAATATTATATAAGCAAATGAATGTGGCAGCATAAAATGTGAATTATTATGAAATATGTTGAGAAATTATTTTAATAAATCCCCCTTTTCCAAAATAAAAAAAAAAGACTGGCTGTGGCTGGCTTTCCATCTCTTTAGATATCCTTTAATTTGTTCCCTCAGAGGTTTATGGTTTCAGTGTACAAATCTTGTGCTTCTGTTGTTAAATTTATGTCTATGTTTTCTATTATTTTTATGGTATTATAAATGGAATTTTCTTAACTTTGAGTTGTTTACTGTCAATATACTATTGACTTTTATGTATTGTTCAGTGAGTAACCTTCAGCCCTTCTGAATTTGCTTGTTGTTTCTGATACCTCATAGATAATTCATTGGGATGTGTATATATAAAATAACAATATCTACAGTGTAGTTTGCTTTATTTTTCAAAAAAAAAGTAAACTAAATGAAGGAAAACTAAGACATTGTTCCCTGAAGAACTGTGCACAGAACTGTGCACATCACTGGGAACCAGAACTCTGCACATTACTAAGAACCAGAAGAACTGTGCACATCACTGGGCAGCTGGCACATACAGTGAGCACCCAACTGTCACGCAGCATGAGGAAAGCTGGAGAAGCATCACTGCCTTTCCTCAAAAGTGGAAGCCAAGAAAATGAACATCCCTAAGAAATACAGGTGAGATGGATTTAGAAGGGTGTATATATGGAGGAGGGGCAATCACTTGTGCTTTCAGTCTCCTAGTCTTGAGGCTGTAAATAAAATACAAATTATCCAGGACATGCAGTGGCTGTCTGAAACTATCAAAGGTAGTAGAAAGAGAAGTGGTGGTTTCTCAGTTTCAGATAACTGACCATATGCCAGTGTAGATCCTCTTCAACATCCTTGGTTTTCTAAACTCTACCCTCAACCCTACCCAGTGCCCCCCTCAACATCTATTCTACAGGAAGAGAATCCTTCCTTGGAATTCTTTTATGCTCAATGCAGCTCTTACTGAAAATGCAGCTCTCATGGAGGACTTATACAGGCACATACCTGAATAGAGCTGTCTTTTGTCCTACTTCTAAAATCCAGCAGCATTTGCATATAGTTCCATTTGAGGATAGTTGTCACTCCAGATTTCCAATAGCCCTCCCATGCTGGCTAGCTTTTATTCCTTAAAAGCTGCAAGCACAACCTGCAAAGAGCTCAATCCCCTCAATATGAAGCAAGGGAGCCTGTGCACAAGGACTCAGAACTTCCCTACGCTCCATCTTTCATTTGCTCATCCCCTTCTGAAGATGCTGCTCTTGCTGAAATGTCAGTTGCCACCTTTAGCACATGGAATCAATTAATTGGCAATTTGGTCAAAAGAAGCAGTCTTTCTGTATTAATTTTAGATTTCTCTTTCTAATTATTTAGAGCAAAGGAAACTATGAAATTGGGTGTTGAGGAACAGTTTTCCTCAAAAAGTACAGTCATAGCAACATGTGGGGTGCAAATAAGAGCCCAACCTGGCCAATCCCAGATGCAGAACTCAGGAACACAAAGCCAGGGATGGAGCTAGAGGCTTGGACAAAGGTGGACCTAACATGGATGGGTCTCAGCCATAGTATCTGGAGCCCAAGTCACTAACCTTCACACTTTACCCCAAGCATAAAAGAATAAAGTAATCTCCAGGGGCCCTTCCTGGGAGGAAAAAAAAAAACATGATTATGCTGTAGCTGTGAAGTAGATTTCATAGAGCTCAGTGGCATATAAGGGTTTTGTTGTTGTTAATTATTGCTGTGATAAATGACATACTTGGAACATTATTAGTGCAATAATCAGGTGCTAGACAGCGTACAACAAACTCCTAATATTTTCTCTTGGGTCCTACAAAGTACCAAATGATGTGGTGGAGATGGTCCACGTGTGAGGTAAGCCCATTATTGGGAATATGACACAATAGTTTAGACACCCCTGTTTATGACAATGCACATTTGGTCACATCTTTTACACTGGCTTATAGCCAAAGAAAAAATTACTTGCACTCGAGATAAAGGCTATTTCAAAGATTAATAAAACACTCTAGCAGCTTTAAGTGATGTCAGTGCCTTAGAAGTTGGGGGATGGGTGGCTAACTACATCACGTGACCCCCTGAATTGGCTGTGCCCTAGGGAATTATAGGAGGGCTATTACAAGCAGACTCCTACATTCATTTGCCAACAAAAGCACTTGAGTGCTGGGCTCAAACTGAGCTGGAGCTTTGGAAAGAAATTCAACTGATTTAGAGAGAGAAGGAAGTTACCACCAATGGTAATTTTTTCTAAAGTGGACAAAACTGCAGACAACACATAATTTTTACATTAGAATAATATATTAATGAGGTTCAACAGTGAAATAGATGGAAACTTGAGGTGACACAGGCAGGAAACAAAAAGACAACTACAATGAACCCACTAGGAATAAACCATCAGAAAACAAAGAAGGAATTAGATTCCTGGGTAAAGAACAAGATACTGTGACAAAGGAACACTAAAGATAACAGCAAAAGCTACTGGAAACCAACCATGAAAAGAAATGTCAAACTCTGAGCTTTTACAAATGAAATACGAAAAAATCTTATAAAAATTAGAAGAAAAGGTCAATAGAAAAATCCATGGTGATATTGGCAATTATTATGTCCTGGGAAAGGGAGAAAGAGTTTTCTCTGAGAGTATAGCCCCTGGTAAGTCTACCACACTTCAGTAGACCACACAACCAAGAATACTTTGGCCTCACAAAATTGGTCTTGAAGGATTAAGACAGAAAAGACACTGTGACTTCGAGTGGGAAGGGAAATGTGGTAAACTCGGAAAGTGTTAAGGAAGGGTAAGTATGATCAGAACACTTTGTATAAAACTCTCAAAGGCTTAATGTTTATAAATGGTGTAAACAAAAGAGAGTGTAACAGGAGATGTTGAGACGGCTCAATAGGTTAAAGCATCTATCACATGACTCTCATGAAGGGCTTCCATCTTTGGAACCTACATAAAAAGCCAAATGTAGTAGTGTGTGTCTGTAACCCCAGCAATCCTATGATGAGATGGGAGGCTAAGACAGGAGAATTACTCAGAAGTACATAGGATAGCTATCCTAGCGTACACTATGTGGCAGAAACAAGACAGATTCTGCTTTTAAAACAAAATTGAGAGAACCAACTCTTGAAAGTTTCCCTCTAGTTTTTGTGTATACATTGTGTGCACACATACACTCAAACACAGGTACTAAAATAATATAAAAATGTTTAACAAGCAAGAACAGAAGATCAGAAAATTTAGTAACAGTTCTAGGTTGTTTAATATGCAAATAGAAGAGGGCTTGAGAGACTGGAAAAGAAATCATTGAAAAAGTAACTCAAGAAAATTCCTCAGAACTGAAGAGAATATATATATTCAGACTACACAGTTATACAGTTTGACAATTCAAGACAACAAAGCAAGCCACTCATGTTATTGGTAGTCTTAGGAGACCACAAAGATGCTCTTCAACCTGAGAGGATAACTTATTATTAAACACAGTTTAGAAGAGGATGGCCATGACTTTCTCAGCAATAACAGTAGAAAATCGATAACCAAAGGGGCATGGGGAAAATGTCCTGAAGGAAAGTAATTTATGGCCTGGAATCCCATGCCCAGACAAGCTTAGAGGTTCATTTTTCAAACGTGAAAAATCGGAGAGTAGTGCAAGTGTCTCCATCAAATGCTTTCTTAGGGAGCTACTAGGACAGTAACCTTTAGAGATACTAAGTTAATGATAATCCCACCTCCCTGAATTCTCTGTGTGGCTTTGGAAAAGCCTGGCAACCTATAGACCATACTTCCTTCTCAGAGGGCTACACATTTATCTCTGCCAACAGGGGGAACCAACAAGCAAGAGAGACTACCAGACTGCAGGGGGAAATGTGTTCTTAGTTGTTGTTTGCTTCCTGTTTCTGATGCGGGTTTTCACTTTTGGAGTTTGTTAACTCCAGTTGTTTTTTATACACACAGCCCAGATAATAGCACTAGTTGGTACCTGCTTCTCACATGCACAAGCTCCAATGCTTGGTTTCTCCTTACAGTTTCCATGTTTCCACAGAACCCTTAGCTGAGGTCCAAACTTCCAACATTTAAATCTTGGGGGATGTTAAAGAATTAAATAATAACCCCTTTAAGCTACACTTAGCTACACTTGAGATGAAATGAGACACAACACAGTATCTCACCAAGGAACTCAGGGAGCAAGACCATCTTAGAGTGCTCCAGAGAGCTCCTGGAAGTGGTTTCAAGTTGAAAAAAAATCACAAAGTTCTTTAATGCTTCAGCAATCCTAGATATTTACACTAGTGTTGAAACTGTCACTGAGTTATCAGAACATAAAGAATAATAAAACAAAAATATGTGAGTGTGAAAGTAATTACAAATGATAGGAAATCAGGAGGGAAGGGCATGTGCAATGAGATTCTGCTATGAGTAGCTCTTATGTGAACATCACAACATACCCACTTACTGAGGTAACCCAAAGTCAATACATATTTATTGGGAGAACCAGGGATGGCAAATGGCATGTTGGTGTGTGTATGTATGTGTTGGGGGGGCAGGGTTCTATTTGCACATGAAACAAAGCTAGACTAAATCTTCCTTGTCCATGATAGGAAAATCAATATATAATGTCTAAGCTCACAGCAAACAAAAAACAAAAAACAAAGAAACAAAAAACCCCACAGGACTTTCACTACTATGATGATGTGAATGACAATAGTAATAATAGAATCTGCCTCAACTATTTATTATCAACATCAATCAATGACACATACTAGATTTGGATCAACGCCTGGCTCCCAGCCAGCATTTTATGAGTGGATTAACTGTATAAGCAAGACGAAGAAATTTTGTTTCCCTGAAGAGATCTAAACTGCACCACTTTACCTACATTTTACCCGCATTCCAAAACAAACAGGTGCACTGGGATTATTTCTCTTATTTCTTCTATTTCAGATTTTACCAACAATGACATAATCATCAAACACAGCCAGTGCTTTGAGGTAGAAGTACAAAATAATAGAAAGGGTACACTGAGTCAACCAAACTGTGAGGTTAAAGACAGTCTTCCCAACCGCAAGTGCTACCTAAGATGCCCAAGATTTCTGTTCCCAAAGACAAGGGATGAGAACTCAGTGAAAGTATCTAAGGAACGAGACCACAGGAGATCACATTCATCTCTAAATTAACTCAGTACATGGATTTCTCCGAGCCTCCATGGTTTCAATAATTTATTAGAAGACTCATGGGTTCAGGGAAACCTAGTTTATTCATAGTCACATTTCTTAACAAGGAATAGATATATTGAAGTGAATCAAAAAAAGTGAACATGTAGAACAGAGTCCAAGAAAATGTCAGACATGAAGCTCACCAGTTCCCATGATATACACCCTACTGGGATCCATGTGGGACTGTACAAATATGGTTGACTAACTACCATGCAGGTGACCTCTGTCTCTGACCCACTTTATCCAATATAACCCATAAACCTCACCATGATCTTTCTTGGTAGGACTAGCTCCTACCTTTAGACTACGTGAAATCTACCTATCAAAAGAAGTCAAGAAAGAAGTGAGAGGAGGAAAAGAAATGGGGAGTTGATAGCGGTCAAGAGGCTTTTATTCTGTTTAATTGCTGTTGTGTACTTTACACTCCTAATAAGTAAAAGTTTTGTATGCTTCTTAAACTTCAAAATCATGCTATGAGACACTTGAAGTCTCTTAGAGGAGTCATTTGATACTTAAAGAAATTAAATAGTCCTACATCCATCAAACCAGAAAAAAATATTCTAAAATTGCAAAACATTTCTGTGTTCCCAGACTTCTCTTTTTCCAACATAATTTGCAATATCTATTCTCTGCACTTCTTCATGTTTCTTCAGCGCTGTGCATGTTAGATTTCATAAGTTCTCATAATCATCTTTTTTCTTTTCTATCAATCTTGTATGTTTCTCTTAAAGTTTTATTTAAAAAGAGATATATTGGATAGTTTTATGTCAACTTGGTACAAGGTAAAGTCATCTGGCAGAAAAAAATCTCAATTAAGAAAATGCCTCCATAAAATCAGGTTATAGGCAAGTCTATGGGGTATTCTCTTAATCAGTGATTAATAGAGGAAGGCCCACCTCACTGTGGGTAAGATCACCCCTGGGCTAGTGGTCCTAGGTTCTTTAAGAAAGCACGCTGAGCAAGCCATGGTGAGCAAATCAGTAAGCAGCACCCCTCCAGGTTCCTGTGCTGTTTGAGTTCCTGTCCTGACATTCTCCAATGATAAACAGTGATATGGAAGCATAAAGCAAATAAATCCTTTCTTCCCCAGCTTGCATTTTTGGTTATGGCATTTTATCACAGCAGTAGAAATACTACAACAGGATACAAATGCAACAACTTTGTAACCTGAGAGTGGCAATTTTGAGTCAGAATTTATTGTCAAAGAGTTTCAGAGACTTGTAGCTTTGTTCTAGAATTTTGTCATAATGCAGCAGTGTTCCAGATTGTCATCATGAGTAATATAACCAAAAGCAGATTGAGGGAGGAAAGAGTCTATTTCAACTTATAGTTTATAATAATGATGTTTATAGTGATGTAGCTTATAGAATTAGTGATCTGTCACTGAGAGAAACCAGGGCAGGCACTGGAGAGGGGAACTGAAGCAGAGACCATGTGGGATGCTCCTTAGCAGCTAGCTTCCCATGGCTGTCTCTGGTTGCTTTCTTACACACCCCAAGACACCCTAACAAGCTGGGTCACTGTACACAGTGGGATGAACTCTGTCTTATCAGCCATTAATTAGGAAAATTCTCCCACAGACTTGCCTGTAGGTGAATCTTAGAGAAGCTTCCTTTTCTCAGATGACCATATGTTGTGTGAACTTGACAAGAAGCTATACAGCACAAGCAGTGGTTTCTCTCTGGACCCTTTCCTTTCTTATAGACTTTTTTGTTACCTATTGATAAAGTTGTCATACATGTGAAAGAACTAGTCAAGAGATCATCTTAGTGAGCGTCAACAAAAGCAAGCTATCACATATTAGGTATGTATATGAGTGTGGGCTGGTGTGAGGCAGAGGCAGAGAAAGTCAGGTAGTCCTCCCAGGAAGAGCACACCAAGTAGTTGCTCAGTGCAAAAGAGTAAAATGTACATATAAGTAACATTATATGAACTCAACAGGCTTTATTTAGGAATATATATATATATATATATATATATATATATATATGTATGTGTGTATGTATATATATATGTATATATATATATATGTGTGTGTGTGTGCGTGTGTGTGTGTGTGTGCATTCAAATACATATATGCATACTATAACAATCTGCAAAAAAAAAGAGACCATTGATTGGAAGGAATAGAGGACAAAGGGAAGGGAGAAATGCCATTAAATTATAATCTTAAAAGTAAAAAGGTTTTAATCACAGAAGATGTAACTTGAAAAAAATAATCAGAATAAATAAGCCGAACTCTGATTAAATTACAAACCAGCTTTGGGTAGGCAGGTAAGCAAGAAATGAGCAGGATCCCAGTATGCTTAGAGTTGGCCATATTTTAAATAGTTTCCAGTAGGACTCTGAGCGTTTCTTCCCTCCTCCCTCCTTCCTCCTCCCTCCTTCCTCCTCTCTCCTCCCTCCCTCCTCTTCCCTCCTCCCTCCTTCCTCCTCTCTCCTCCCTCCTTCCTCTTCCCTCCTCCCTCCTTCCTCCTCCCTCCTTCCTCTTCCCTCCTCCCTCCTTCCTCCTCTCTCCTCCCTCCTCCCTCTTCCCTCCTACCTCCATTCTCCTCCCTCCTGGGTAATTTTTTCTAGGTTCCAGGCAAGGGCCACACAAGGAAGAAAATCCACAAGGGATTAGATGCTGGGGTAATAATGCCATTGGGCTAAGGAAGACTTTGCAGCGAATTTCCTATAAGATCACCCTGCACCCATTTCTGACAGACAGGAATGCAGTTGACTTGACGTCTAGCCCTTTCACCTGGGTAAGAACAGAGCCTCCGAAGCTGCTTGGAGGTGGATGTGGCTAGGAGGGGACCAGAATGGAATTCCTACTTGACAACCTGCCTGAATGTTATTAGGTCAGACATAATGGAACTGCAGAGGAAACGTTGGGCTGCTGTCCATGGCCTCCACCAGACAGGTGCCTTACAAATATGAACACCTGGAAGGGAGATTCAAGCAGCTCCATTCTGTCTGCATGCCACCATACTCCCTGCCAGGATGGCAATGGACTGTAATCCCAATTAAATGTTTTCCTTATCAGAGTTACTGTGAAGTCGATTCAAGATGGCATGGGGTGGGGTGGAATGAGGGGTGGGATAGGGGATGAGATAGGGGGTTTAGGGGGGCTGATACCCAGAGGGGGCTTCCACTTCTCAAAAGAAAAGGGGAAGGTGGATTCGGGGAGGACTTACCTGAGGGGGTACTGGGAGGAGAGAAGGGGCTGATATTGGGTTGTAAAGTG
Organism: Grammomys surdaster; assembly: GCF_004785775.1. NCBI lineage: Eukaryota > Metazoa > Chordata > Mammalia > Rodentia > Muridae > Grammomys > Grammomys surdaster. The sequence continues at coordinate 1,844,291 of NW_021604566.1, forward strand.
AATACATAAAATTTTTTTAAAGGACATATTAACATGTCATACAAAAATGGTATTTAAAAAAAGATGGCATCGGGCCCCTGCCCCAGAGGGGTCTGGGACTTTGAGGCACCTGAGAGACTCACATTGCAAGAGATCCTGACTCCCCAGCCAAGGAGAAACCTGCAGAGCACAAAGTCTCTCTGGAGCAACCCTTTTAAAACAGCGGGTCTGATGGGAAGATGCGTTTAAAAAGTGGTTTCAGGGAATTGGAAAGGAAGATGACAATGTAGACAGGATGAGGTAGAAAGAAGAGGAACTAGGTGTGCGGCCGTGGTAGAGGTGACAGGTATATGAGCACGAGCATTCGGGAAGCTGGTAGCACGGCTGGCACAGAGAGCCTGCATGGCTCTTCTCTCCCCATCTCCCTTACTCCTCCCCAGAAATACACAGGATATCCAAGATGTGTCTTAGGAATACTCTCATACGTATAGTGGTTCAGAGACCTTGAATCAGACCAATGATTTGTTGTGATGGATAGCTGCATGTAAAGTTGTTTGGACAAACCAATATACTGTGTGACACACAGCAATATGGACACAGAGTATTATTTTGTCCGAACAGCTTTACACATCTTTGGTGATACCCGGCCTGCAGCAGCCATGTCCACACACCTGCCACCGCTACCACTGCTGTATCTCTTGTTCTTCTTGTCTTCTCCGCGCCCCAATTGAATTTCCCTGTTGCTGTAATGAAATTCGAAGCTCAGTTTCAGGTTACAGTCCACGACATCGGGAGACTTTAAATTAGACATTCCTCAAGACTGGAGCAGAACCTTGGGTAGTATTAGATTCTAGACTGGGTACCAGGAGTTTATTAATACAGACTAAACATAATGCTTGGTTGGACAGTACAGTGCTGGAGTAAGCAAACATAGATGACTATGGCAAGGGTAGGATGGAGTCGGTGTGCCTAGTAGCCCTTTCACTGGGCAGCTCAGGTTGGTCTGCAAGCAAGCAATTGCTCTACACATAGACCATTTGGACAGGACTTTGATCACTATGTGTTAAAAGTTAATTTGAGGCAGGGCAAGAAGCTTATTGTGGAGCTAATGTAATTGCAGGTTAAGAGTGGATTCGCTTGGGTTTCGGTAATAATTGAGTCGTACAGCTGGAAAAGACCTACCTCTTCCAACAAGTCTCAAAGTTTAGAAAGCCAATGCGAACTCCTCTGTGAATTAGACTGGTACTTACAGGACTTTTCTTCTTTTTGGTCCCTTGTCTCAGTCCTTTGCCATCAGAGCTGTGCTTGGAAAGTGTTTGGGGTTGGAGAACAGGGAGATGCAGGTATTATGGGACCTTGAAGTTCATCAGAAGGTAATGGAGGCAGGAACTTAACTTCCATGGGCTCCTTGCTGTCCAAGGAAAGCCTAAGCAGGAACCACAGATAAGACTTGATATATTTTCCTACATTTCAGGTGCTATGTGAACCAAGTCCAAATTATTTACCTTGGCAATCTTTGTAGATATCGATCTCAGTGATGGTTATAATTTTGTATCAGTCCAAAAGAAAGCGAAGAAAAGTGTAATATTTTAACTTTGGTATTTTTGATACTGCCATTTTGAGTTTCTACCAACTCCAAAGGTACTTTTATCTCTGCACTTATTAGCACTAATGTTTCCATTAACATAATTACACTAAAACTGATGAACTTTTTGTCATTATAAATATTATCCTGTGTTAACTCAATTACTTGATAACATTTCTATAATAGTTAAAACACTTATTTTTGTTTCAAGAAAATTGTTAATAATACTATTTATTAGTATATTATCAAATATAATGAAGCTATTTGCTGACTTTCCATAGCATAATATATTATTTAATTATTTGGGAATTTCATATAATGTACCCAATCGTACTTACTTCCCATTCCTCCTGGGTCTACCCTCCCACTCTTGGCTCTCCCCATAAAAAGAAAATAAAGTACAGCAAGTCCAGTTTGTGTTGCCCATATACTTATTGGAGCATGGTTAAAGTCCCAGTGGCTGGCCCTTTAAAAATAAATGAGGACTTCCCTCACACTCCCAGAAAAGCCATCAACTGTGAAGAGCTGCACTTCAACATTTTTATCACTGTTTTTAAGGACTCTCTTCAATAGATTCTTGACTAGACTGTTTATTTTGGGGAGAGTCTGGCAGGGGTGGGATGTTGTCACAGAAGCCTTCAATGTCTCTCAGTCTCAATTATGAGTCTCCCACCATCAACTCCACTGCAGAAGAAGCCTCCTTGCCCATGGCAGCCAGCAGCACAAAAACCCACAAACCTCAACATGGCCTTAGGAGGCAGCACAGACCATGGACATCAACATGACTGTCCAGCAGTAACACAGAAAAGGAACACCAACATGGCCTCTGCAACAGAATAGACCATGAAGGTTTAATGAAGCTTAATTCAGAAAATGAACCATTCTTTATCTTGGATATCTCATTGCTCAGAGCCAAGGTGACTATGCTGTTGAACTGCATGTTACAGAGCAGAACAAGGCCCACCCTGCTGGCCCTACACAGCAACAAGATGCATCTGTGTCTGTAACAGCCAGGCTCTCATATTCCTGACACTGCTGCTTTACACACTGCTCCATGCCAACATCTTTCCCATCTCTCCACTGCACCATTTGATAGATAATTCTAGTGGGAACTTGGTAGGCATGAATTATGAAAGAATCATGGGCAGTGTGTACTTAACTCTTGAGATTTCAAAGGAAGAGTAAAAGCTATCAGAAACTGAGCTAGGGGCCGTTCATGTGACACTTTGACCAAGACTTTTGCTTCAGTCTGTCTGTGTCCTGAGTGAAGCTGAGTCAGAGATAATGGAGTAATTTTATAATATAATCGAGTGAAGGTATGTGGACAAGCTTAAATTTAAAAAAAAAAGAGTATAGACAAAGCAATCAAAACTTTAAAATATTAATAACATTTAAAGAATGCTGGCATTATGCCCGAGACAATATAAATGTGTTTCTTCATCGTCATCACATAGATGCTAATACAGCTGTGGTCCAAGCAACCTAGGCAGAAGAACTTGGCACAGGAGTCTATGTGGTATTGGTTTTAAAGGCATGAAAGACACAAGGTTGAAAGGGTCACAGAAAGTAACTGAGACAGGGAACTGTGCAGGAGGGTTGGCATTTATGTGAACAGTCACCGAGAAGCCACTGCACCATGCTGTGAAGGTAAACCCTAATCTTTGGTAGAAGAGACTCTGGGATGGTAGAGATGATTGGGCCTTAGGAGAGCCCTAGAGAATGACTGGCTGCAGGGGTGCAGTGAAGCTATCCTAAGCTTAGGAGAGAAGTTTGTGTGACACAGTGGGTGGTCTGGAGGAGTGGGGCTGCCCAGGTCTTTAGGATTCCAGTCATCTTTGGGAATTTTTGGTGTGTTCACTTCTCACTGGGCTCCAATTGCTCTGTTTTGAAATGAGAATGTTTATGTTGTTTAATTAAATGTTGGACGAACATAGATGTTTTGTTTCATTTTGTTTTGTTTTCATAGATGTTTACAGTTGGCTCTGGACTTTGAAAATGTTAGAGATACTAATGATTATGGGGACTTTTTGAGTTGGACTGATGTATTTTACACTATGTAATGGTCACAAAGTTATAGATACAAGGGCTGAAAGATTCTGCTTTAAAAGGAATGCATGTCAAATTGACAGGAAGTAAAGTTGTGATGGTAGTTTTAATAAAAAACTTAACACAATCTTCAATCACTCAGGAAGGGAGTTCTAAGGAGAGATTACCTAGATTAGGTTGCTCTCTGGCCATATCTATGGGGATTATCTTGAATATTTTAGTTGAATTGGAAAGATCCACTCACTCTGGGTGGCAGCATTCCCCAGGCAGTTATATCAAGATTCTATAAGGGTAGCAAAACAACCTGAGCACAAGTATGCAATCATTAGCTTATTGCTCCCTCCTCTTGACTGTGGCCAAATCTCTCAAGTTCCTGCCACCATAATTTTCCTGCAATGATGGATAGTAACCTGGAATTGTAAGCCAAGTAAATCCTTTCTTCCTTAAGTGGTTTTGCTAAGAGTATTTCATCACAACAACTGGAAAATAAGCTAAGACAACCCCAGGCCTCTCATCCCCATGATGTCTGGCATGTTCCTGGAGCCAACTGTAACAAGAGTCACTAGTTGGTTCATTCAATTAGGAGCATTCACCATAAAGCTGTTGAATAAAACTGAATGATATTTTAAGAAGCCCTGATAGATAATGGTATAGAGATAGCTGTAAAATCCCATTAAGCCATCTCTCAATTAAGAACACAAGGAAACTATAAATGCCATGTGCTGAAGAAGCCACTCAGCATCTTGCCCAAACCTCACCATGTTTGGAACCATCACACTCTCAGGCCTAACTTCTTTAAGATAGAGCAATACAACTCTCCTTTCACCTCCTGCTCCTGCCTCATCTCCACCGTCCCTCTTATCACACTAGTGTCTTTTCAGTTAGTTTCTCTCTGAGTTACACTTTAGTCTATGCGTTCCAATTTGCCTGGAAATTCTACACCCACAACTGTTTCTGTGGAACAAGCTTTCCAAAGGCTTGAGTTTCACAATGAATAGACATGCTACAAAACAAAAATAAAACAGAACATCACACTGGGATAAAGCCATCTTACAGTTTTTTGAAAAAAACAAAACCCAAAAAAACAGAAGAACGGGGATTGGTCATATAAGCAGCTGTTGAAAAACTAAACAAATGACAGCTCTCAGCTCAGACATGAGCCTATCCAGAGGCCAAATTGTGTTTGCTTTGAGGTTTTGTGAAAGGTCACAAGGCCTAACAAAGTTCAGATGAAATTTGGCTGCTTTTCTGCTAAGCTCTGGCTCAGTACTTGCATGTTTCATGTGGTTTGGGGTTTTCAGTGCTTTGCACAATGCTAATAAATGATTCTTTCTCAGCATGGAAAGTAATTAAATGTATGGCCTCTTGGGTTTTGGGCTTAGAACCTGTATTTATTTATTAAAAGTTGGGAGACGAGCTAAATGGCCTAGAAGAGAAATCACACATAATGAGGTGGGTGAATTTGCTGAAGACACCACATTTTAGAAGAACAGAGGCCTGAAAAGCAAAAGAGGAAGTCTCAAAGAACCAATAAAATTTGGCCATTGGGAAACTTGCTAATGAATGAAATTTAGCATTGGCCTATAAGGAATAAGTCAGAATTGTTTGCAAAGCCCCAAGAATGCCACATGAAAAGACCCAGCAACATCTGTCTTCAGCCTTCACCAGCACTCTGGAGGGGTCCCTGGAGCCTTCTGCTGCAGACACCTTCTAGAGATTCTCCCATGGGTATTGGACTCATGCTCAGAGTTCAACCATGCTGGAGTCCTGTCATGCTCGAGGTGAGATTGAGTGAGATCTTCCCAACAGGTCTGCCTCTAGATAATTTTTTTTTTTAAAAAGACAAATGTGGTACATTGGTTTTCAAAGGTTTTTTTGTAACAAAGTACCATCGACCATGTGAAAACAGCAATTAATTTTCTTCACTTCTGGAGTGTAGATGTTCAAGCTCAAGGTCTGAGGAACTTTGTTTCTGGGGTTTTCCTTGGTTGGTAGCAAGTTCTCTTTTGCCTACATATTCAGAGTCTTTCTCTATGCGTGTCTATATTGTGTTTTCTTATAACAGCCCCAGACATGTTATCTAAAGACCCTCCCCCATATGGCCTCACTTGACATTGCTAAGCTTTTTAAAGACAGGTACAGTCAGTCTCTGTAAATCAAGGGGCTTGGGAAGCATGATTAAAGCACAACAATCAATGCCACACCCTTCTGTGAGATTCTGTGTCTGTTCACAGTGTGCAATTCCCCAGTCTTGGTATAAATCACAAGGTAAGATGGGTCCTGCCTGAAGGGAAGCCAGTCCTCTCCTTGTACCTCGTACCTTCATGTAGGCTCCCACTGACTAAACACAAAAATGAAGAAGAAACAGTGATTCAGCAGTTGGGGAAATGTGTAGAAAGAAACTATATTTGTACCCACTTATTCTCAAGAACAAATGTCCACTTATCAGGAGTTTCTGAACTAGAATACATTCCTAAAGACCATTTTTTCAAGTATTTTCCTTTGTGGACCCAGCAACATTTCCTTAGGCTTCAGTGACAAATTTACTGAGTGGATGATATGTTAGAGTGTGCAGGTATTATGATGCTCTCACAGAACTTATCTTTCAGTGGGAGATTCTTACAGTAGGCATATCATATGATAGATTAAAGTCCTTTGTTGTCTGTTGGAAGGCACCAGCAATGGCTACAGCGCTGATTGTGTTGATCATGCCAGTTCTTTATTTTCATTATTTTCAATTGAAAATAGATTCTTCTCTCATACAATACATCCCAACCAGTTTCCCTTCCTGCTGGTTTTTGATATTTTAATAGTCTTAAAAAGTTTTATTGTTTTTTCTTTAACCAATCCATTCATCATGAAAGGCCCTTCATCCAACATTGTGAAATTCATTCCTTTGCTCCTTTTAGGATGCCAACTGTTTCCTACTAGTACTTTTGGAAGTATAACTCCTCCAGCCTTGCTTATCCCTCTCATTCCCTTTCCAAGAACTTATGTTTCCATCTCACTTCTGTACCTTACCATGTTCTTTTTCTTCTTTCCCCTACATGGCCAGACTCTCATACACACTACAAGTACAAACACAAACTTCAACTTTTCCCAGACAACATTCCTGACTGTCACACCATCCCCTCCCAATTGCCTTAGGTCCTCCTCATGTGTTCCTACTCCACCCCTAATCTTAGTGTTAATCACTTATCTATGAGGATGTCTGAGATCCCATAGTAAAAAGAAAAACAAGCTTGTAAAGTATTAAATGTTACCCTCTAAACTTCTTGTATGGGGAGGGGGGGGGTTGTACCATGCATAAAGGTGATAACGAGACTTGATGGGAGAATGAGACACATGACCACAGGATGACCACAAAGTTCTTTAAAGTAAACAAAGAGGATCTGGGGGCCAGGCAGTGGAAGGACAACTTTAGTGGTCATCTCCTGATTCTTTGGAAATGGAAGGGACTCTAACCTAAGGAATGTGGGCAGACTTCAGAAGATAGGGAAAGCAAGGGATGCACTCTCACCTAAAGGTCCAGAAGAAATACAGCATCCTGATTTGGATAAGGTCCATTTTGGATCTCTGACACATGGCTGTAAAATAATAATTCCCATCACATGGTCAGATCCTGGAGGTCAGGGGTCATGTCTGACATTTGTCTTCCAAGCTCCTTTCACAGAATATGGTGTGTTTCTCAAACATATTTATAGAAGAATTCAAAATTATCTCATCAACCTGTAGAATCTGGATGCCTCTGGGTCTATTATTCTTAGAACAACAGTTTTATTTTTCCTGAAAGAAGAGATCTATACTTGTCCATAACATGTTTAAAAATAGCATTTAGTCATTAATCTACCATAAAATCATTGAGAAAAATAACCAGTCGTTTGCCAAGGAGAACAAGGATTCAGGAATTTGAAGGCACCCACAGTGTCCTTCCTCTCAGGAAAGCAGCTGTGGTAACTGTGGCTTGCCCCAGGATATGCCCAACTACCCAGATGGACAAGGAAGGAACAATTTGTTCCTTTCCTTAGAGCAGCTGGCTCTGGTTTTGGCTAGATCTGGATTCCCAGGTCTCACGGGCAATAGTTGCTACAGTTTGGCAAGAGACTCCAGCTCTGGCATTTCCAGAAGGGTTGCTCTCTGGAAATCTGGAAGGGACACCTATCACCACCACGATCTTGTTCTTATAGCAGTAGCAATGAAGGATCTGCAAATTCCACAATCTGTCCATGAAATGAGAGCTAACACTTTGGTTCAAAGCCTATTTGACTTTGCTAAGAGCTTTGGACCAGGAGCCAGGAACCCCAGGGTCTTGTCTGGCTCTACTACTAGTCAACTATGTGACCTTGCCTAATTTGCTCCTGTAGGAAAATGGGATTCTGTGTTCTCAGAGACTGTGACAGTTGTACAATTCCCAAACACATTGATGCTTAGAAACTGCTTGTGACAAACTACTTCCACTAATGATAGCTGTTCCTCAAGACAGAAGAAGAAAACAAGAGCTAGAGGCTGGTTTAAAAAGTAAAAAGAAAAGAGGACGGGGGAGAATGGAATTCAGTGAGCATGTAAGAAAAAGTACATTCTTTCTCTTGCCTCAGCTCACAAGTGCTGCAGTCTTACAAAATATACTACCAAAATTCCTCTGACCTTGGAGAAAAGAGATCAAGGCATGTAGGAACTAAACCTGTGGCAAATAGGAAAACCAAGGATTGAACCTAGGGCTTCACACATGCTAGGAAACAAACCGAGCTGAATTCTCTACCCTTTTTACTGTATATTTTGAGACACAGTCTCACTACATTGCTCAGGCTAAATTGTCATCCTCCTGCCTCATCTTTGCAAGCACTGGGTTTATAGGCCTGGAATAAATAAACTAGGTTTACCTTGAAATTTCACTTTATCATCAAATGGTATCCCAACAAATATTCTATTGCTATGAAGAGACACAGACATCATGAGCACAGAAATTCTTACGAAAGAAAAGTTTAATTGGAGGCTTGCTTACAATTTCAGAGCCTCAGTCCATTATTACCACAGCAGGAAGCACGGTAGCATGCATGGTTCTGGAGAAGTATTTGAGAGCTGCATAGTGATCTGGAGAGGTGGGGAGAGGGAGAGGAAAAGGAAGAGACAGAGACACAGAGAGCAAGAGAGGCAGAGACAGAGAAAGAGATAGAGACTGGGGAGGGGGGAAAGGAGGAGGATGGAGAGAGAGATTGGGTTTGGTATGGGTTTTTGGAATCTCAAAGCCCACCCCCAATAACATGCTTTCTCCAACAAGGCCATGCACCATAATCCTTAGTCTATCAAAGTCTCCATGGCAACCAAGCATTTAAACATATGAGCCTATTGGGGGAGGCAGTCTTATTCCAACCACCACAAATGAACGTGAATTGTATGTTTCACTCCACAAGCTAGATGGAGTTCCTGTTTTCTCACAGAATAAAGTGGTTGCTGTAGGAAGAGGCAGCCAATTAAGCCCATGGTTATACTATTCTTGGACTCATCCATTGGTCTTTGAGATGAGATCTTCCATCTCAAAGCAAGGAGCAAAAATCTGAATGGAGAGGAGCATTATTTATTCCTCTGTCCTACAAGGTCGTGAAAATACTGGGTAACCACCTGATAAACTTCAACTAAGAAAGAAAGAAAGGAAGAAGGAAAGAAAGGAAAGAAGGAAGGAAGGAAGAAAGGAAGGGAGGAAAGAAGAAAAAAGAAAGAAAGAAAGAAAGAAAGAAAGAAAGAAAGAAAGAAAGGAAGAAAGAGAAAGAAAGAAAAAGAAAAGAAGAGAAAAGAAAAAGAAAAGGAAAGGAAAGAAAAGGAAAGAAAAGAAAAGAAAAGAAAAGAAAAGAAAAGAAAAGAAAAGAAAAGAAAAGAAAAGAACAGAAAAGGAAAAGGATCTATTCACCTGGCAGCCCTGTCTTCCCCAGCCTTCACATGGAGGTGATCATGTCTGCTTATTTCTCCATTTATGACAGATTGACATTCTGTTTTCAACAATATGTAAAGGCAGTAGAAGTTGAAGTAAGTAAAAGCCCCAGAAAACTAAGACCATCTTAAGCAGAAGGGCCCAGTCAGAGAGAAGTCATGAGCTGGGAGAGGATATGGTGAGACTTAACCATAGACCATCAAAATAAAAAAGGCAAGCATATGTGAGACACCCAGGAGACCAGTCACAGTTAAGTCTAGATACAAAGGAGCTGTTGGAAGAAGAGCAAATCCCAAACACCGTCCTCAGGGATGCTAGGAAGTGAGAATGAGCTGCTACATGGCTGCTACATAACACGTACAAACATTTACTTGCTAATGGAACAATTACTAACCTCATCAACCATCAGAAACAAGCACCTGGAGCAGCATTTTCCAGGCAGTGGTCAGGACAAACTGGGGGCTGTAGACACAAAGCTACCAACATTTTAAGAAGTCTGACAAGCTGGAAGAGATCCAGAGCCCAACAAGTCTTACAGAAGCCACTGCAAAAAAAAATTGGAAAAGATCATTTTTCTGTGCTGAAAGAAATAAAGAGATGAAGCATTTTGAATACAGAGGGAAGGAATGGATCGACAAAGCAAATGTATAGAGAAGGGTGTAATGATGTAGGATCAAGGCTTGTGAGCCCAGGTCTAACACTGGACTGCCACATCTAGATGGTAGTGTGGTTTCATCTCAGTTACAATGAAGGTAAAATACATCTCCCATAGGGGATTCACATGAGATCATTAGTGGAATGAAAAAAATATAGTAAGTAAATATAATTTTTCTGTTCTTTAACTGATATGTAGGATTTATAAAGCAAGTAAATAATGCTTTGCCCATAGTCAACAAGAATGAGATTGATCGAGACACAGAGTTGGTCTGCTCCTGTCCTGTGGAGATACTGACTCCTGAGTCATCCTAGAGGAGACACTGCACTCAGAGCAGCCGGTAAGAACTCCATCTCACTCCCTAAGCCCCAGAGATACATCTGGGAGCCAGGGCCATTCAGGACACAGCAGCTACCCAAACCCCGCCACTCCGGAATTCCACTTCCCTTCCTCCCCTGCCTTGTCCTGTGGGCTGGGGCAGACACAGAGTTGGTCTGCTCCTGTCCTGTGGAGATACTGACTCCTGAGTCATCCTAGAGGAGCCACTGCACTCAGAGCAGCAGACACCAAGATTAGGATCATAAGACTACAGAGACATCTGGACTCTGAGGAGCGCTGCAATAAGCAAGATAACTGGAAATACAGACTCCAGTCTTACACAGTGAGGGCAAGCAACACTAGAGTTAACCAGATGGCGAAAGGCAAGTGCAAGAACATAAGCAACAGAAACCAAAGTTTCTTGGCATCATCAGTACCCAGTTCTCCCAATATAGCAAGCCCTGAACACCCCATCACACCTGAAAAGCAGGATTCAGAATTAAAATCACTTGTCATGATGATGATAGAGGATTATAAGAAGGAATTAAGTAACTCCCTTAAAGAAATACAGGAGAGTACAAGTAAACAGATAGAAGCCCTTAAAGAGGAATCACAGAAATCCCTTAAGGAAATGCAAGAAAACACAAAGAAGGAATTAAACAAAAACATTCAGGATCTGAAAATGGAAATAGAAACAATAAAGAAAGCTCAAAGGGAGACAACCACGGAAATAGAAAACTTAAGAAAGAGATCAGGAGTCATAGACACAAGCATCACCAACCGAATACAAGAGATAGAAGAGAGAATCTCAAATGCAGAAGATACGGTAGAAAATATTGACACAGTTGTCAAAGAAAATGCAAAATGCAAAAAACTCCTAACTCAAAACATCCAGGAAATCCAGGACACAATGAGAAGACCAAACCTAAGGATAATAGGTATAGATGAGAATGAAGAGTCCCAACTTAAAGGGACAGTAAATATCTTCAACAAAATTATTGAGGAGAACTTCCCTAACCTAAAGAACAAGATGCCCATAAACATACAAGAAGCCTACAGAACACCAAATAGAATAGACCAGAAAAGAAATACCTCCTGTCACATAATAATCAAAACATCAGATGCACAAAACAAAGAAAAAATACTAAAAGCAGTAAGGGAAAAAGGTCAAGTAACATACAAAGGCAGACCTATAAGAATTACACCAGACTTCTCACCAGAGACTATAAAAGCCAGAAGAGCCTGGACAGACATCATACAGACCCTAAGAGAACACAATTGCCAGCCCAGATTACTATACCCAGCAAAACTCTCAATCACTATAGATGGTGAAACCAAGATATTCCATGACAAAACCAAATTTGCACAGTATCTTCCCACAAACCCAGCACTTCAAAGAATAATTGATGGAAAACGCCAACACAAGGAGGGAAACTACAACCTAGAAAAAGCAAGGAAGTAATCTTCCAACAACCCCAAAGGAAGATAACTATTCAAACATAACTTTACCTCTAATAGCAAAAATAACAGGAAGCCACAATCATTTTTCCTTAATATCTCTTAACATCAATGGTCTCAATTCCCCAATAAAAAGAAGCAGACTATCAGACTGGATACACAAACAAGACCCAGAATTTTGCTGCATAGAAGAAACGCACCTCAGTGACAAAGACAGACACTACCTCAGAATAAAAGGGTGGAAAACAATTTTCCAAGCCAATGGTTCCAAGAAACAAGCTGGAGTAGCCATTCTAATATCAAATAAAATCGACTTTCATCCAAAATTAATCAAAAAAGATAAGGAAGGACACTTCATACTCATCAAAGGAAAAATCTACCAAGGTGAACTCTCAATTCTGAACATCTATGCTCCAAATGCAAGGGCACCTACATACATAAAAGAAACTTTACTAAAGCTCAAAACCTACATTACACCTCATACAATAATAGTGGGGGATTTCAACACCCCACTCTCAGCAATGGACAGATCATGGAAACAGAAACTAAACCGAGACACTTTGACATTAAAAGAAGTTATGAACCAAATGGACTTAACAGACATCTATAGAACATTTCATCCTAAAACAAAAGAATATACCTTTTTCTCAGCACCTCATGGTACCTTCTCCAGAATAGATCATATAATTGGTCACAAAGCAGGCCTCTACAGATACAAAAAGATAGAAATAATCCCTTGCATCTTATCAGATCACCACGGAATAAGACTGGTCTTTAATAATGACAAAACCAATGGAAAACCCACGTGCACATGGAAACTGAACAGAGTTAGAAAAGGAAATTCTCAAATTCATATGGAATAACAAAAAACCCAGAATAGCGAAAACTATTCTCAACAATAAAAGAACCTCTGGAGGAATCACCATCCCTGACCTCAAGCTGTACTACAGAGCAATAGTGATAAAAACTACCTGGTATTGGTACAGAGACAGGCAGGAAGATCAATGGAATAGAATTGAAGACCCAGAAATGAACCCACACTCCTATGGTCACTTGATCTTTGACAAAGGAGCTAAAACTGTCCAGTGGAAAAAGGACAGCATTTACAACAAATGGTGCTGGTTCAATTGGAGGACAACATGTAGAAGAATGAAAATTGATCCATTCTTATCTCCTTGTACAAAACTCAAGTCTAAGTGGATAAAGGACCTCCACATAAAACCAGATACATTGAAACTAATAGAAGAGAAGGTGGGGAAGAGCCTCGAATACTTGGGCACAGGGGAAAAGTTCCTGAACAGAACACCAATGGCATATGCTCTAAGATCAAGAATTGACAAATGGGACTTCATAAAATTGCAAAGTTTCTGTAAGGCAAAGGACACTGTCAATAGGACAAAATGACAACCAAGAAATTGGGAAAAGATCTTTACCAATCCTACATCTGATAGAGGGCTAATATCCAATATATACAAAGAACTCAAGAAAGTAGACTCCAGACAACCAAATTACCCTATTAAAAAATGGGGTATAGAGCTTAACAAAGAATTTTCAATGGAAGAAACTCGAATGGCCGAGAAGCACCTAAAGAAATGTTCAGTGTCCTTAGTCATCAGGCAAATGCAAATCAAAACAACTCTGAGATTCCATCTCACACCAGTCAGAATGGCTAAGATGAAGAACTCAGGTGATAGTAGATGCTGGCGAGGGTGTGGAGAAAGAGGAACACTCCTCCATTGTTGGTGGGACTGCAAGATGGTGCAACCACTTTGGAAATCAGTGTGGCGGTTCCTCAGAAAATTGGACATAGCATTACCTGAGGATCCAGCTATACCACTCCTAGGCATATACCCAGAAGATGCTCGAACATATAACAAGGACATATGCTCAACTATGTTCATAGCAGCCTTGTTTATAGTAGCCAGGAGCTGGAAAGAACCCAGATGTCCTTCAACTGAGGAATGGATTCAAAAAATGTGGTATATTTACACAATGGAGTATTACTCAGCTATTTAAAACATTGAATTCGAGAGTTTCCTAGGTAAATGGATGGAACTAGAAATTATCATCCTGAGTGAAGTAAGCCAATCACAAAAGAACACACATGGTATTCACTCACTGATTATCGGATATTAGTCCAGAACCTTGAAATGCCCAAGACGCAACTCACAGGCCACATGAAGCTCATAAAAAAGGAAGACCAAGTGGGGGTGATTCAGTTCTTCTTAGAAGGAGCAACAAAATACTCAAGGGAGCAAATATGGAGACAAAGTGAGGGACAGAAACTGAAGGAGGGGCCATTTGAAGACCTTTCCACCTGAGTATCCATCCCATGTGCAGTCACCAAAGGTAGATGCTGATGTGGAAGTCAGGAAGTGCATGCTGATAAGGGCCTGATATGGATGTCTCCTCAGAGGCCTTCAAGAGTCTGACATATTCAGAGGCAGATGCTCACAACTAGCCATTGAACTGATCATGGGGTTCTCAATGGAGGAGTTAGAGTGAGGACCGAAGGAGCTGAAAGGGTTTGTGGCACCATGACGAGAGCAACAATACCAACCAACCACAGCTCCCAGGGTCCTAACCACCAGCCTGGGAGCACTTATGGAGGGATCCAGGGCTTCAGCTGAATATGTAAGAGTGGAGGGCCCTGCCGGGCACAGGTGGAAGAAGAGATCCTTGACCACATGAAGGCTGGACGCCCCAGGGGGTGGGAATTTTGAGGGTGGGGAAGTGGGAGTGGGGGGGTAGGTGTGGGTTACATCCACGGAGAAGAATGAGGAGGGGTAAGGGGATGGGGGGTTCCCGGTTGGGTGGGGGATGGGGTAAAGGGATAACATATGAAATGTAAATAAAATATCCAATAAAAAAATAAATTTAAAAAAAGAATGAGTTTGATCAGGGAAAGGAAAGGAAAATTGTGTTGTTGGAGTCTAAGATATTGAGTTGGAAAGAATGAAAAAAAGTAGTAGAAAAAAGAGGAAGTAGAGATGAGAAGAAGAAAGAAAAGATGGAGAAGGATGGAGAGGAGAGAGGAAGGGGAGATGGAAAAAGACATTAGAAAGAGAAAGTCAGGAAGAGTGAAGGAGAAAGGAGGAGAAAGGGGGCAAAGGCAAGAAGGAAAAGGCCTGGTAATCACCAGGACAACCCATCGTGAGAATACCCCCAAAATAAATCATCAATTGGCTCCTTGCACTCAGCTTTCCTCACATGTCAACTTGTCCCTTCAATGCTAACATTCTCCAGAGGTCTATGGCCCCAGTTTCTTCTCATGTACAAGATCTGTTTGAGCAATAACATCCATTCCCTTACTTCACGGACTACTCATTCTTCAATCATTGCTTATTTCTAGCAGAGACTACTCTTTTGAGCTTCAAATAGGATAAATGAAAGTCAATACAAAAATTTTAAAAAGACTAGTTCTTCCTCTTATTTTGTCATCTCCAGTCAGAAATACAGAAATTATGCATGGCATCTCCCCTTCCTCAGCATTCTGACACTTCTTCTCCATTAATTCAAACATGTTTCAACCTTCCATCCCTGTATTTTCTGCCTCAGCCTCAATCCTCAGCCCTCAACCCAACTCATAGGTATCCCTCATCCAAACCCATGATCCTCTCACCAACCTTCTACCATCAGACCAGCACGGTGTGATATATGACGTATTCTAGAAAACAGTCAAAGATTCCTCTCCTGATGTCCAAACAAAATATAAATTCATTATTATAGCATATAAACGTCTTTACCTGACATATGTCTACCTAGAGTAGCTACCTTTGCAATGCTGTGATTAGAGTAGCTGATAGAAACAGTTTAATAGGGGATAGGTTTATTTTGACTCATGACATCTTGGGTATTGAAAGATTCTTCGAGAGAGTGCATCATTATTATTAGTTCTGTACCACTAGTGTACCTACCAAGTCCAGTAGCTATTTCTTAATCCATGTTTACACAGACAGTCCTAGCTAAGCTCAGTGTGTCAGAAACAAAATCACATGAATGTTGAAAATAGATGTGTAGTGAGGAGGGGGCATTGACAGAGAGAGAGAAAAGAATACTCAAAAGGTACATATACATTATGAAACTGTCAAGGTACAAATTTAATAAGAAGAAAAAATTAAGAATAAAAGACGTTGGACTCCCAAGGACAACGACAGTCTATGTGAACTCAGCCCACGTAGTAGTGCTGTTCTGAGCCGTGTTTCCCTGAAGCAACATCTTCATTTCCAACTCACAGGGTTGAAGCTTTTAGTTGTTGGGCTAAGTCTGACTACCTTCCTCTAGCTAACCAGAAACAGCAGCCAACATGCACGAAGGGATACCTTCCTGCAGTAACAAGGCCTGAATTGCTGTGCCAGCCTCACACTGGGACCACTGACATTGTTCTGCTCCCAGAGCAGAAGATAACACACATGCCTATTTCTGCTCAGAATGTTGACTGCAGTCACCCTTCTAATAAGTCATGCTCTACCCACAGGCAAACTCCTGTCTCTCCATGTTCTGTGATAGATATCAGTGAATAGCAAAAGTTAGAGCTTTATGTCACGTGGCAATATGAGGAACATAGAGACTTTGTAGTTTGAATATGAAGTGCCCCCCCATGGGCACTTGTTTGAACACATGTCTCCCAGCAAGTGGCAGTGTTTAAGCAGGATGCAGAACTTTAGGATGCAGAGCCCAGGGGAATAAATGAGACACTGGAGGCATACCTTAAGGCTTTGAAGCCTGGCTCCACTTCCTGCCCACTCTCTGCTTCCTAAGTATGACCAATCAGCCATCTCTGAGTGTTGCCGTACCTTCATCACCATGATGGACTATATTTCTCTGAAACTGTAAACCATAAGTTGCTTTTGTCCTTGTGTTTTATCATAGAAACTGAAAAGTATCTAAGATAGGGAGATTCTGACTTTGAAGGCGTCATGTTGCATCTATTACATTCCGGAAAGAACAACTTCAGCTGACATAAGATTGTTCAATAGGCAGGTTTATGAAAGTACAGAAGACAGGACACAAGCTATCACCTTTCTGCACCTCCTCACACTTGCTATGTGCTTACTTACTTTTTCTTCTTTATCTGGAATACATAAGTAAATAGAATGAAAGAATATTTGAATTTTTCTTCTAGAAATCCAAAAGTATAACAAAACCAAAAGGGCAAAGAGGTCTATATCTGTCTGATATAAATATCCTCAGGGGTCATATTTGTTCAGATTATTATAATAAATTTTGGGGCTCAATGAATATAACACAATTTAAGAGCAAAATCAAACAGTATAGACACAGAATATGAAACCAGAGGTCTATAAAAATTCTTACAGGTCCAAAGGACAGAATTAATAATCAAAGTATAATTTTCATTCCAGAAGCTTTAAAAGAACTATTAGATACTTAAACAACTGTCACTATGTCACATTAAATAAACAAATAGAAACTCTGGACAGTAGCTCTTATAGACTTTGGGATTATAGATACTTCCATTGTCAAGAAGTCACAGTTAAAGTTCCGTTGGGATTCCTTAACAAATCCTTTTGTTCGAAGATAAGTTTGGTCTTCTAAAAGGGCTCTTGATGATTACTGTGACCTCAGAGGGCTTGAACTATCCAAGATAACGTAGTCGCACCTTTCAAAGTTCTAAAAAAGATAACCCAATATAAGAGCACATTAGAGATAAAAACTTTCCCATAGCCAGGTTTTCTTTCTTTTTTCTTTTTCTTTTTTTTTAAGAAATGTATGAACACCTTCTTTGCAGAACCCACACAGAGTAAACCTGCTCCCCTGTGCTGCAAGTCTCTGCACAGGAAAGCTGGCACAAGGAATGATGGAGAATGTCTAGCAAAGCTAAGTCAAATTTTCCCCTCCACAACTTCTTTTTTTTTTTTTAATAAGCAGATGTTAAGAAAGTGTAGTGAGTTCATTCAAATAGGATCAAAGTGGCTGCACAGAGGCAGTGACGACAGAAGATGATTGATACTGCTGAAACATCTAACTAACCAGGGTAATTGTTTAAGCAAAGGTAGAACAAAATAAATCAGATATGAGGAAGACATAAGAAACTCAGATTAAGCAAATAATGACAAAAGAGAGTCCTAAGCACAGAAATGTCTTGTCCTCAGGAGGCATTAGAACAAGGTCACAAAGTTAAAATGGATAGACCCAAGCTACCACAAGCCTGCAAAGCGTTAGTCAAAAGTAACAGTGGCTGACTCGTAGTGATAATATAATGACTACTTAGAGAATAGCTAGTCCACTTAAAATTAATTACAAGTAATGGTGCTAACATTTAACTTTGAAATTATTTTAATATGAAAAGAAAATATCTTAGATCATGAAATTTTATAGTTAAAAAAGCCAGATTTTAAAAAAGATTTTAAGGCCCATACATTTTGTTATGAAACAAGCATTAAAATATGATTATTTGATGACCAATATTAAATCAGGATTGATATACAGGAAGGTGAAGAATAAGCAAACTACTTCTAAATAGCTATTTTATTACATCATTTTAACATTTAAGTTTTGATAAACATTTGTTTATCATACTTTGGGGGTATCATGTAATCAATTTTAATCCTTCTAGCCCAGTTATTGTCACATTCCCTTTCCTTTTCCTACTGAATACCTTCAACAAGTCTCATGCCAACCCTGAGGGATTTGTCTGTTCTGTTGTAACTATGTAAAGAGTATCTAGCATTTGTTCCATGCTGTGAGAAGGCCTTAGGACCAATCTGAACATTTATGCCACTTTACGCCAGTGGACACTAGCTGCCATATTTTTAAAATATAAATTAGAAAGATAAGACAAACTGTACTATAGCCTTCACACAGGCTGTAGTTATCTGAGAGGAAGGAATCCCAATTGAAAAAAATGCCCTAAGATTTGGCTGTGGGCAAGCTTGTAGAACATTTTCTTATTTCATGATTGATGGGGGAGGATTCAGCCCATTGTGAGTGTAGCCATCCTTAGGATGGTTGTCCTGAATTCTATAAGAAAGAGGACCATAGGTAGCAAATCACCATTCTTCATGGCCTCTGCATCAGCTTCTGCCTCCAGGTTCCTGCCATGTTTCCATTCCTATCCTGACTTCTTTCAATATGGACTATAAATGTGGAAGTTTAAGCTGAATAAACCCTTTCCTCTCAACTTGCTTTTGGTCATGACATTCATCCTAGTAATGATAATCCTAACTGAGACAGAAACAAATAACAAAATTGCTTAGATCACTCATCAAAGGACTTCTCACTGAGTTAATTAAGTCCACATGTAAAGTCACGCACACACACACAAACACACACACACACACACACACACACACCCCAGATACTGAGTGGCCAGAAAAATAATGTTAGCAAATATTAATAAACTTTGACAGTATAAAGAAACCATTATGTTGCAATAGCATACCTGTCAATTATAAAACCATGATTTTAAAATAAAATGCATTTAATAATCCACTAAAATATCAGTAGCAAGAAGAAAACATTAAAGCAAGAACACAAAAAGAAGCCAGTATTGGGGGTGTGAGAAGTTATCTCAGTGAGGAAAGTGCTTGTTGAGGACCTAAGTTCAATAAAAGAAGCCCCTCTTTGAAATAAAAATAACTGTATGCAGTGGAGTGTACTTCTAATCCCAGTACTCAGGAGACAGAGGTGGATGAACTCTTGGGTCTTGATGGTCAAGCAGCATAGCTTACATGGCAAGTTCGAGGCCAGGGAGGTAAACTGTCTTTTAAAAAATCGGTGGGATAGTTGGCATAACCTGAAGGTTTTCTTTAGTCTTCCATGTATATATAAAAAGATTCACATACACACACATACACACATACACACACATATTGCATTTACACATTTTCATTTTTGTAAATAAGAACTTCTAAATTATATTACTAGTTTAATTGAAATGTGAATCAGCAAAAATTAAAAATCACAGTCAAATATGTATTGTTTCAAGTATATAACTATGTTATACCATTTTAAACTATGATAATATAAGCAAATCAGAAATCTTTAGAATAAGTCTGAAATCTAGCTTAGTTGATGGAGTGCTTGCCTAGCATGCATGATTATCCGGATTTAGTTTTCAGCATTACATATGACTAGAGATGATACTACCTGCTTGAACATCCAGCACTTATGACACAAACCCAGGAGGATTATAATTTCACCATCATACTTTGTACTGGTCAGGATTCTCAACAGAACTTATAGAGTGAAACTCTCTATATATCTATATATAGAGAAAGGGGATTTATTAGAATGACTTACAGACTTTGATCCAGCTAATCCGACAACAACTCTCTATGGACGAAGGATGGAAAAATGCAGTGGGGAAAAAAGTACTTGATAGTGAGGGGAAAGTAAACTGGTAAAGAGTGAAGCTTCCGTATTTCATGTCGTTATATAGGCTGTCAGCAGGTGTGGTCCAGATTCAAGATGGGTCTTCCCACCTCAAAGATCCAGATTAGAAGTGGATCTTCCCACTTCAAATCAAGCAAATGTCCCTCACATGGGTGTCCTCCCAGTTTTGGAGTTTTAGTTAATTCCAGATGAAGTTGAGTTGACAACCAACAATAGCCACCACACCCTTTGTCTTAGTTACTGTTCTACTGCTGTGAAGAGACAACATGACAATGTGATGTTTTCTAGCTCCATTAATTTGCTTGCAAATTTCACGATGCCCTTGTTTTTAATAGCTGAATAGCACTCCATTGTGTAAACGTAGTACTACTCATTTTTTAAAAAAGTACATTTTCTTTATTCTTTGATTGAGGAACATCTGGATTGTTTCTAGTTTCTATCTATTATGAATAAAACTGCTATGAGCATAATTGGACAAGTATTCTTCTGGTATGATGAAATATCTTTTGGATATATGCCCAGGAGTAGTATAGTGGGGTCTTGAGGTAGAACTATTCCCAATTTTCTGAGAAACCACCTTCTCTGTCCTCCTTTCTCTGCCTCTACTACTTTTCCTGGTCCCTGATCTGCTTCCTGGCTCCCTTTCCCCAATGAACTTTCTTTTGTTCCAGGCCTGTCTCCTGGCTTGATTGTTCAGGGGAACACCTTGACTGGCCAGCTGAGATGCTCTTTCCTGATGCATTACGCCATGTTTCATAAAGCACAGTATATATTGCTATTGGCAGTTGATGACCTCTGGAGAAGGAAAATTAGGGTTTTCTTCAGGGCTGAGGCCTGTACAAACTTATGTATGTTCCACTAAATGGTCAGCATTTATGCAAATATTAGCAGAACTAGTTGAACTCATGGACTTAAAAAAGAGTTCATGAAGTTAATGAGAAAAAGTTTTCATGAGAAAAAATGGTGGAAGGTATAAGGGAGAAATTAAAAGAAAGGAAATGGGGGCAGATTTAATCAAAACACATTATATGTATGTATATATAAATTCTCAAACAATAAAAACCTATAGATTGCCTTTATTCATATTAGCTTTAAAGGTAAAATTGTGCCTAGAGTAGAGTAGGACACCTTTAATCCTAGCATTCAGAAGGTAGATCTCTGTGAGTTGGAGTCCAGCCAGACATACAAAATGAGTTCTAGTCAGAACTACTTAGTGAGACCAGGTTGCTTGATATTTACTTATGGCTATAAGCTTTTTTTCCTGATAGGACTAAATTTTCTTTCACCCAAATTCCTTGGTTCTTTTGTACAAAAAAATCGATTGACTGTAAGTTAGCTTTCATTTTTAGACTCTATTGTAGTCTACTGACATATAAGTATATCTTGAGTCAATGCTATACTGTCATCTTTTCTATAAATTTATGTTTATTTCAGGATATATTTAGTAAGTTCTCCAGTGCTTTCATTTTCAGGTTTGTTTAGCTATTCTTGCTTCTTTGTATTTCCCACTTCAAATTCTGAATCACTTGTTCAAGTCCTTCAAAGGAGTGCTGAGACTCTGTTGGGTCTATATGTCACTTTGTTGGGTATATAGGTCATTCTTTTAGGTATATAGGTCATCTATGGGAGTATTACCTTGTTAGAAGTCATAGCCTTTTAATTCATACACATAAAATGTCTCTTCCTATGCTTAAATATTTCCTTAGGGATGTCATATACTTCTTTTGATCAAGTTAATTTTAGTGTTTTATTCTCTTTGATGCCATAGTGGATGAAATGGTCATCTCAATTTCATTTTTAGGTTTTATTTATTACTCACATGTAGAAACACAGTTAAATTTTTGGCCTTTTTGCCCATGCCCTTTCTGTACTTTTTTTTATCAGTTCTAGTAAGTTGTCTTTTCATTTTGTTTTGTTTTGCTTTTGGTAGAGTATGTTCAGAATCATGTCATTTACAAAAAAATCTTACTTCCATTTTTGAAAAAGCAAGTAAAAAGATAGATTAAAAATGCAGTGCAAGCATTAAGAATGACCTATGTTAATATCACCTACAATATACTACAATGGATAGAGATATCTGTCTCATAATGATAAAGCTAAAATGGCATGTTATAACAACTATGTATCTCCAATAACAAAACATTTTAAGACATGAAGTACAAGCTAAAAGGATTGAAAGTAGACATAAATAAATACTTAAGCATAGCTAGAAATCCAACAACCGTCTCCTAGTAATTAATACAAGTAGACTCAAATCAGGAAAGATGTGTAAGATATAAAAGATTTACCCACCATCTCCATCTAATTCATCATGTTTGTGGGACATCCCATTCAAAAACAGCTTCAAACAAATTTTTTACTACATAAGAAGTATCCAGTGAAATCATTCGTATTTTAGACTATAAAGCAAAGCTCAATAAATTTAAAATGACTGAACGAGTACAATGCATATTCTCTGACCATAAAAGAAATCAGTAACAGAAACGTATCTGAAAAAAAATTCCCAAGTAATTGGATCTTAACACATACTTCTAAGTACAAGTACCAATGGGTTAAAGAAGAAAGCACAAGAGAAAACCATTTTTGAGTGAATAAAAATGAAAACCCACAAAAAATTTTGATATGAAATAAGTCCTTGGGGGGAGATTTATAACACTAAGTGCTTATAGTACAGAACAAAGAAGATCTCAAGTTAATGATCTATACTAGCTTATGAAATAGAAGACAACAAGTGAAATACAAATAACCAAAATAGTGAGAAAAATTAACAAATGAAGGATAATAGGAAAACATCAATAAAGTTAGAATTAGATTCTTTGAATTATTAATAAAGACAAACCTCTCCATGAGTTGATCCAGGAAAATAAATGAATCACAAGTACTCACATGTATATTCAAAAAGAAATTTAAAAATTATGAACTTTACACTACTTTAAGTCTTTGAAGGAAATATGTATATTTCTTTAAAGATGCCTATTTCCAAGCTGCCACAAAAAATAATAGAAACTCTGGACAGTCTCACATTTTTTAAATGGTTGATTTGGTTCATTGAAAACATTTTCTAAATATATATCAAATTCTGATTCTACTGGTAAATTCTGGTAAACAATTAGAAGAAGTGATGCTAATTATTCATTATCTCTTTCAGAAAATAGTAATAGAAAAAACATTTCCTGGTCCATCCCATCCTGTAGGGCCAAAATTATCCTGGAAGTAAACAATAAGCTATTTATTATGTCTCTCAGAAAAACAACCAGGAATAAATATCAATTAATGGATGACTTTAACTGAAATAAGAAGATGCTATCTTCTACAACTTTGGTTCTGACAAGAGTTGATATAGCAATAGAAAGATTAGTAAGACTGTTTATCCAACAGCAAAGGAGTTTTTGAGGCAGAAGATGCCTAACTGCAGTGATTATGAAAATATTCAGTTCCTAGTGGAAGGTATTGGCCATTCTCTGTGGCTGGTGTCCTTGTCTTTGTCCATTGTTTGTATTTGTGCTTCTAGCGTGTTGTCATTTTTGTAGACTATTCAAACATATTTTCATAAATACATTTCTGCTAAATTAGCAATCCAAGATCATAAATAA
The DNA here is from genome assembly GCF_004785775.1 of Grammomys surdaster. Classification (NCBI taxonomy): domain Eukaryota; kingdom Metazoa; phylum Chordata; class Mammalia; order Rodentia; family Muridae; genus Grammomys; species Grammomys surdaster. The sequence goes on from NW_021604566.1 coordinate 1,868,206, forward strand.
CAAATCTATCTCTGTTAAGCTATTGTACCTAAGACCCAGACTTATGTTTATGCAGAAACTGGCACAAAAAAAAATGTGATTTTTTTTTGAGTGAAATTTCCCCTCAGAAAAAAATAGGGAATTTAGGATTGTGATTTTGACCTGAATGGGGTCATCTACAGTGTTTTACAAACTAAACACCTTCAAATTTCTAGCAAATGAAAATTAGTAACATATATAATTATCATTAAACAAATAAGTGACATAAATAAAAGTTCAAGGGTATTATGTCCTCAAAAGTAAATCATTTTTAAGTATCAAACCCCTTATCCATTTGCAAGTTTTCCGAGTAATTATTAGTATGATATTATTAATATTATTAATTAAATTAATATTAATTAAAATTATTAATTAAATTTAACTAATATTATTAGTTAAATTTCTGTCATCACAAAACATGAACCTATAGAATGCCAACTTTACGCAGCTGCCTTATTATTTAGAATAATCTTATGGAAGGTTACAATAAATACATTTCTAGACTGACTATTGAGACCACATATATAATGGTCAACAGTAGAGATTTAGCCTACTGCTCTACCAGAGGACACTTGGCACCAGAGCCACAGGTAGGATTCTACCACAGACATTCAAAGATTGTTCAGAGTGCACCCAGCTGTCCCAACAGCACCTCCTTCCTTCATCTCAATATTCCACAACTCCTGAAAAAGCACCCTGGTCTACCACAAGCCAGAAACCCAAGTATTCAGAAACCCAGGGCAGCTCCACAGAACCACAGAACCCTTGAGGCAATGCCAGCACTCAAACCCCAGAAGCACATAGGCTGCTAAAACCCAAACAGAAACACCCTACTGGACCTGAAGATTCATGGGTCACTACAACCCCAGGCCACTCAGGCAAGAAGACCAGGTAGAAAACAGAAATCAAGGGAATAAACATCTTTCCAACAAAGATAAAATCAGAAATTGACACCTAAACCTATAATTACCCTAAACCTAGAGGCCTAAACACCAATGTAAGAACACAATCAACAATAGTCAGGACAATATGGTGTCACCAGAGCATAGCTATCCTACTACAACAAACCCTAGCTATTCCAATACAGCTGAACCACAAATAAACAACTTTAAAGACAATGTTGTGAAGCTGATAAAGGTTCTTAAAGAGAAAAACAATGAACTTCTTGACTAAATCCAGGAAAATACAAACAAGCAAAGGAAGGAAATTAATAAATGCAGAAAAACACAAATGATAAGAGGAAATTAATAAATCCCTTGAAGAAACAAACAGGTGAAGGAAATGGATGAAACTCTTCATAATCTGAAAATAGAAATAGAAGCAATAAATAACACACAAACTGAGGGAATCCTGTAGATGCAAAATCTAAGTCAGTGAATAGAAACTACAGACACAAACATCACCAATGGAAAACAAGAGATGAAGGAGAGAATCCCAGGCAGAGAAGATATGATAGAAGAAATTGATACAGCTGTCAAAGAAAATGATAAATCTAAAAATTTCCTCACACAAAACATCCAGGACATCTGGGACACTCTGAAAAGGTATAATCTAAGAATAATAGGAATGTAAGGAAAAGATTCCCAGCTCAAAGGCTCAGAAAATATTTTTGACAAAATCATTGAAGAAATTTTTTCTAACATAAAGCCAAAGTTGACTACAAAGGAATAAGAAGCTTGCAAATAGATTTTACCATAAAAGAAAGTCCCTCTATACACACACACACACACACACACACACACATTAATCAAAATACTGAACATATGAAGCAAAAGAATATATAAAAAGCTGCCAGAGGAAAAGGTCAAATACTATATAAAGAAAGACCCATCAAAATTACACTCAACTTCTTTCAATGAAGACTCTGAAAGCCAGAAGGATAAGAACAGATGTCTTGCAGACTCTAAAAGATCACAGGTGCCAGCCCAGACTACTATTCCCAGCAAACTTTCAACCACCATAGATGGAGAATACAAGATATATCATGAAAAAGTCAATTTAAATAGCATCTATCTACAACTCCAGCCCTACAAAAGATACTACAAGGAAAATTCCAATCTAAGGAGGTTCACTGCACCATAAAAACACAGGAACTAAATAATTTCACACTAACATAATGAAAAGAAGGGAATCACACACACACACACACACACACACACACACACACACACACACACCAGAAACAAAATAACGAGAGTCAACAAGTATTGGATATTAATATCTCTCACCTTCAGTGGACTCAGTTCCCCAATAAAAAGATCAGACTAACAAAATAGATGTGAAAATGGAATTTATCCTTCTTCTGTATACAAAAAGCACACCTTAACATCAAAGTTAGATGCTACCTGAGAGTAAAGGGTTGGAATTTTTTTCCAAACAAATGGACCCAAGAAGCAAGCTGATGTAGCCATTCTAATAGCTAATAAAATAGACTTTCAACCAAAAATGATAAAATGGGTTAGAAAGAACACTTCATAATCATCAAAAAGATGTCTCAGTTCTGAATATTTATGCACCAAATGAAAGGGTACCACACATTTTAGAAAAGAAATATTACTAAGGCTTAAATCACACAATAGTGGGAAACTTCAACACCCTATTCTCACCAATGGACAGGTCATCTAGATAGAAACTAAACAGAGAAATAATGGAACTAACAGACATTACCACTCAAATGGACCTGACAGATATCTATAGAACATTTTGCCCAATCACAAAAGAATATACCTTCTTCTCACCACCTCTTAGAACCTTCTCCAAAATTGAAAACACACTCAGTTACAAAGCAAGTCTCAACAGATACAAGAATATTGAAATAACCTACTGTATCTTATCAGACCACCACAATTAAAGCTGGATTTTAGCAATAGAAACAAGAGAAAGACCACAAACTCATGGAAACTGAACAACTCTCTACTAAATGACAACTGAATCAAAGCAGAAATAAATTAAAAACTTTCTAGAATTTAAGGATAATGAAGACAAAACATACCCAAACTTATGGGACACCATGAAAGCAGTGGTAAGAGGAGAAATCCATAGCACTAAGTGCCTTCATAAATAAGTTAGTGAGATCTCATATTAGCAACAAAAAAGTACACATGAAAGCTCTAGAAAAAAAAAGAAAAAACAAACCCAAGAGGAGTAGTCAGCAGAAAATAATCAAACTCAGTGAAAAAAAATCAATGAAATAGAAAGAAAAATACAAAAAAAATCAATGAAACAACAAGTTGGTTCTTTGAGAAAATCAACAAGATGCACAAAGTCTTATCCAAAGATAGAGAGGGAATATGCAAATTAAGAAAATCAGAAAAGGGACACATAGCATGAGAGGGATCCTATGCCTGACACTTCCTGGAGGTCCAGGAACCAGAGATTGGGTAGCCCATAGATCTAGGATAGAACCAAATATGACTGGCAAAAAAAAAAAGTCAATGAAATTATATTCTGCTGTACTCATAGATTGGTGTCTAGTTCAGTTGTTATCCGAAAGACTTCATCCAGCAAAAGATGCAAAGACTCAGCCAAACATTAGACAGAGTTTGAGTAATCCTGTGGAAGAGGGGAAGGAAGAATTCTAGGAAAAAGAAGTGTTAAGGACACTGACAAGAAAACCCACAGAATCAAACAACCTGAGATCTTAGGGCCTCACAGAGACTGAACTACCAATCAGGGCGCCTACATGAGTCTGACCTAGGGTCTCTGCATACATGTTATGATTCTGTAGCTTCATCTTCTTGAGACTTTTTTAACAGTGAGAATGGGGCTGTTTTTCACTCTTTTGCCTACTTTTGGGACCCTTTTCCTTTTACTGGGTTACCTTGTCCAGCCTTAATACAGGGTTAGTGCCTACTCTTACTGCAACTTGATATTCCATGTTTGATTCATACCTGTGGGAAGTCTATACTTTCCTGTAAAAAAAATGGAGGAAGATACAGGAGAAGGGAGAGAGACTGAGAGGAGCGAATGGAAGGGAAACTGTATTCTGTATGTAATAGATAAGAGAAGAATTTTTTTCAAAGTATTGACTAAGACATAGCCCTGAGGTTGAATCTTGGCTGCACCATTTGCCACTTATATGACTCTGGTAGAGTTACTTCATTTTTAAATCATGTAAAACATTTCACTTTGAATCTAGTAAGTTTCCAATTCAATGTATTCTGTTGTCTCTGGTTAGATTCATGATTCTAGAACTTCAAACTCATTATTTAGCTTCTTTTCTAATTCAGTTGGAATTCATGAGTTTTAGTTGGATTAGACGGCACAAGATGACAAAAGGTCACCTTCCCAAGGGAAAGTCCTCTATGTTCCCTCTTACCCAGAAATCCTTCCACACATCATCCTAAAGAACGGTGGCCCTTCCAGATTCATCACTATACTGAAAGAACTTATTCATATTTATGTTGTTCAGTCATGTACCCAGTAGTTTCTGTTTTGAGAGAATGTTTGCTAAACGTCTCTGGTAAATGGAGATTTCTTTGACTTTCTACCCTGGACACTCTAAGAGTTCTAACATTATGATGAATCCAAAGTCACTGTCTCTGTCTCTTCTCTCTCTCCTAATTTCTGTGTTCTTGTCTCTCTGTTCCTATCTCCCTGTCTCTGTGTCCCTATCTCTCTGTCTCCCTGTTTCTATCTCTCTATCTCTGTCTCTGTCTCTGTCTCTGTCTCTCTCTCTCTCTCTCTCTCTCTCTCTCACTTTCCCTATACCCACCTCTCCTTCTTTATCCCTCCTCCTTTATCTTCCTCTCCTTCTTCTCCCCGTACCCCCTCACTTTTCTCTGCATTCTGTCCCTCTCCTCTCAGACTATTAGACTGTTGTGTTTAGTAGACTTCTTTTGACTTGATCATTGTTACTTACTCTTTATTGATTTGGCTTTAAACACTGTTGGCTAAGATGACAATTTATCAAGACCATTTTGCCTACAATTTGAAGGTAATATATTTTTCTGCTGAAGGGCTTGATATTTATGATCACAGCAACAAGTCTGGTCAGGAGCTTCACACTCCAGGGGACAAGCTGTGAGCCCAGATTCCTGGCCTGATCCACTCTCTTCTGTTCTGAAAGAGGAAGGATGCAATCCCAGGCTCTATCTCTTGGGAAAGGAAACTTAGAACACTCCCTGTCCAGAGAAAGGGAGACTCACAACTCAGAAGACACAATCAGAGACTCCAGGAAGAGAAGTACAGCCTTAAATATTCCTTTCCCCTGCCCTGGAGAGAAATCAAGAGCTATGGCTTCAACACGAGGACTCAGTATAGAGATGTGTGCTTGTGTGAGAAGACCCCCCCAGCCTCATCAAATAAAGAGCACGTGGCTGGCAAGAGATAACTCGGGTAAGTTGGGGACTTCTGGAGAAGTGGAGAAGTTCAGGCTTCTAACCCCAATAACAAAGTAAATTTTACATGGAACAGACAGTGTTTGTAGTGCAATGCCATAGCCTGGCAACAGCAGGCTTTAAGCTAGCTCATACCTTATAGCAGTAAATGAGAGACTGAAAGAATGGAAAGGGACTTGGGTTGGTGGGATGCCAGGCACTGTGCTGGATTGCTATAGTTCATTAGTTCATTTCGTTTCCTCCTTGCGATAATCCTAAGGATGGGCATTGGTATTCAATGGCTCTGGAGGTCGTATGATTGGATCAGCCCAGAACAAAATAAAATCTGTCTTAGTACAGGTTCTCCGAATGCTCCCTTCTCTACTGAATGAGAATCCTGGAAGATCAGCCCAGGGCCTCAGTATGGTTTCTGAGGTTTTCACCACTGGAGGTAGCCCTAGACTTAGGACATCATCTCTAATGGACCTAAGGAATCTATTCACACATAGGCACACTAGCAGGGAAGTGAGGATTACCCCAATGTGAAAACACATAGAGGAGGGAAGGATACATAGCATAGGTGCACGATGATGCCTTGAGCTCCCATAGTCTCCTGAATGTCTTATAGGAACCTGTTAACCTATAGTAGTGCAAGCACACAGATGTGAATACATGCAGGAGGAAGGGAGGAAAGAGGTCAGTGAATTGAGAAAGGGTATAAGGTCATGACATTTTAATTGAGGTAATCAATAAGGCATTATGAAAAAAATCAGGGAGGAGACTTGGAGGGAAAGAAACTTCAGGAAAAGAGAAAAAAATGCTAAAAACCAAGCTCCCACACTAACTACTGGGGAGACTTTACAGTAGCTCCACTTTGCTGGGTACCCCAGAGCAGCCTAGTCAGCAGGAAGGAGGACTCTGAGGTCCAGAACCTATCAGCTGGTGTGGCTTCCATTATTCCCTAAGAAACCATGAGGAACCTGACATGTAGTTGGAGACACTCTTATGTTGACTTTTCTTTCCACTGTTATGAAGCTCGTATAACATTAGTAAAGTTAGTTGGGGAACATTCCTCCAGCATAAGGTCAACTTCTCAGAAAACCAGCTCACTGGACAATCACAGCTTTGAGAACTACAGTGACAGGAGATAGACAGTCGCTTGATGGCCAAGCAACAGAAAGTACCCACATTCCCCAGGGCTTGCATCAATGTGGGAAGCAGGAGAAACTCAGTTCAAACAAACTGACAAGCAAGTCATCAGGTCCTGGCTCCCAGATCACCCCATCACACTCACACACACACACACACACACACACACACACACACACACACTCACTCACACACACACACACACATTACATGCATGCACACACATTACATGCATGCACACACATGTACACCCCCCACATACACCTGTACCATGTACATACACTCCACAAACACAACCCCCCACACACTCCACATGCATACATGCATACATACTGCAAACACTTCACAGACACACTACACACACAAGCACACCACACATACTACATACATATCACACACACACACACACACACACACACACACACACTTGGCCAGTCATTGCAGGTCCCAGCTTATTGTTTTGTTGAGTCCACCATGAAACAAAAATTCTTTCCAGATCCTTGATTAACCTTATTAGAGCTCATAAAATCTAAAATACTTCAATATGTCCAAATATCTCTGTTTTCTTGTAGATATTTGTGGTTGGGGGTATTTTTATTGTCAGTTTTCAATTAGGAAAGGAGGTGTGTCAAAAGGAAAGGAGAGAAACAGAACACTGAAGAATTGCTTCTTAGTGGTCTGCGTGGATGCTGAGATGGGAAAGAGGTGTGGAGAGTACCTCAGCCTCCTCAGATCCCCAGATAGAGTCCACTTGTGGGATACGCATTCCACCATTCTTTGACATAAATTTCATTCTTGCCACAAATAGACTGATTTACTAGGATTATTTCTACTGGTGGCTTGTATGTAATTATGGACTATATGTTATCCATTAATGATAAGATCCTGACTCTTGCTGTGCTCTGTGCTCAATGAACAATTTCATACAATCCAGCAGAGCCTGGGGCATTTATAGTAATCTTTTGTTTACAACCCCTTTTGCTCTCTTAATTTTAAAATCTGTGTGTGTTTTAACAAAAATACCATTAATCTGTTTCTGATTCATTACACTTAACTCCCAATTCTCTTTTGGTCAGGGTTGACATGTCCCGTGAGCTCAACACTGGTGTGTGATGGTGAACCTTTCTTCCTTGAATATTAAATAGTGTCTAGACATGTTATATTCTCACTTCTGGGGTGAAGGTGGTACAGACAAGAAAAGGTTCTGACTCAAACTGTGGGTGCTTCTGTCCATAGTAAACTTCTAATAATGCCTATCATAATTTACAGTACAGACTTGCATATGTTACTATTGTGATGGTGTTTAAGAGGAAGCATGTGTGATTATATGTGTGCATGTGTATGCAGTTATATGTGCCATTTCTTTGTGATAAACGTGTCCTGTGGCATTAATCAGGCTGCAGCAGTCTTCCCATTTCTGTAGCTGAACCAACTAGCTGACTTGAGAGTGTTGAACTGAATAGATTCCTTCTAAGACTTCCACTGTGCTGGGTTTAATCTATCTGTCAACCAAAAGAAGAAAAATGATAGGAAGGAGCTCTCAAATACATGGGGAGGAACTTGAGCTCTGAAAGTGTCCCACTGTTCTGCAAGAAGCTTTGTTCCCAATGATGGGGGTGGGGCAGTTACAGGTGGCCAAGGATACAGGTCTAGTTAAGCTGAATATGTGAGAGAATCTATCATACTTGTTAGAACTGCAATGTAGATACTGGCATAATGCCAGTGCCCACAGAGTCTTTCCCAAACTGGAATTCATAAAACTTACCTAGGCCATTGAAGGCTCCACCTTCAGCACAGAGAAAAGTCACTGTATCACATAGTGAATATTCCACTCACCTTGCCCCTCAAAAGACATATGGTGTTTATCTATGCCTAACCTAAACCAGATCAACTCCAAAACTAGTTTCTTGTTTTAAAGAATCTATTGCTGGCCAGGTTGGTATATACTTGTAAATCTCTGCACCTGAAAGGCTGTGATAGAAGAATTGGCATGAGCTCATGGCCATTTTGGTATACATAGTGAGAAATTTTCTCTGAAAACTTAAAATAATACAAAAGCTCATTAAAATCTTAGTTATTCCAGAGGCCTGCTATATTAACAATATTTAGCCCATTGAATTGCATCCAGTTCTGTGCTGAATTTCCCCTACCCTTACTTTAGATTAACCCATTTTCTGTAGCTTTGCTTTAAGTCCTGGGCCACATATAACTACAATGGAACCCCAGTTGTAGAATGATATAGAACAGTTGGGCTGACATGTTCCCAAGGAAAAGACTTCTCAAGTGAAACATGGATGTCTACAAACTTCACAAACAGTGCTAAGCTGAGTGCCTTGAGATATACTTCAAAGTGATTTGCTGCTAATAATGATGTGTGTAAGTTTGTGAATGATTCTCCTTTTTCATATGCATATGTAGTGAACAGGCATGTATGTATGCATATATATATACATATATATATGTATATATATATATATGCAAATGTGCATATGTGTGTGTGGACTTATACAGGCCAGAGAATCATATCAGGTGTCTTTCTCAATTACTCTTCACCTTATACATTGAGGCAGGTCTTATGCTGTACCAGTGGCTTAGTGTTCAGGGCACCTAGCTATCCATCTTCCTCTGGGGAGTTCACAGTCTCTGCTTCCTGGGCTCTAGGATTGCAGCTGGACTGCCAGACTACTTTTCTTATACATGGGTTCTGAAGGTCTGAACTCTAGAATTCACACTTGCAATCTCCTAAGTTCTTTACCTCCTAAGCAATCTCCCTGGGACAATGATTTAAATACAAGTTTGATTTCCAGCACAATTAATTTACTATATAAGTAACTTCAGGTTCAGCTCTATAATAATGTCACACTAGATGGCTACATTCTGTTTACTCTACTAAATTGGGATGTAATGATTCAATTCCCTTTGAGGGATACCTAGCAGTATGGATAGACTTCTGGTATGCACATTCTTGAGAATGTGTAGGCATTCTGATAGTATATCTACAGCAGCAGAAAATAGGCAGAGACTTCTGTGCTTACAAGTTCAACACAAGTCAGGGCTGCGCTTATAATTCTCTGGGTTACTTTTTAATACACAAGACTGTACTTCCCTGTTCCCTTCTTTATTACTTTATTCTTTGTTTCAGATCTTCATGTTATGCAAAACAAACTCACACAAAAATTGACACTAAGAAGTTCTAGTAGTAATGTGTTGAATATACAAGAGGATTTAGATAGATATTTAGAACAACAGATTGAAGGTCTTTATTCAATTCAAATTATTGGAAGGAGGTTCAGAGTAAAGAGCCATCTCAAGTGTCATGCCAAATATCAGTGGATTCATGCGAGTTCTAAAATTTACAGTAGTAGTCATTATAATTAGGAAAAAGTTTAATGACAGTTGCAGTGTGTTTGGCAGAATTCTAACACCTTTCAGGATGTTTTAACGTTGCATAGTGAGATTATGAATCTAAAGAATGATGATTTACTGAGAATTGATGCTGCAGATGCTGTTGATAAAATTACCCATGGTCTGAGATCAGTATTTCTATTTTAGTCAAGCTTCAAAAATGGTATATATAGCTTGATCATGCTAGCCCTTTTTGTCCTGGGAATACTTTTATTACTGCCCATCATGTGAATACTTGTCTTTAAAAATATCAACATGTTGGCAGCCAAATTACATGGCTTGAACCTGAAAATGGACCCCCCAGACAGAGTTATTAAATTAATAGTTTGGAAAGCCAAGGATGGGTAAGAGAGCCAGAGCCTGCACAGAGCCTTACCAACTTAAGACAGAAATGCACTGCTTTTAATAATGCATATTCTATGATGGGTAAGGAAGGCATTCTTGTCAGAATGACCTAAGACAGACTTAGTCCTGTTTATGAAATTAAAAAGGGAGAGAGGTAGAGAGCTTTTGGGGCTGCTTGACAAGAATATGACATTGGCCAAGGACAAGAAAATGGGCTGTTTAGCAGGAATATGACATTGGCCAAGGACAAGAAAATGGGCTGCTTAGCAGGAATATGACATTGGCCAAGGACAAGAAAATGAGCTGCTTAGCAGGAATATGACATTGGCCAAGGACAAGGAAGTGGGCTTGGCAGGAATCTGACATTAGGCTAGAACAAAGAAGTAATTTCAGGCAGGAATCTAAATATTAGGCTAGAACAATGAAGTAGGCTTTAGACATGAAAATGACTTTGGTCTAGGACAGGGACGTAGGCTCAGATACTTTGGTCATCCTGATAAGCCCTTAGAAACAGTGATAACAGGAGTGTTCTTAGAACTGTGTTTATTTCCTTGATTGTTCTTTGACTATTTGTGTTTATCGCCTTGCATGTTCCATGACTATTTGCATCTATTGTATTGCTAGTCCCTCAACCTAGAACTGATCTTAATAAATGCATGTAATTAAAATGGATTGAAAGCAAAAAGGAGGAGAGGAGATGGGATAGGGGTTTTCTAGGGAGGAGAAATGTTGAATGGGGATGACATCTGAAATGTAAATAAATGAAATACCCAATTAAAAAAAAAAGAAATTCTAGTAGGTAAAGTGTACTTTCTGTAAATACAAACTTATAGTAAAACACAGAAAGTAGAAATTACATGAATGTAATAGTCTTTCTTCTCTCTTCCCTTTCTTTCCTGCTCTGTGTGTGTGTTTGTGTGTGTGTGTGTGTGTGTGTGTGTTTATGAGCCATTTGCAAAAATCATTTCTGAGATGAGATCTAGAACAAAAATCCAGCACTCCTGCACTTTGCTTATAACCCAAAGCCAAGCTATGTTCTGAGACATGTTATGGCTTCTGTGTTGTGGTCATTCTGTGTACTGAGATACTTGGTCCTAAACTAGATCACAACTTGGGAGGAGGTCTACAACTCTGTTTGTGCTTAATCTTCCAGTCAGTTTCTCTCAAGAGAATGCCCTGGACCAATAGATCAGATGAGACAATCAGTATGGCTACCTGAGAACTCATTTCTCTGTACTATACATAATTAAAACATCTACTGATAAGTCCCCAAACTGTGACTTTTTAAAAAGATGTATCTGTCTGTCTATCTATCTATCTATCTATCTATCTATCTATCTATCATGTATGAAGACTTTATCTGCATGAATACCTACAGACCAGAAGAGAAAATTGATTTCCACGATACATGGTTGTGAAATGTTGGGAATTGAACTCAGGATGCCTGGAAGAGCATTCAGAGCTTCTAACTCCAGAGCCATCTCTCTAGTCCTCCTGTGAATTTTTTTCTAAATTCCCAGTTTGTGTGCAGCTATTTAAGTCTTCCGATTTAGGCTGAAGGTGTGTTGTTCATTCTGATGAGAAAAGGGATCTCACAGACTGTACACCAATATTGTGGGGGTTTGTTTGTTTGGTTTTTAGCATGCATGCCTTACCTATACTCTTAACTACCATCAGATCTTAAATCTGAGAATACACATAGATTTAGGCAAATCTCTGGCCATGATCCATTGGGCAAAAGAAATATTGATAGCAGTCATCTATACTACAACCACTGATAGAGAAAAATGTAGTATAACATGAACTGCAAGTACCTTCTGATGAAATAGTGACTTCAGGCAAAGTCATTTCTCATTTTCTCAAGCTTTCCCTCTCATACTCATTCTTTACCTTATAAACTAGTTGCTATGTCCTTCAGTCTATCATCTTATCTGTCTGTCTCTCTATCTCTATCCATATGTCTGTCTCTCTGTCTATCTATCTATCTATCTATCTATCTATCTATCTATCTATCTATCT
>NW_021604566.1:1880469-1892253 GCF_004785775.1 Grammomys surdaster
TCTATCTATCTATCTATCTATCTATCTATCTATCTATCTATCTATCTATGCACTCACCCACCCACCCACCTACCTACCTACCTACCTACCTACCTACTTACCTACTTACCTACCTACATATCTAGCTTTGTCTGCAGCCTTGCTTCTTTCAATACGACATTTCTATGGTTCCTTAGTCCAGAAGCTCTCAAGAAATCAAACTCAAATGGTCCAAAATGTTGAGGGCTTGTCTGAAAGCAAGAAGGAACTGGTCCTGGGGTCTCTAGTAACCTTCTTCTAGACCAGCATTAGGCCAGCTTCTCATGCTTAAAGCACTCACTGATAAGTAGACTAGATCCCCAGGGTGATTTTTTTTTTATTAATGGAGTCTCATATCTGAAGATGAAAATGAGGCAACTGTCCTTAAGTAATATGAACAAAACTGAGTGGGAAAAATGGAAAAGAATGGCTTATGGGTAGGCAATCACCAAAGTCTAGTAGGAAGTCCAGGTTGGCTTCCTTTATCTATTTACACTGGTGTAATCAGTGGGTAATAAATAATTAATCATGACATTCCCCTTCACAGGCTCTTGGATCATGAAGGATCTATGGTGCTTCATCAACTATAAGAATCACACTGTAAAGGTGATATTGTTCTCTGGCTGCAGTCACTTCCCACCTGGCAGTAAACAAGAAAGTAACAAGCAGCTCTGAAGTGTAAGTTGCTTCCTAGCAAAGTGGCCAACTCCACATTCCCATGCCACACAACACTCAGACCCTGAGTGCAAACTCCTTGCTCCTAATATTTCAAAGAACAAGCCATGCCTCAGATGAGGAAGGCAACTGGGCAGATGCACAGGCACATGGCTTCCATTTTCCTGCTCACGAGAAGTTTTCCACTGGCTCCAATAGCAGCTGCTTTTTGCAGGGCCGCGTACGCATACAGTTACACAAACTGTTCCATTCTCAAAAGTGGTCATCTTCAGATGGGCCAGTATATATAACCTCTTTGGAATCAGACTTCTATTGCCCTGAGAGCCCCTGTGGGTCTAAAATAGGATCTGAAGTTGAAGAACTGTCCATTAACATGTAGTCATAGCAGTTTCCTCCAAGCAAAAGAAGAAAGGATCCAAGATTGTTATCACTGATCCCTTGACATTGGCAGATCCAGGGTTGCCCTTACTCAGCTAACCCATTCCTTATGCTCATACCCAGTAAAGCTTCAGATTCCTTCACTCCTTACCTCACCCATACTCAAGGGCTTTCATTCAAGCTTAATGTTGTTCCACAAGCTGCTCCAGGGAGCCTTCATGTCCCTACTCTGGTGGCCCTAATCTTTTACCTCAGCCAACTTCAGCTCTCCTTCCTCCATTATTCCAGTGCTACTACACATAGATTCTTGAATTGTAATTTGGACAGGTTAGTTCCAATTCTGCTATTTATATTCAAAGTTCTGGTCAAAGAACATAAGTTTGCATAATTGAAAATACCACACAGAGTGAAAATGAATGTGGCCTCAAGCAATTGCTGTGTGATCTTGGTCATGTTTTTTTTTTTTTAAAAAAAAAACTTTCAATCATGTAGTTAGCACATTTGTTAAGGGCAAGCTGTGGGTCAGGCAATGTTCTAAGCTCAAGATTAAGCTCTTTTCTCCAGAAAAGAGAACAATGAATAAAACATATCTCAGAAGGTTGTTGTGAATACTAAATAAAGCAAGACATCCTGAGTACCTAGAAGACAGAAATGAGCATTCTTAGAGTAACAAGTATGACTGAGAAAACACCAGTTCATCTGTTCTTCTCTGCTCCCTTTTAACCATCTCAGTCCAGAAACAATATAATACCATCTTCTGCAGTCATTCCAACATGCTAGCCTTCCTGGATACCCTGAAGAAATAGATTGAGCAGCTACTTAAAATGAGTCTACTAGTGGTGTCAACCTAATGGTATCTCCACACATGGAGCTTTATACAGACAGAAAGCTCAGCCAGCTCTGAATGTTTGATCCAGCATGTGTGTGTGTGTGTGTGTGTGTGTGTGTGTGTGTGTGTGTGTGTGTGCATGTGTACGTTGTATGTGCACAGGCACATGTATGTGCTATGGCTGTATGAGGGTATATATGCCTTTAGCCATATATTTATTTAGCCATAAATAAATGCTATGTGACTGTTATTAATGGTGAGGTCTCCTAACACCAGAAGCAGCTCATCAAGTTTCAAATGTTCCATGTTCTTCTAGATTCTAGATGCATAATCTCTCCTGTGTGCTGGTTTCCTCTCCCTTCCTCATTTCTCTGCCACCCACTCTCTTAACCCCATCTTAAAGTGCCCTAGATGGCTTACTTCAACATAACTATTTTAAATTAAGGCAAAACTTCAGGAAGGGAGAAAAACAGCTGGAGGTTTATATTTAAGGAGAAACAGGAGTGGAAAGTTACCACATGTCTTTTTGTGCCATGAAGTTCTCACGGACCATTCATTACACACAGGCAGGCCACATGAAGGTGGCTCATTCCCTCCAACTTAGAGGAAAGAAGTAGTTTAATGTACTGGCTTAATATTACTACATTTTTCCTACTTGTATGATGCTCCCTGGAGCAAGGGTGTATATTTACCCCTGTAAAGTCTGTATGTTTGCAAGCGGCAAACTCTTAAGATAATTTGCTTCCTAGACATCATATATAACCTCCCAACTGCAAGACAAAGCCCTTCTCCTGAGATAAAATCTGGTTAGACAAAAATGGCAGAGGCTAAAGCATTACTAGTTAAGAGAAATAATGAAGAAAATGGTTCTTTCTTCCCTAACTTATAGTCTCAAATTTAAGGTAGAATAAAAACCTTTCACCACTTTGGTGTCCTGTAAAAGTTGTCAGAGGACTTCCTGATACCATCTTACCCACAGGCCCAGCATGATGTTAGAAAGGATTCGTGCTCTTAAGAAAATTCTAGAAAAAGTTCCTGGATTATAGAAAAGGAATCATCACATCACTGGGAATGTATCTAATCAAACCATTGGTTTTAACAAGTAAAGGATCAATGTGTCATGAAAGAAGATACAATGGGAGCCCTGGTAAGGACAAGCAGTTCGAAGCCTAGGTGCATCACCTTAGTGATGATATCACACTCAGTGTTCCAACAGTGAAGAGTTGGGACCCATTGTAAGGTGTTGTCTTAGTTAAGTTTTCCATTGCTGCAAAGAGGCACCATGACCAAGGCAACTCTTATAAAAACAAACATTTAATTGGGGCTGGCTTACAGTTTCAAAGGTTCAGTCCAGTATCATCATGGCAGAAAGCATGGCAACATTCAAGCAGACATGGTATTGCATGAGCTGAGAGTTCTACATCTTGATTCAAAAGCAGCCAGGAATAGACTCTCTCCATACTAGATGGAGTTTAAGCATAGGACCTCAAAGCCAATTCCACACTGATGCACTTCCTCTACCTAGGCTACACCTCCTAATAGTGCCACTTCTCATGGGCAAGCATATTCAAACCTCTACAGCTGCTAAAGGGAGAGTAGATTCAGAGAGATGCATTAAAAGGATAGAAGAGCACAACTCATCGAAATGATAAAACAAACTTTTCTAATCCTAGATATGCATCAAAGGCGTCCTGGAAAAGGTTTTGTCATCTATCTTATGGTACTTTGTTATAGTTGCCCTAGAAAACTAATATGGATTTGGTTCCAGACGAGTGGTATCTTAAAGCAATAGATATGAACTATTTTACATTTCTGAATACTAAGTTTAAAATAAAGTAACAGTCAGGGATAAGAACTGTCCAGGAAACCTTATGTCTTCCTAGATCTTCACAGTGGGTACCAAACAAGGGCATGTCTTGTAGCTGCATTACTGCCATCTTTTGCTGTAATATCACATGTGCATTTTCTTTTGTAACTATGTCAAAATTTTCTTCTTTTTATGAAGACATCAATCATATTGGATCAAGACTCATTATTATGACTTCATTTTAGTTCAATGACATATTCAAAGATCATATTTCTAACTAAGGCCATATTTACAAGCTCTGATAGGACTTCAACATATTTGGGAAGAGGAGCAGGATAAATTTAACCTTCAATCAACAACTAATATACCATAACACAGATATAATCATTGGCATAGATAGCAAGTGACTACAGAGAGGTCAACTTGATAAAGCTTTCAAAAACCAACTTATGATGGAAATGCTGCTAGCTACCATGGGCAATAAAAATGGCTAAAGAAGTGTAAAGCCTTGACAGTTGGACAAGTTATCTTTTTTCTTTACTTAATAGATTCTCAAGCTCTCCTGAAAGCTTGAAGAGCTCCAAAAGAAGTCAGTGGCCTTTGATAGAATAGACTTTGTGAAGAAGTGCAAGGTATCATGTAGTTTCATAGTTTTGTAGGACAGCAAGTACTTGATTCCCAGCAAGCAGTCTGATCTTCATTGGAAAGCAAACCACTGAATTTCCCAAGACACTGGAGAGAAACAATCACAACATTCAGACGTACAAATCATTCTGGCAATAGATTTTCCAAGAAGCAAATGATCCAGGATTCTTTCTCGGTGAAGCAAATCTAAGTGATGACACAGAGGAGTACCAGGACATTTGTGTGTCTGTCATGGTACAGGGTAATGTCTGAACTTCTGGTCCAAGTGTTTTCAGGTGCAATTATGACTCTGAACTAGATTGTTTCCTGTCCATATACAGAGGCACTTTAGGCATCTGGCAACATTGGATTTCATGACCACAAAGTAAAAATGAAATAATGTGCATACCAAAACATAAACACATTGTAAAGTGCATTCAATCTCAGATTCCCAATCCAGCGACCCTGCATGATTTAACAGAGTGGGAAGCCAGACTTCTGTCCCACTGGGGAGAAACAAGGCCTCCAAACTGACAGCTGCTATCATTCCAAAACAAGTCATTGTTTATAAATGAATATTCTTTGTGATAAATTATTGAATTACATGAAAACTCTATGATTGCCTGCTGCTGCCAGATTTAGTTTTGGTCTGAAAAGCAGCATGGAATGTACTACAAACAGAGCAGAATTAAAAACTGCTGGTCTTTTCTCAGAAAACTCTTCTCAGACAGACCTAAGTCTCCCCTAAACCTGTAATGCTTGTCCTGACTGAGACACCAGTAGATCTTCAGAACATTTCATTTGGAACATTTATATTTTACGCACACACATACACACACACACACACACACACACACACACACACACATACACCTTTGGAGTTAAAATATGTTGGATTATTTTGAGAAAAATAGAAGTATGAATCATGGCTTGGAATAAATGTTATAATAAGTAGGAACTTGAAATCTGAAAGCTGGGATGCATAACCTGCCTGAATATTCATCAGGCAATGCACATTATGCTCCCTGCTTTGAATGGTAATCTCCTTTGATCCTCACAGCAGCCATTATGATCCTATTTTACTTAAGAATGGCTGGCCAACAAGAAAGTAAAGTCAAACCAGCAGGAACAGGAAAAAGCCAGCCCTGGCATTAGGCATTCATCCTGCATCTCTTGGATTTCTTGGGCTCCCACCACAGCTATGCAGATGACTTTGCACCTACACACAAAGGAAAGGACTGTGTTGTTTTCTAATCTTACTCTGATTCCTCCAATGAGATCTTTCCAAGTAGGCCCACTTCAGAAACAACTTACAGAAAATCAAAAGCTCATCATCTTCACTGATTTGTGTTTTCCTTTGCAACTGTATTTGCTGAATCTTCCCTCATCCTATGTGCTCAGGAAAACTCAGTGAATCCCACTAGCATTTGTAGGAGTAAGAAGTCCCAGATATGTCATTCAGTACCCATTTCACTTTTCATACACTATGTTTACCTCTAAGTTGTGGACCACTCCTTATATAAGAAGGATAATAACATTTGTCCTACAAATTTCATATACTGTTGTAGTATTTCAAATCACTCAATGGAAAGGAAATCCCTTTCAGGCTCATAAACATCTGAACTACATAAGAACTGTGGCCTGAACTCTTCCTAAATGGTTTAGTGGAGAAAGGGAAGATATTTTTACCAGTGATCAGTTAGTATGCAGCATCTCTGGACAAAATTGTGATAAGGAATTTTTAATTCTTGTCAATTTTTGTGATGTTACTATTCTCACCAAAGCTAATGTCCAATTTGAAATACTGAAATTTTATCCCTGAGCATAAAAGTGGGAACACACACACACAAATTTTACTCTGGCAAGCTGGTATAAACCAGATCTAACACACAATTAGTCAACTAGCTTTTACAACACTGCATAATAGGAGAATTTTTAACAAATGATATGTCATGCCTGAAGTCATATTGTAGAGTGAAAGAAAATTCCACTTTTGTTCGTGACCATGATGGTGACAAGACAGAACATCTAAGTGTAACAGAAAACCCATGTGCCCATTGACCCTTGCACAGAATCTAATCAAACAAATTCTACCATTTGTTGCTTTGACCATCATCTGAGTAATGCATGTCTACCTCATAAAGGACTGCTATGTTGCTTGGGGCTGGGAGAATATACTACATGAGTACCAAAACCCAGAAATTAATCTATGCATTCTTTCCTTATCCACTGGATAGCTGTTAACATTTGATTTGGTTACAGACAACACAGACACCATGGCTTAAACAAGGTCAATTCTCTCATGAAAAGAATACTGGGGATACGTCAACCATAGCTGACATACACTTAGGACTCAGACTCTGATCCCTCTTTTCTGTCATCCTGGTCAAAAATGTCTGTTAGAACTCCAGCCATAACATGTGAATTCCAGACCATAGACACAGAAAAGAAGAGATGATTTTTAAAAACCTTTAGGGAGACTAATAGAAGACTCGGGCAACACTTTTATCTTGCTATCAAAAAAAAGTAATTACCTGACTACACAAAAGAAGCTCATCTTAGAGTCACTCTGTGCATCTATACCAGGTAACAATATCTAAGAGGGAAGAACAAGTATTGGGAAAGCAACTAGCAAAATCTGGCACATGTTCTTACATGTGTTTCTACATGCTATCAGAAGGCAGAAAGAGAAAGAAATCAATCCTTCTAATTGAAAGCTCATGAGTCTCTTCACATGCACACACTGTAGGTAGGATGAGAAGTCAACAGGCTGTTTATAATCTAAATTGCACATCTATCAATGGCCAAATACAGGGAGCTATATCTAGTTGAGTTGTATATATGCAAAACATAGCATAATGATCAGATTATCATTAATTGAAATGATATTCAAGCAATACTCACACATGCTGTTACTAATAGTATGAAGTATTATAGGTAAGAGTACATGCATCTGTCTAAATGTATTTGTGTTGGTTACTTGGCACTTTTACCTGACAAAGTAAAACGTACTTAAGTTTAGTAGTACTGGAAAGGGTACTTTCTCAAAATATCACCACTCATTTAGACTTTGAAGCAGGGAAGTTGGAAATCAGCTTATTATATTGTTTCCAATAATGAAGTCTTGTTTGGGCATGTATATGTAAATGATGCATATGCATATGTATATCTATCTACCCCTTCTTTTTCCTGGAGATAGTAACTAGCCAGATATTCATGACACTTGCCCTAGCTTCTCTGGGAAAGGCAGTTTATCCAGCTAAATGAAGCTCTTCATCTCTCTTCTTTCTGCAATGGTGTGTGTGTAGAACCAGATACAGCCCAATGCACAAAAAGCTGCCCAGTGACAAACACACAATCACATAAATATGAAATTGTACACATGAAAGCCATCCTGTCAGAGAACATGCAGAAATGACCAATGTTTTGACAGCTATCCCACTCCCATTTCAGACAAGAAGGCCTATTGGGTATTTATCTAAAATCTATAACTTCCTCTTACTTTGATTTTGTTTAATATATTGATCCATGACCAGTTATAACAACTCCTTCCACCTGTATTCATCCACAATCAGTGAAGAATCTTGACTCTGTAGGTTTTAGCTGTTTTGATAATACAACAAAACCTTGGAGCTAGTCTTCCAATTGATTTGATAAGTTCATTCACTGATTCAGTAAATAATTAATCCTTGCTCAGTATAGATTCTCAGCGTAGTTATTGTTCTAATACAGTGAAGAGAAACAATGACCAAAGCAACCTGTGGTAGAAAACATGTAATTGGAGGCTTGCTTAAGGTTTCAGAGAGTTAGTCAATTATCATCATGGTGGAGAATGTGGCAGCATGCAGGCAGGCATGATGGTGGAACAGTAGCTGAGAACTTTACATCCTAATCTGCCAACAGGAGACAGAGACACTGGTCCTGATCTAGGTTTTGAAACCTCAAAGTCTGTTCCCAATGACACACCTCCTCCAACAAGGCCATACCTCCTAATCCTTCCCAAATAGTTCAGCAACTAAGAACCAAACATGCAAACATATGAGCTTATGGGGCCTACTCTCATTCAAATCACCATAATGCCTTTCAACAGCAGGGTCTCATCAGTGGGCAAAATCTCCCCAGTCTCATTCTTCCTAAAAGATTCAGTCTGAAGAGTCAAAGAAGGATGGAGAAGGAAGGAGAGACTCCATCATTCAAGGTATATGGGCCAGCATAGGAGTTTGAGACTTTGTCCAAGGAAGAAATGAAGCTATTTAGGAGTTTAAGAAAGAAAAACAGATAGTAAGATTTTTAATCTATAAAGAACATCTTCAGCAGTACAGATGAGAAATTCAGGGAATGTAGGTATATGCTGAGAGAAAAGTAATAAGATATTTAGCTTCTTCATTAACAGGAGACATTATCTTTAGGAGATGGTGTCCACAAAGTTAGAAGCAAGTGAACCAGTTTTACACGACACCTGTATGAGTTAGAGTTTTATTGCTTATGAAGAGACACCATGATGACATCAGCTCTTAAAAAAGAAATCATTTAATTGGAGCTTGCTTACAGGTTCAGAGGATTAGTCTATTATCATCGTGGTAGGAAGGATGGAACTTATAGGCAGACACGGTGCTAGAGAGGAGCTGAGAGTTCTAAATCTGGATTGGCAGGCAGTAGGAAGGAAGGGCAACAGTGGCCTGACTTGGGCTTCTAAAACTACAAAGCCTACCCCAGTGACACACTTCCTCAAACAAGGATACATTTACTCGACAACAAGGCCACACCTCCCAGCAGGATCACACAAAATGAACCTGTAAGGGCCATTTTCATTCAAACCTCTATAGCATCAAACACAGAGTCAAGAGTAGAAGGAAACAAGTTCATGAACCCTTACCTTAGACACCAGTCATATGCACCCTGGCTCAGGGAAGAGTCTCAGGAAGGGCCTTGAACTGTCTCTGCATGTTCTTCACAGCCTATAGGCGCCTTTTAAATCTGTGAGAAAAAGAGCAGAAAGTCCTGAAGCAATAGGTTTCAAAGAAAGTTAGAAACACAGCAATAGAGGTACAGATTGTCTGCTATGAAAGCCTGCCTGCGGTTATTTACTCT
Organism: Grammomys surdaster; assembly: GCF_004785775.1. Classification (NCBI taxonomy): domain Eukaryota; kingdom Metazoa; phylum Chordata; class Mammalia; order Rodentia; family Muridae; genus Grammomys; species Grammomys surdaster. The sequence goes on from NW_021604566.1 coordinate 1,889,892, forward strand.
TGCTAAATGACTTGCCATAATTCTGGAGACTGGAGGCATCTCTACTACATTTTAAAGATACTGACTTTTAGTTTGAATGAAAGATTTCTTTCCAAAGCCTTGATAGACTTCTAACTTTGGCTGATAGTCAACTCTTCTCAGACCAGATTCCCCATTTAATCACTGTGGCTCAGTGAAACACCACCTCAGATGACCTGGTTTGCCAGACCCTTCTTGAAAAAGATGTGAAATCTTTTTGATGTTTCTCTTTCAAGTTGCTTTGACATTAAGGCCTGGCACAGCCAGCAGAGATAAGTGGCACACACAATCCCTGGAGCCCCATTGTCTAGCTCTGGCCTTGCTGCCTGATCTAAATGACCCTTGTGGGACCCCAAGAGGATCCTGCCCTCACCCCAACACCTGTGGAAAACTTCAGGGACCCAAAAGTAAACAGCTTGGAACTCTGCCTGACCACCCACCCTAGATGGATCTGCCTGGAACCCAGGCTGGGTCTGACTAGAACACAACCTGCAGAGTAGGGCCTGCTCAGGACACAGGCTGTAGAGTGTGGTCTGCCTAAGGCATAGCCAACAATGTAGGGTACCCTAATCTCCATTGTCTGGTGCATGGATCACCCTACCTTCCCAAAAGGTAGGTAATCTGCTGCCATCAAGATTATCCAGCCAACACCAAGAAAAATCAGCTGCCTAAAGGATAAGATAAGAACATAATTAACAAGATTCAGGACAATATGGCACCAACAGAGGCTAGCTATTCCTACTACAGCAAACCCTAGATACCCCAATGAAACTGAAGCAAAAAAAAAAAAAGAAGGATCCAATCTTATAAAGATGACAGAGGTCTTTGAAGAGAACATGAACTAATCCCCAGAGGAAATGTAGAAAAATACTTTCAAACCAGGAGAAGCATTAAAAGAAGAAGCAAATAAATATAAAAAAATACAGGAAAATATAATCAAATAGGTGAAGGATTTGAATAAAACTTTCCAGGACCTGAAAGGGAAGTAATAAAGAAAACACAAATTGAGGCAATCCTGGCGATAGAAAACCTAGGAAAGAGAACAGGAATTACAGACATAAACATCACCAACAGAGCACAGGAGATGGAAGAAAGAATCTCAAGTGCAGACAATACAATAGAAGAAATCAATATATTAGTCAAAGAAAATGCAAAATCTAAAAAGCTCATGACAAAACATCCAGGAAATCTGGAACACTATGAAAATACCAAACCCAAAAATACTAGGAATAGAAGAAGAGTCCCATCTCAAAGACCTAGAAAGTATCTTCAAGAAAATCACAGAAAATTTCCCTATATTAAAGAAAGAGATGACTATAATGGTACAAGAACCTTATTGCCAAACAGATTGGACAAGAAAAGAAAATCCTTCCATCACATAATAATCAAAATACTAAATATACACAACAAGAAACAAATTTTAAAAGCAGCAAGGGAAAAAGTCCAAGTAATGTATAAATGCATAACTATCAGAATTACGCCCATTTTCTCATCTGAGACACTAAAAGCTAGAAGAGGTCTTGCAAAACCTAAGAGACCACTCAGCCCAGACTACTATACCCAGCCAAACTTTCAATCACCATATTTGGAGAAACCAAAATACTTCATGACAAAATCAAACTCAAACAATACATTTCCACAAACCTAGCCCTACAGAGACTACTAGAAGGAAAACTTCAACCCAGTGAGGCTAGCTATAATCAACAAAACAAAAGAAATAAATAATGTTACGCTATTAAAACCAACAGAAGAGAAACACACACACACATACACACACATCAAAATAACAGGAAGTAACAATCATTGATCATTAATATAATTAAACATCAGTGGACTCAATTCCTCAGTAAAAAGACACAGGGTAACAGAATGGATATAAAAATAGAATCCATCATTCTGCTGTATACAAGAAACACATTTCAACAACAAAGATAGTCATTATCTCAGTATAAAGGGCTGGCAAAAAAGTTTTTCAAATAAATAAACCTAAAAAAGCAAGCTGTAGTAGCCATTCTAAAATTAATAAAGTAGACTTCCAATCAAAAGTAATCAAAAGAGCTGGGGAAGGATATTTAATACTCATTGAAGGAAAAATCCGTCAAGAGGACTTCTCAATTCCCCAACTGCAAGGGTACTCACATTCATAAAAGAAAAATTACTAAAGCTTAAATCACACATTGAACCCTACACATTAATAGTGAGAGACCTCAACACCCCACACTTACCAGTGGACAGATATTTGAAAGAAACTAAACAGAGAAATAATGAAACTAACAGAGGTTATGATTTAAATAGACCTAACATACACACACACACACACACACACACACACACACACACACAC
>NW_021604566.1:1892353-1916504 GCF_004785775.1 Grammomys surdaster
ATATATATATATATATATATATATACTCTCAGAACCTTCTCCAAAATTGACCACATAATTGGTCATAAAGCATACCTCAACAGATACAAGAAGATTGAAATAACCCCATGCAGCTTATCAGTTCACCATGGACTAAAGCAACAACAAAAACAACAGAAGGCCTACATTTTCATGGAAACAGTACAGTTCTCTGCTCAATGATCACTGTGTCAGGAAAGAAATAAAGAAATAAATTAAAGACTTCTAGAATTAAATAAAAATGATAGTACTACATACTCAAACTTCTAGGATGTTATGAAAGCAGTTCTAAGAGGAAAGCTCATAGAACTAAGTGGCTTTATCAAGAAATTGGAGAGTTCTCATACTAACAAATTGAGAGTACAACTGAAGACTCTAAAAAAGAAAAAAAGAAGCAAACATACACAGGAGGAGTAGATGGCAGAAAATAGTCAAAACTCAGGGCTGAAATCAATTAATTAGAAACAAAGAAAACAAAACAAAGAATTAATGAAACCAAGATCTGGTTCTTTGAGAAAATCAACAAGATAAATAAAATCCTTAGCCAAGGTAACTGAAAGGCAGAGAGACAGTACCCAGATTAACAAAATTAGAAATGAAAAGGGACACATAAGAACAGACACTGAGGAAATTCTAAGAACCATTTGATCTTACTTCAAAAGCCTGTACTCTACAAAATTGGAAAGTCTAAATGAAATAGATGATTTTTCTAGACATATATCAATTAACAAAACTAAATCAAGATCAGGTAAACCATCTGAATATGAATAGTCCTATAACTCCTTAGGAAATAGAAGCAGCCACTAAAATTCTCCCCCCCCAAAAAAAAAAGTCTTGGACCTGGTGGTTTTAGTATAGAATTCTACCAGACTTTCAAAGAAGAGCTAATATTAATACTTCTTAACCTATTCCACAAAATAGAAACAAAAGGAACACTGTCACACTCATTCTATGAGGCCCAGTCACCCTGATACATAAACCTGATACCTAAAACACATATACCTAACCCACCATATAAACAAACTAAAAGAAAGAAACCACATGAACATCTCACTAGATGCCAAAAGTGTTTGACAAAATCTAACATCTCTTCATAATAAAAGTCTTGGAGAGAGCAGAGATATAAGGTGCATACCTAAACACAATAAAGGCAGTATATAACAATCCAATAGCATATATTTAATTAAATATAAAAAATTAAAACCACTTTCACTAAAATCAGGACAAGACAAGGCTGCCAGCTGTCGCCATATCTCTTCAATATAGTACTTGAAGTTCTTGTGAGAGCAATAAGACAGCTAAAGAGGATCAAGGAGAAAGAAGAAGAAGAAGAAGAAGAAGAAGAAGAAGAAGAAGAAGAAGAAGAAGAGGAGGAGGAGGAGGAGGAGGAGGAGGAGGAGGAGGAGGAGGAGGAAGGAGAGAAAGTATCACTATTCAGAGATGATATGATGGTATACATATGTGACCCAAAAATCTACTAGAAAACTCCTATAGCTGATAAACACCTTCAACAAAGTGGCTAGATACAAAATTAACTCAAAGAAATCAATAACCCTCCTCTATACAAGCAATAAAGGGGCTGAGAAAGAAGTTAGGAAAACAGTACCCTTCACAATAGCCACAAATAACATAAGATACCTTGGCCTAACTCTAACCAACCAAGTAAAAGACCTGTGTGACAAGAACTTCAAATTCCTGAAGAAAGAAATTGAGGAAGATATCAGAAAATATCTTGATCAGAAGATATCATGATCATGGATTAGCAGGAATAGCACAGTGACAATGGCCATCTTACCAAAAGCAATCTACAGATTCAATGCAATCCCCATGAAAATTCCAATGAAATTCTTCATAGATCTTGATAGAGTAGTTCTCAACTTCATATGGAAAAAAACAAAACAAATCATCCAAGATAGCTGAAATGATCCTGAACAGCAAAAGAACTTCTGGAGGTATCACCATCGCTGAGCTAAAGCTGTATTATAGACCAATAGCAATTTAAAAAAAAACTGCATAGTATTGGTATAGAAAGAGATAGATGGATCAATGGAATAAAATCAAAGACCCAGAAATAAACCTATAGACATCTGAATTTTGACAAAAAATGACAAAGCCATACAATGGAAAAGGGAGAGCATCGTAATAAAATGGTGCTTATCTAACTGGATGTCTTCATGAAAAAGTCTGCAAATAGATCCATATTTATCACTCCACACAAAACTCAAGTACAAATGGATCAAAGTCCTCAACATAAAACCAGATATATTGAATCTAATAGAAGAGAAAGTGAGAAACAGCTTTGAATACTTTGGCACAGGAGAAAATTTCCTGAACAGAACACTAACGGCTCAGACTCTAAGATCAAAAATTGAAAAATGAGACATCACTAAACTGAAAAGCGTCTGTAAGGCAAAGGACTCTGTCAATAGAGCAAAATGGCATCCTAGAGATTTGGAAAAGATTTTCCATAACCCATCATTTGAGGGAGGGCTAATATCCAAAATATATAAAGAACTCAAGAAGTTAGACTCAAAAAAAAAATGACCCAAATAAAATTAGTCCTGTCTAAAAGAAATGCAGTGACAAAGATGGAGCAGGAACTAAAGGAATAGCCAACCAGTGACTGACCCATGTTGAGACCCATCCCATAGGTAAGCACTGATCCCTCACACTATTAATGACGCTATGTTGTACTTGAAGGAACCACAGCACTCTGAGAGGCTTTACCCAGCAGCTAACTGAGACAGATGCAGATACCCACAGACAAACTTTGGACTGAGGTTGTGGACTCCTATGGAAGAGTTAGGGAAGGATTGAAGGCCCTCAAGGAGATGACAGCCCCACAGGAAGGCCAACAATGTCAACTAACCTAGACCCCTGAGAGTGTTCAGAGACTGAGAAACCAACCAAAGAGAATACACAGGCTGGTACAAGGCCTCAGCCACATATGTAGCAGAGGGCTACCTTGCCTGGCCTCAGTGGGAGAGGATGTACCTAATCCTGCAGAGACTTGATATACCAAGGTGGGAGAACACAGGGGGGTGGGGGGGCAGGAGAGCTACCTTCTCAGAGACGAAGGTGAAAGGAGATTGAGGACAGAACTCTGCAAGATAAGATGGGAGGGGGCATCAATTGGGATGTAGAAAAATTAAAAATTGATTTAGCGTATTTGATAATCTGGAATTTAAGGAAAGCCTACTGGATATGGGCTGGCACTGTATCTCAGTGGTAAAGAGCTTGACGAGCATGCATGAGGTCCTGAGTTAATTTGTTGTGCTACCAAAGAAAAAGAAAAGAGCTACCAGCTGTCCATTATAGAGGACAGTGAACCACAAAGACGTAGGTTGGATCCATGTTAGAGGAGGAAGGTGTGTGTGATGTGGATTTGCCAGGGAAGCTATGTTTTGGGGGCAGCTGGGAGTTTCTAGTCTTGCTCAGACATGGAAATGAAGTGGAAAAAAGGGAGCAAGGGTTTTAGCTGTAATGGTTAGTAGTTTCCCACCTGGGAGAAGTGGTTTTCCTTATATGATATACATAGAGAATCTTGAAACTGAGAAATAAGTACCATTCTGCTAACAGGAAAGACAGAAAAGGCAAAGACTTCTAACCATCTAATAATTACCCACTCCCTTCCAAAATACAGCACACAGTATGTGGCACCAGCAGTACTTGAGGGACAGGCCAACCAAAACCATATCCTATCTTCAGATCTTCCAAAGAGGTTGACTAAATTTGGGTCCTGAAGTGTTCATCAGGACCTGATCACACGAATATAGCAGAAAATATGAAATGCCTCATGTTACCAGCCATTTAAACTAGATAGTAGGAATCCATTTATGGTCACTTATATTCACACTGAGCCTTAAAGCTGGTGTATTTATTGTGCCTCTGGTCACTCGGATGCCATTCTGTAAAGTCTAAATGGCATCATGAGTAGTATCCATTTTCTGCATCTTTGCAGATGCAGAGTCTGTCATCTTTCTTTCTCATTTGAGAAAATTCAAAGTGACATCTCTTCTCATGTCACTGTACCTACGTGATGATGGGGATTTCAGCTACCATGTGTTGCTTCCCATTGGGATTCCATCTGAGAACCTAATAGAGATCTGGTGGCCCAGTGGCCTGCACCATAAAACAGGAGGCAGCCCCATGTCACTTTTACTCCGTGTTTCTCAGTTTGGACCCGTTTGCTTCATTAAAAAACATTTTTTGGTCCATTACTATGCTACTTCGCTTTTCCTAGAAATATCCACATGGCTTGATACATGGAATCACAAACACAAACCAGAGCTGCAGAGAAGGTAGAGTCCCCTGACATCAAAGTTTTTGTAAAGCAAAATATACAAAGGCCACCGCGCCTTGATCTGGCTTCCTAGTAACCTCGGAAAAAAATTCCAGAAATGTGTTTTAATTCTTCAGCCTGAGTGACAAAAAGGTTAAACTGTTTCCCGAAGTCCACTTAAGAGTAATTCCAAGCTTGGGAAAATGGATTTTGTTAGCCCCAAAGCCTATTAAGATTAATGGCAAGAGGAGGCTCATTATTCTGCCAGAAATTTTACATACAAATCTGTATGTGGGGGTGTTATTTTTTTCTACATCACAGAACCAGGGATGTAGAGAGCCTGAAAAACGAAGTAGCCAATGAATGGAAAACACTGCACATAGAGGGTAGGGTATTATACAGAAGTGAACTGTGTATGTAATCCAAGAAAAGGGCTCTTGGGTGGGTTTCCTACACAGATGGGTCACCCTGCTCTCATTATTAAATCCTGTTCTGACTACGTAACCAGGTCTTATGCAGCCTAGAGTCATATTTAGAAACTGGATCCATATTCAGGGTAGAAATGTGCTCTTGTGCCTGTTGACCCCATGACCATTTGGCAGCAGGGAACCTCTGTGAAAGTGCTGGCCATCACACTGACCCCACCATGAGTCATCTCTCTTTGCCCCTGCTTCTATAGCTGCTTCTGCATTTGGACTGGCTGCTGCACCAATCAGACAATCTGCTCCTTCAATGCCAAGTGCCCAGTGTCCCCACAGGACAGAATCTCCAGATTGGCTGTCCCTCCATCTGTAAAATAGCCAACGAATAGCTGAATTCTAGCCAAGGGTCTGTCCCTGGCTATCTTGGCAGGACAGAGCTCAGAAGCCTCTTGGTAAGAAAGAGGAATTCCCAGACTTGTTGGTGGCTAGACAAGAGCTCTGGCTTTGATTACCACCTCATGGAATTGATGGGAGGAAAATAGACAAGAGCCTTCTGAATTTCTAAAGAATTCAGTTCAGCCCAAGAAACCCAAGCCTGACTGACATAAACTGTGTTTCAGGACCCTGAGGCAATTTTCAGCCTTATTTGCAGCCTCAAAAAAGGACATCCAGGACATGTGATTCATGTGATTCTCTAAATGTGTATATATGTGTGTGTGTGTGTGTGTGTGTACATATATACAATATTTGATATAACTTATATATACATATACATATACATATATATATAAAGTTCATCTCTGGTGAACCTAGGAAAATGGGATGGGAAAGTGAGATCTTTCCAGAAAACACAATCAGAAATTTTTCAGGCTGACTGTTCCAGGAGCACACTGAACTACCAGGGACTTGTCACTATCATGACCAGGTTGGATATAAATAATATGCCAAATACAGGTTCCCTAGAACTTACACTCTGCAATTACATATTCATTGGTTTTTAATAGGAAAATGTACAGGTCTCACTGTCACAAAAAAAGACCCAAAATTCAGTGCCACAAAGAAAACAGAAGTAGATGTTTCCCCCTCTTTTCTGCCTAGAGAAACATTATCTCAAAGAAATGTAATGCAAGTCAAATTTGTAATTGAAAATTCTATAATAGTCTTATTATAAACAGCAGACATTAATTTTAATGTTTCACTTATCCTATTATGCCCCCCAAATATCATTTCAGCATGTAATCAGTATAAAGCATAATTGAGATAGTTTACTTTTGCAACTTATACCAGCTCTCCATTTAAACTAGCAATATCATACTCAGGGACCACATGGTGGGTACACTGGTTGGGCCGTGTAGTAGAGTACAGCTTGGACAAATAGGTAAGTATACCCAGTTGAATCAGAAAGACAGTCTTTGATTCATTATCTCACTGTCTATCAGAGCGAGCTTTCTCAACCTGGGCACTATCTACTTCGGAAGCCACAGAAATCCTTCCTGTGAAGTGCCTGTCCACAGGGACCTTACGTTGTTAGCATATGCTTATCCCATGCCCTCCTCCCAACATAGTGACCATCAAACTCACTGTTAAGTGTTGGGAGACATGAAGCAACAAAGACCCCAGGAGTGACTCTCATACTTGAGAATATCCTGGATATGTTGCCAGGCATGGTGGATCATATCTGTAATCCCAGTACTCAGGAAGCTGAAGCAGGAGGAGTGGCCTAAGTTCAAGGCCTCCCAGAAGTACAGAGTAAAAGCATTTCTCCGAACATTAGGAAGATTTCGGACACATTGCCATGCCTTTTGGATCAGCAGACATGGAGTGGGAAGTTAAAACAGCATGGCTAATACCTTCCCTGGACTTGTATCCAAAACCACTGACCTGGTTGTTGTGATTGACTGCCTGATTGGCCACACCACGTGGTGTGCCTCACTCTCAGGCAGGAAAGAGAAAGGAAGTCAGTGACAAAGATAATGCTGAGGGTATCTAAGGGAAGTTGCACACAGCTTTTACTGGCATGGCCTTGTTGGAAGTTCAGACTTATGGCTACCCCTATTCAAGGAATGGTTGCAAGGAAGGCTCAAGTACAGAGTGTCTATGTGTTAAAACTCAGAAGTTCTGTTATGACAGGGAAGACAGGAAGGTTGGATAATGAGGGGGTGTTCTTCTCAACAATAGATAATATCATCTAGCTGTAAATCACTGGAGTCTGAAGAGCTCCAACTGGAAACAATCTCAGAGGAAGGAGTAACATATCACTCACACTTCCTGGATATGTAGCACAAATGAGACTTGGGATACCTCCCTTTGAAGAAGAGATGCACTTTGTTTAAGTAGGCACAAACTTTCAAATAAATGTGTATGGGAAGGAAAGCGTATGTGGTGTGGTAAGAAATTAAAGGAATCTAGTTGCCAATGGATTGTCATCATTCTTCCTCTCATCCCTAAAAGAACAAGAAATTCCACAGATTTGTGGTTTGAAACAATTTAACTCCACTCCTCACCTCCAGAAGTCATACATACTTGATGGTTGTAACCCAAAGCAAGGATCAGACTGTCTTAGCTCTAGTAATGGGTTTAGGGATGAGGCCATGTTCTAAAGCAGTCTGACCGAATAGCGGTCTCTCGTTTGATGTTTTGAAGAGAAAAAATCTACCTCTTTACCCAGTGTACACGAATGCAGTTACTTCAGCCTTGGAGCAACTGACACCCATGTGACCTAAAGTAGTCAACTCAAAGATGAAGAAGGGCAGAACCAAGAGAATCTGGAAGGTTGGACTCTGCAACCCTGGTCATATTTTGAACCTTTAAATCAAATCAGACCTGATGTTTCACATCTGGAATTTTTAGTTAAGTAAGCCAATATATTTCTTATAATATTTAAATCAATTTAAGATTTAAGATTCTGTCACTTGTAACCAAAACCATTCTCAAGAAACACTTAGACCTGCACATGTTTTTCCTGTGGTCCCTAGAAGCACCTAATAAAGACAAGGTTAAGTTTATCTCCTAATCACTTGCACTTCGATATGTAAGCCATTGGTCTGTGGATTCCTTAGGTTCCACAATAGCCATGGGGGTAACTATAAATCAAAATATTAAGACCAAAAGATTATCCATCCTTCTGAATGTCACCCTGAGAATAAGTGGTTGAACTGCAGGCTGAGCTTGCTGGAGTCCAAGCCCAAGTTTTGGCAACTTTGACCTCAGATTTTTTTTTAAACATTATATATATATATATGTAACAAAGGTTTATATGTTTGTTCAAACTGCATGAGGAAAACTATCTTGACTTTTGAAAATCTGATTCAATGATCAAAAACACATGTCGAATATTAGTCAGAAGGTGGTGTAGACTGTAGTAGTGTTTTATAGGCATCTTGGGCAGGCTCTTCAGAGTAATTGGGGTGTGGAATGTGGAAGTTGTTTTTATGGGAAAGTTGGGGCATGGCCTCCTGTAGGCAGCCTCAGGCAAAAGAGTGAGTGTATCAGGAAAAACATCACATTGAACCTGGTGATAAGGTTCATGAGGATGTTAATTAAAAAGAATCTCATGTTTCAAGGGCCGTGTTGGTGATACAGTTTTGAGTAATGGGCTAGGACACATAAGAACTAAAATGTCTACCCCAAGAGGTCAGTGTGCTTTTGAAAACTGCATGTATGGGTTCAAATTCCTTTCCTGCTCACCAAGACGCAGTGCTTGCTTATGCTGTTTAACTAGTGTCCTTGCTCATGTACAACAGTTGACAGATGCCATTCCAGAGCCTAGTACAGAACTCAGTTACCTGCTGTTGAAGTACATTAAAAGAATGACATTTACCCTCACTGAAGTTTGTCCAAAATTCAAGAGAATATACTTGATAACCGTTCTTGCATGGCATCACAACAGCTGTTTCACTTTGTTATTATCTTTTGCATTCTTCCCTCAGTACACCCATGTTGTAAATAAAACTTTATTGTAGATGTATATATATGGGCAAACATCGACAGAGTTTGATAGTTTTCAAAGTTTCAGACATTCACAAGAATAAACATCCACAGTGAGTAAAAGACAGTATTAAATTTTGCTTGAAGACAACAAAGATAGTCTAACCATGCTATTTTTCATCCTGCTCAGCATCTCTTATTTGTATCTTATTTAAAAATATTTTTCCTCGTCAGGATTAAAAATAAGAGATATTATATTATACTCATAGTATCTAACCCTCGGTTCATTCTTTGAATTGATATAAATACATGATCTTCTCCATAATGCCCTGATGCAACAGCAGAGCCACTACAAAGAATGAGTCTGGGCATCAAAGTGACACTGTAGAGCTCAGTACCAACTCCATCATTTCCAAGTGAGCCACATCACTCTGGGCTGTGAACTAGAAACAAATCATTGTGAGATTAAGGCATTGAGAGGCAACAGCTGTTTCTTGCAGTCATTATTTGCATTAACTTATTCATTGCCTGAATAGGAATGCGTAATTCTTTCACCCTGTTTCTGAAAGGCCTCAAAAACTCATGACATCAACTAGCCCAACAACTCTACAGCTCCAATGGTGTCATCTTATAGCCTAATGAACACATGTTTAGTCTTGGGGCTATCTATAGGTGCTAAGTCCTGCAGTTTCCTGAAACCTGTCCTCTCCGGTAATTGACTTTTGGCTACAGAGACACCTGCTCTCTGGTAGAGCTTCCATGGTGATGGTTTTTTCATCTCTTGGTGATAAAGCCTGGGATTATCCTGAGCAAGTTATCCTGATGACTTAAATTGATAGAGAGGGTAGCTACACCAAAGGCAGTCAACATCCTCCCTGAAATTTTTCAGAGCGATTAGCATTCCCATGATTATTTGTAACTCAGAACTCTGGTCCTTGATGGATCCTTCCTGTTTATGGATCATGTTCCATTCCATACATTCATCACTTGCTCTACCTTGCATCAGTTTCAACATGGAAGACAATCTTTGTCTCAGTTTCTATGTTCTACCCCTAATATCATAATTTGTCATAGCTATTGGTGTGTATGATATACTGAGTTAAAAATAAAAAAATCTAGCTAGAGGTGAAGTGATTTTGACCTAACAATTCAAACTTGCTATAGTTGCTATAGTTTTGTGATAAGTGGCTCCAATGGCTCATATACTCAAGACTTGACTGATAGGGCCAAAGCACTGGGAAATGGTGGAACCCTTAGAACGTTGAGATTCCTATAGAGATGTCTTTAGGTCACTGTAGGCATAAACTTGAAGGTAGCCCTTCTTACTTCCTCTGCTATCTGGCTTTAGATGAGGTCAGTAAATTTGTTCCAATATATCATAGCAATATACTGTGCTACCTCACCAAGAGCCTGGAATCAAGGGACCAAACAATCATAGAATGGAACCTCTAAAATTACAAGCTGTTTTTCTTTATAAGTTTATTCTCTCTAGTGTTTAGTTATATATACAGAAAGCTACTGCTCAAGAACTGACTTCTGAAAGGTGAATAAAAATTGCTCTCCTCTGGTGTTGCAGAGTCATTTCCCAGCTCTGTGGCTCACTTTTTATGCTATGAGTACCCCAAACTCTGTTCAAAAATGGAACTTGGGTTGGCAATGGCTCATCAGCTAAAGCACTTGTGTAAAAACCTGAATATCTGAGTTTGATCCCTAGAACCCATGTAAAGGTGGAAGGAAAGAACAGACTCTAATAAGTTTCTTCTGACATCCACATACATGCTGAGGTTCTCACATACACCCACATACATGTTGTATAAACACACATGCCCATATGTGTGTTATATAGACACATATACATACACAGAGACAGAGAGAGTAATAATACATTTTTAAATGAACTTGTTAGTTTTCTAAACCCCTTTAATACGATACACTGCCTTTCAGTGAATGCTATCCTAAACCATTCCCTGCAAACTTGGAGTCATCACAATATAAGGAAGTAGCATTTATTAAAGACTTACTATCTGCCTGGAACTGCATTTTCTAGCTGAATCATTAAAACTACCATGTAAGGTTAGGTGCATGAGTAATTTCATAAAGAAGGAAATGGAGCTTTAGAGAGATGCTGACTTGTCCGTGGATCCTGGGGCTCTATGACCAGAACCTTGTTACGCTGGTAGCCTCTTCCCGTTTGATTTTCCTTATCCAATCTCTCACCAAAACTACTCAAGTTCCTCCTGAGAAATAAGAATTTCTCAATTCTCGACAGCCCTTTCTTTTTATTACTACTGCCAATTATTTATCCCTGGCTTTCATCATTTGTTACTAAGATTTCTTTATTTATTGCTTAAGAATGCCTGCAATACACTCATGGTGTTTTAGACATTATACTGAAAACTTTGCAAATATTAACTCTTCAGTAACCATATGAGATGGATCTTTCACCATCACTCATTGATGAGTTAATAAGTAACTAGCCCAAGATCACATCACTAATAACTGATGGAATCTCAACCTTAAAATCCTGGCTCTAGCTGTGATCATAATCAGAATATCATGATGTCTCTCCAATATAATCATGGCACAGTCCTTGGTGGTTTCTCTGTCACCAGCTCTGTTAGCCAGTCTCAAGAAATTCTCTGGAATTTGCTTAACAGAAATGTAACCTGGGTCCTTTCCCTCACTTAGAGCCCCATGGGTTATGTCTTATTGAATCTAGAACTATTCAGCACAGCCTTGTTTTATCCAACATAAGGTAACACTCTTTTCATTCTCATCGTGCACTCAGTCACCCATTCCAAAATCACAGCTCTTTCTCACACCCTACCTTATCCAGGCACATGTTTAGTACATCATCTAACCTCTGCAAAAAAAAAAAAAAAAAAAAAAAAAAATCACCCTCTCTAAAAGGCCCATTATCACTTCCTCTTTGGAAGATGCATGCCTTTCTGTATCACTAAATGTGCTATAGTCTAATCAACTTCTAATCCTCTTTTCATCTCCACCCTACAGAGTAGCCGAATGCTCAAAGGGCCATGCTTGCATCGTTTCAGCCTTTTCTGAAGTTCTCGGGACACAGTAAGATCACAGGACTCGATTGCAGGGTGACATAGACCCTACATGATTTGCCCTGACTCTCACCAAGATGACAGTGGAATAGTATTGCTCTGAAACTTGAGCAGAGAATAAGTAGTTGCAGAAAAGCAGAAAAGCAAGGAAACAATTACAAGCTTGCATTTCATTTTATGGACAAAATCAGAGTTGAGTGCAAATATATACAATTTGAGAAAATTAATTTGAGTCATCCACTGGGGCAGTTTCATGAGACACTGTTTCAAAAATCCAAATTATTAAGATAAATAAAAGAAAAGCAAAGACTTGTTTGGATTAGCTGGAAGAATTTTTGAGGACTGTTTTCAGTGATCAGAAGCAAATTCTAGCCAACCTATTTCACTGGGTTCTATCTTTTGTTTACAGAAGCTAGAAAGTAAACCCTATAAAATTCATTTGTTTATGTTCACATATGCATATACATACATGTCCTTAAAACAGCCATTTCATACACAAAGTTTTATAACATAAAGGAGACATGGGGAAGGGTACATATACACTGGTATCTCCCAAGAATTCAAGAAGAGAAGAGGAAGAAGGAGTAAGTACTTTGTCTTTTTTAGCTACTGTATTCAATAACTTATATCATTGGATTAGTGACAGTTTTGAAACTAATAAATCTTTACATTAAAAAGTGAACTGACAATATTTTAAAATAAGTTTTAATTTATTCTCTGACAACTTTAAGCAGGTATATAATGTATTTTGATCATAGTTACCCATACTCAACTTGATTTGTTAGAATTATTATTTATTTATGTACAGGCATGTACATGAATGTATGTATGCCCATGAGCAAACAGGTGCCTATAGAGGCCAGAGATATCACTTATTAGGAACTGGAGTAATTTTGAGCTCCATAATATAGGTACTGGAAAACATAGTTCCTCTATGAGAGAGAAAACACTCTTAACTGCAGAGCCGTCTTCCCTAAACATCTACACCTTATTTTCATGCTTTTACTTTAATCATTGAGTTCAATTGTGCTGTCAATATACATGAGAGGTTATGGTTATTTATTGGAAGATAGGCAACTTAACATGAGCTATAGCTATGACCCCGACTCCTCCGGCAGCCATTAGCTACTAATATATCCTCAGCTGTGAGTTAGGTCTCATGCGCCTTTCCCCAATTAATGCTGGGCTGTTGATCCCACGCAGTTCGTGTGTAAGAAAGCACAGTTGCCATAAGTTCCCAAGTGCAGCAGCTGTGTTATATCCAGAAAAGACAATTTTGGAATGCACCTCCCCATCTTGTAGCTCTTCCATTCGTTTTGCCCTCTCTTCTACAATGGTCCCTAGCCTTTCAGGGATTAACATGGACCTCCAATTCAGGGATGAGCACTCAGCTGTCACTTATTCTCAGACCTTGGACCTGTGATGGGTCTCTGCATTGATTGTTGCCCACTGAAAAAGAAACTTCCCTGGTCAAGGCTAAGAGCAGCCCTAACTCATTAGTATAAACATAACATAAACATTTAGGAGGCATTTTGACATGTTCATTTAGCAAAGCATCAGTAATAATAGGTTCTCCACTAGTGCCTATGCCTTCTCTAACCATGGGATTTTGAGCCAGGTTAGGATTACTAGGCCTTAATTTCTTCCTGTTGGTCAGGTCTCAAATCCAATCATAGAGTGGTTATTCCCAAAACAGCCATGTCACTATTACTGCACCAGTGCACATATCTTGCCTGGCAGGAGAATCTTCATACAACTGCTTCTTCATAACAGTGTACAGTCCCAAATGCAAGAAACTAAAAACTATATGGTTAAATTTATCTTCTTTTAGCTTACCTTCAAAGGAATGGTTCAATTATCCAAATCACTTTCTGCATTATTAACGATGTGTGTTAAATGTAATCTTTCTCTTATACACAAATGTCAGGACACAGATATGAACCAGCGGTCTTAGAATATAAGCCAAAGATAGATGGAAGACAACAGCCTTCAGTTGGTGTAGCCTGTCACTCCCAGGATGGTCCCTCCCCAACTGAGGCTACCTGTAATCCTTAATCATGTTAAAGACTCACAAGTTACACCACATCATTTTCCAGGTGAAGCTGAATCCAATTGCCCAGTGATGACACTCTTTCTTCATAGCTTATATTTTGTTAAAGTCTATCTCTTTTCCTTCTTAAGAGGAAAATGCCTCCGGAAGAGGCTTCAAGCCACTTCCAGTGTTGTAGAAATTACCTCCCCTCTCAGAATGAGTTTATCTGACTTTTTTTCTGTGAGGTCAGATTTTAAAAGATGGAAAGATCTGTGAGTCTCTACAGTAGAGGAGGATATTGGCTGAAAAAATTAGATTCCAGATTCATTGAAAGAAGACCTCAACCTAAAGCACTCTTCTGCTTAATGACCAACAACTTTCTTTGACTCTACTGTAGGAAAGGAAAAAGAGACACAGAATACAACTTACTGCCAAGCTGATAGGCTTGGATCCCCAGTACACTACTGTTTAAAACAGTTAAAGACCATACTACCTTTTGATGTGATAATTTCAACTAAAACAGTCTTTCGATATTGCCTGGCACACCTTACATTCTTCACAAAAGAGAGAGAGATAACATGTATAAACATTGAGAAATATTATTCAGCAGTTACATAATATATGTTACAATCATCCAACTCAGCCACTGCCTCCCTTTTTGTGTGTGTGTGTGTGTGTGTCTTCTCTGAGTCAGGGTCTCACTGTGTCTCAAGTTGGCCTGTAACTCTCTATGTAACCCAGGCTGGCTTTGACCTGCTGATCTACCCGATTCAACAACTGAGTGCCAGAATTACGGGTGTGTGTGTGTGTGTGTGTGTGTGTGTGTGTTGTGCGTAGCACCAGGCCGAGAAACATTTTTCCTAACATAAACACAAGTGTAATAGTACTTACCTCTCCGAACATTAGTAGATTAAATAAGAAAATGAGTGCCTGACACCTTGCTTACTCTCCAAGAGAAGACAGTACCCTGCCTACTGACCAAGGAAAAACTTTGGGAGGGCCAAGGGAAGATCCAGGCTCAGAACAGCCTCCCTCCTCCTCTGTTAAGGCCAAAGTATTTTTGGATGAACAGTTCATGTTAATTTGCACAATCTCTTGCCTATTTTGTGCTTATTCTGGGTATAAATAGATGACTTCAGCCGTCAGCACTGTCACTCCTTTTCTCCTATGAGTGCCAGGAACACGCATCAAACAAAGAATGAGAGAAAGAAGATATGGGAGGAGAGAGCAGGGAAGAGAGCTGAAGAGAGGGGATGGGGGAAATAAAATAAGATCATTAAATAAGCTCTAAAGATGCATTGACTAGCATCTACATAACACAGTACAGAAGAGGAGAGATACAGCTCACATGGCAGGACCACTAATCATGTGGTCCACATAATCCCACCCTCATTATTTTTTGCCTTAACTATGAGTCTGGTGTTAAACATAGGAATCTGTTGTTTCCTGTAGCTGCCTTCTATGTCTTCCCCATGGAGCATCAGGAGACCTTGATGTTGTGTAGAAGATATTATCCCACACCCTGCCAGAGTCATTTTTCAAGATCTCCCATCCAGGCATGAGTCAGAATGAATAACTCACCCCTGCTAGGGAAAAAATTACAAAGTGAGCAAAGAGAAAGCTATCGCATCCTAACTAAAGCTGCCCAATCAACTTTTAAGTTGTGTTGGTGGTAGATGGAGGAGAGGAAACAAGAAATTTTAAATTTTAAGCTTTTTTTTTTAATGTTCAGTTTGACTGTTAGACATTATCAAGATTTCACCCTTTTCCCACATTGGTTTTTACTTTCCTGCATTAAGAGTTGCACACATGGGCTGCAGAGATGGGTCAGCACTTAAGAGCACTGACTGCACTTTCAGAGGTCCTGAGTTCAGTTCCCGGTAATTTCATGGGCTCACAACCGTTTATAATAGGATCTGATCCTGTCTTCTGGTGTGTCTGAAGATAGCTATGGTATCCTCATATACATAAAATAGATAAGTAACTAAATATTTTTTAAAAGAGTTACACATGTGTGTGCTCATGCACACACATGCACACACATGCACATGAACACACTCTCCTTGCCCCTATATCCTTCACTTTCTTTTACAGCAACAGTTCTGGGTACAGCACTTACCTGTCCTGTGTGCCCTTCTCCAGACATCTCATTCACTTTAGCATTCACTATGGTTTTGTGCATAAATTCCCCAAACCCAACTTTTCAGTGTAAGCAACTCTCTCTGCTAACAAATCTAAGGGATTTCTGACGCAGCCATCCACTCCATCCTCATGTCTACCCTCAACTTTTCTACTTACTCTGCTCCATCAGCTTCCACTCTGCAGGAATCCTTTCCTCAGCTCTCACTCTTTAGTTCATTGTTTTGTTCTCTGTGATGCATGTTCTTGGCACTGACTGAAGGATTAAGAGATTGGTGGTAATGGCTGACGTCATCTATTTATCTTTAGAATGGTCAGGATTCACTGCATCTTCTGCTACTCTCTCTGCATCCTCCTTAGAGCATTTCATTCCGTGTGTGGCTTTCGATATATATTCTAGCAACTCCCAAATTCATAGATCTATTTTTGAGAGCCTGAGTTTCATCTATAGCACTGTCTTGTTAGTTTCAAAGCTACAATGACAAGAAAGGTTTTCTTGAGTTTTGTCGATCCCCTGCTCCATTAATTTTCCACTTTCCCCAATTAAACTCTTTATGTCCTTCCACAGTTCCCAGCTGAGTGAAAGGAGAATCACTTGAGAATAAACTTGACAATGACTCTTGACCCTGTCCTTACTGTGTGTACTCACACCCACATGAAAAGTCATTTCAATCCATCAGTGTATCATGAAAGTCTATTCAAAAGTGTAATTGCCCTCCGTACTTCCTATTCACTGTCAGTGTGTATCTGGCCCCATTCTCTCTTGCCTGACCTATAAACTGAAGAGTCATCCGGTAAACTGGTCTCCCTACTTCTATTCCAGCTCTCCCTCCACCTTGTCAGGAAAGGGGGAAGAGTTTTTCAAAATGTAAGCCATACTTACTCTTCATAAAGTCCTTGAATGGCTTCTTTCTGCCCTCTGGGAACGTGCAAACTGTTATTATGACTGCGTGGCCTCTGTGATCCACCCTCCCTGACTTTCCAGTATTGTGTGCCTCCCTCCTCCCTCGCCATTGCTCATTTACTACATCCTCTGCCTACTTCCTAGAAAGCCCAAACTTGACTTCGTTCTCCCTGGAGCTTTTGCTTCTCCCAAGCCAGAGGACCTCTGCCCTTGTCAAGATGCTGTTCTGTGGATCTTCCTAGAGTACATCCTGCTGCTCCTTTTAGGTTCACTTAGGGACTGAATTGGTTTCTCTAAAAAGAAGAATTAGGGTCCACCTCTTGGCTCTCTTTGTCACAGCTCACTCATGTCACATTGCTTTTACTGTTTGTATTAGAGGGGATTACCGCCTACATGTATTATAGGGTTTATCACCCACACTAATCTGCATGTGCATCCTTTAGTGGATGCTGTACTAGTCTGGCTATGACAACCATTACAAAAAAGGAGTGATGCCATATCACTTCTGAACCAAGTTAGAAAAGATACCACCTCTCACCTTGTTTTCTCTCTTCCTGTCTTCCCCTTGGTTTATCCACTCTGGGGAGAAACAGATGCAGTGGTTTAAGAATGTGAGCATCCCTGTAAATAATCCCACTGGCTGAAGAATCAATTCCTTCTACCATTAATCACTGGAATAAACCTGAAAGTGGATCCAGTCAGGTATTGAGATGACAACAGATTTGCAACCTCATCAGATATCCTGAGCCTCAAATGCTAGTTAAGCCTTTCCTGCCAGGTTTCTGGCCCTCAGAAGTTGTTGTAGATAATAAATATTCATTAGTATTTATTATCTAGTATCCTCAATGGTGTATCTAACTTACTTACTTACTTTGCACACCTGTGCCTAAAATTTTGTTTACGACACAGTAGTCACAAATTTCAATAGAAATTTGGAAAATGGATATAATGTCTAGTATTTTACTATAAAATATTAATTTTATATAAAATTGATATGTAATAATCATTCTATAATATATAATATATGTACTCTACATTATATAAAATAGTAATAAAAATTAATATGTAACCCTATGGCTAACAAGAAACAAGATATTCTTTCTACTCCATAATTAAAGACACAGGCACCAATCCTTCAGTTGTTCTGCTCACTATCACCTTCTGATTGTGTCATAGCACTGGACTTCTGATTGCTGCCTTCATGTTATTTCTCCCACACACATTGACCACAGATGTTTGAGAGTTTTCATCGAGCTTGGTGCATGCTGGTGTCCTGAGACATCTAGCTCTAACCTACTCAGTAAGTGCCTTCCCAAGAACACCATGCACAAGAATGATTGAGTAATGACCATGTTGCTCATTAGTCTAAAATGGGAAGAAAAGTGCATTGGGTAGCTTTTGTTTGTCCTTTCAAGAAGAAAGCTGTAGAAATAGCTTTGATCCAAGTTGAAATTTGCAGTTCTGGTAGACGACATCCTTGGTTTTCTCAACTGTGCTCGGAGGTTTTCTACTTCAGTGAGACTCCAAAGAATCAACTCGTCTTTGTGCAGTTTTCTACATGTGAACCACACTCTTTCATTCTCTGGAATTTAACATAATTAAATAAAATGCATTTAATGTTATACATCAGCAAGTTTCAAATTCTCTGAGAAATTTAAAAGATAGATCTGTTCTCTAAATCCCACATAGCATTCTTGGGTCTCTTCGTTGATTTACCCTAGCCATTCTCTGAGGATTCACTTGCCTTCCACTCCTAGAGTCCCAATAGCTACAGGTGAGAAAGAGAAGGTTGGCTAAAATCAAACCCGAATGATCCCAACATAGGTTCACAACTAAGTAAAGCTGTTATTTCGTGACATTCTTGAGTCAACTAAAATTAGGTAATTTCAAGTGCGCATTTCTAAAGTATACACTGAACTAACTTAATATTAAAAATTGATATCACATTCTTCTGAGAATTCTTATTGTCTTTTCTCATGTTTCTATAAGAAAAGCCTGAACCAAGTTAGATTATTGTAATTAAACTCAAATGCCACTTTTGCTTCAAGAGCATCCTTGGAGCTCTTGTTTATGACTTACTAGGGGTCCCCAGATTCCTGACTCATATGGTTGTTCTTGTAAGATAATTAAGGTCAAATAAGTGGATTAAAGAGTGGCAGTAATTGCTACATCACTCCTGACTATCAGTATTATTGTGGGTATTGGTACTTTGTGTTCTGAGTTTTCTGTATCTTTTCTTATTATTTAATCTATATGTATCTGAAAATTTACAAGTTTATTTTCTGCATTTGAGACCTACTTAGAAGGGTCACTTTCTCCATGTCATTGTCAAGACTATTCAAAGCAAGTCAACCCCAAACAAAAACACTATTTAAGCACTCTCTTGGATAGAATCCCACATGCGATTCCCCGTTGCAACACGGCCTTGCTATGTCATTTTGCTCAAGTGATGTCTCTAATCTTCTGCTGCCAAAAATTTTATGATCCCTGGCAATAGAGTGGGAAGTGGGTGGTGATTACAGGACTCAAGAGCTATCAACTGATTTAGGTCTTTGTTTGAGAGGTACTGGGTAGGAAAGTTGGTATTATTCTTACTCTGTGCCCCGAGGCTAGAAAAGAATAAGGGAGTTATGCATTCTTTGTCCAGATGTCTCCAATCAGGATTAGGTTTTCGAGTCATTTCCAAGATAAAAATCTAGATTATTTCATTCCACACACCTTGAGTTAAGAAAGAATACCTAAAGAACAATAGAAATTCTGAGCTACTTCCATGTGTTTATTTACCTGGCAAAATTTCCCCCTCCTTGACAACACTATTCTGTACGTATTTTTTTTGGGGGGGGAGGAGGGAGATACATGTTCATTTTTCCAGATAATAGATAGGTCAATAGGCACACAGATGACTAGATGATAGACTCTAGTTAGAGAAGGATAAGTACTATGTATAAAGTAAACCTAGTTTTGTCTGTAGGAAATCAATTTCTTTTGCCTAATGAAAGAGAAACTGAGAAGTTTTATATGTATTCATTAACCTATAACCTGGTCAATATATTGAACAAAAATGATTTAATATAACTATAATCAGACTATTTAAAAAGAGAAAATAAACTAGCTCTTTTAAGAGGGTTGCCAGAGCAGGCTTTGACCTCCACATAGTTTAACTGAACTTTAGAGTCTGTGTTTGAAAACCTTGTGCTATCCATTGTGTCATTCTGGTAAACTCCAGCTGCCACCACTATGTCAGTGACTTAAAATCCTCTAGCTCTAGCCTCAGCCTCTTTTTAGTCCTGGGTCCACAGCTTTACCACCTATTAAGCACCTGCACTTTAGCATCCAACAGTAGCTCTCCAACTTAACTACTAAAGATTCCCTCTTGACTCCGTATTTCCATAGCGCTTGAATAACTCACTACTATTGTACTGAGTGCACTACAAAAGATACCTCACCCATATGTCTGATACATTCTCTAAAACATGAGTTTTAGCACATGATGAGTGGTGGAGAACTGAGAACTGAAATATTGTCTGATGTAGTAGCTACTTTTGTAACTCATGTGAATGGGCACAGGCTAGCTGATCAGAAGTGGGGAGCAAAGGAAGATAAATTGGAATCACTGGTCAGCAGGTCAAACATCCTCCCAGGTCTGTAATCCACCTTCTTCACAACCCTGATGTTGGAATTGAAATGTTTTGCTCTGAAGTGTTGTCAGTGCCTTCCCACTTTTATGACGACTTCGGTGGTAGATACAGTCAGTGTAAGAGAATTTTATGTTCACATGTTATTTTATGTTTTATTTTCCTATTCAATTGGGTCAGATGCCAATCACAGAGTGTGGCTCATAGTCAAGTCTCAAGAAATACAAGGCGCCCCAGCATACAGAAGAAATGGAGGCTGTCATTTTCTACAGGTTGGAGTTGTTCCTTCAGAGCTGTCCAAGAAATGAGGTTTTCCTGGAGGACTAAAGTTCCATTTAAGTATAGTAGAATCTCCCACAATTAAAAAAGGCAGGTGGTTTTAGGAATGCATGATTGCAAAAGATGTTATATAGATAAATAAGGTGACTATAACATTTCTTTTCCAAATAAAGACACTTTGGAAATGAGATAATGGTAATGATTGCACTTGCACCACACATGAAATCAGAAGGCGCTTAGACACACAGGGCATAAAGTTACACAAAGTGAAGAGGAAACATGAAATTAAGGGGATGTGCACAATTCTGCCCCCATAAAATCCCTTGCTGAGGAGTAAACATGGGAAGCTCTTAATAAATTGAACCCGATTTTGTGGTGAGTGCAGCCATTTCAGATGATTTTATAGCTACTTGGATTATTTCATTTTCCAATGGATTTGAATATTTAGGGATAGAGACATGAAAGGTTATTACTGGTCTGTGTAAATGTTCTCCATCCAATTGTTGCCTTGTTCTTTTGTTGGGCGTCAGGTACAGTTTCAGCTAGTTAGAGCTCTGAGAAGAACAATTATAAAAATGAATGGCACATACCTTCCCTCAAAGCACTGGCATGCTAATAGCTGAGATACATGAAACCAAATAATTACAATGTGATGTATTTAAATGCCAAAACACATATTTCCCAAGACAGTACACATGGCTAGTTAAGATTCTTGAGTGTGCTGGCATCTCTCATTATACAAAGCTATATTGCTTTGTGATGTGGACTCCAGGTAAATTGTAATTCTTCTTGGCCTTGTTTCTTTTACTGAGGTCTATTTGTATCTCAGTTCACAACATATACTTAAGATTTATAAAATTACATGCACTTAAATATCTTCAGGGTTGTTAAGTAAAAAAGAACTCTCTTCTTTCTTCTCTTTCTTCTGAGCTTAAATTACATGGTTCTCAGATTCTCCTCTGCCTTTTGTGCCACATGAGTAAACGATTGCTGGGCATGAGTACTTATTAAGAAAGCATGAGCCTCTCAGCCAAATTGCAAAATCCACCACACAGGTTTAAGTGAGGAGCCTGCTGAATGAACAGTCTGGAATACCCTTTCAGTTCAATACTGCTGAAGTCCCTCAGATGTTGGCCAGTATTGCTAATTAAACATCTCTTTGGGAGAATTTAGCATTTTATTATGAGAGCTTCTATGTGTGTTTGTGTTTTCTCTACTGGTTCCAAATGTAATCAATGCCACATTGTCCCAGTAGTCTAAGGATTGTAAGACATATCACACACACACTGGCTTGCTTATATGGCTTTTCTTATCTTCAGATCAAGAAAGTTTTCCAAATAGATTTGTTTATTTGAGAACAGTAGATTGTAAAATTAATTCACAGGTTACTGTATCTACAGTCATGTGTTATTTTCTTCATTTTATATGTGGTAAGCACAATGTTCTAGACATCTATGACGCCATCTGCCTAGCAGTTCCTTCTACATTCTCTGGAGATTTGATTACTAACTCTCCTCTCCTCTCCTACACAGTCTCACTTGACCCTGATGGCTGACCACACTGGGTGGGTCCAGAGCCAGCATCTACCCAGACTGAACCAATCATACCTGCTTCCTGCCTAATTATCAATGTCACCAAAGCAAATTAGTTTGGGATGGGTCTTGGACCAGTCCTCCAGGATTACTTGAAAAGTTGAAGACACATTTTCCTGTCTGTCAAAAAAAAGTCTTAAGATGTAAAAATTCTAACTATGTTTATCCTCAGTATCCGAGAATGCCACATTGTGTCACCTAAAAACTGTCAGCATTCTCCTGAGAAAACAGTTACCAATCTTCTTGTTAAAGACAGCTTCATGGTTATTTTAATTTGTACTCCCCTAGTATTAATGAAGTTGGATTACATTATGTGTTCATATTCCTTGTACACCTTGTACATTTTATATTGGTTTGTGATATACAATATTAGCTTGTAGGATTTAGTGTTAATGGTCTATAATCACAAAATTATTTTCATCCTTAAATTAAGCTACAGGTTAGTTCACAAGACTCACACCTAAACCAAGTAACAAGGGAAAGTTAAAAACAGAAACTGAAAATTTATATGCAGAAAGAGTTAACAAACAAACTTTAAAATAAAGTATTCAAAATACAATTCAAAATGGAAAAAATGAGCAAATGAAATTTTTATTTTGTATTTAATGAATTTAACCATTAATTTCTTAAAAAGTTTACAGAGATAGAACATAATGAGTCATTATAGGTTATTAATGCCCATGTATATAATAGTATAGTTTTGAATGTACAGAAGAGACACTGTAGCAAATGGGATAAAATCCTACAGAAATCCAATGATCAACAGGCCAGTCAGAAAGTCTGAGAGAGTACCATAGTATTTTGCACACAACAAAGAAAGAAAAATATTTGTTTTTCAAACATTCACTTTGTACTTAATTTAACCATGAAATATATTTCATTAGACTTTTAAAAAATAACCCTAAATATAGAGTCACACACAGTAAGAAAATTAAAGTAAGCAATAGTATCAAAAGTTAAATAAAATTATCTCTATGCTATTTAGAAATCTTGAAGCACTTCTAAATAATCATTAGTGAGCAGGGAAACCTAAGTGGAAACTACAATTTTTAGAAATAATGACAAAAAAACATTGTGCCAAAATCATTGGTGCAAATGCATTTTATTTATAAATATTCTGATTTATAAAGAATAAGAAAGATCCCTAAGGATATAATGTTTCTCTAATGCTTTCAATAAGTTTCTACAAAGTATGGACAAATTAAGCACAAAGAAACTATTAATAAGCAGAAAGAAAATAATAAAATTAAAACAAAAACTTAATTTAAAAATTATTTAGGAACCCAATATTTATAAGCAAAAACTAGAAAAGACACAAACAAGTAGAAATAAAAATTATATATATATATATATATATATATATATATGGATAACTTTTCAGCAATTCTCAATTATTGACTTTTGTTCCTCTTTAGTTTTATTTTTGCAGCAGGATATAGTTACAATGATAGTTGGCATTCATATCAACCTGTACAAATTAGGATCATCTGGGTAGGGAGCCTTACCTGAACAACTATCCTGACGGCCTAGATTGATGTGGAAAGGCCATCCTGACTGTGGGCCAAGCCTTCTGGGAGAAGCCAAAATAAAAAGGATATTTGAAATGGAAGATCATCCTGCCTTTTGCTCCATTGGGCCTTCCTCTTGAAACTGAATTAATTCCAACTAATTCCAATCTTTCAAGGTGGACTAGGGCCCAACAGTTGTACAGGAACATTTCAGTATTTCAGGAATATTGTAACTACTGAGTGACTACTAATTGTCTCCTCTCAGTGACAGACAGCTAGTATGGGACTGGTCCAACTACTGGGCTCTCAACTTCTCAGGAATGACTTAACTGTGAATACTCTTTT
>NW_021604566.1:1916514-1923024 GCF_004785775.1 Grammomys surdaster
AAGAAGAAGAAGAAGAAGAAGAAGAAGAAGAAGAAGAAGAAGAAGAAGAAGAAGGATAATAATAGTAAACAAAAATCACCTAGTAAACTCTGTTACATAAACTGTTCCAAGACACACAGAATTCATATACAGAACTTTTTAAACTTGTCTGATAAAACAAGTATCATCCTAATAAAAAATCTGAGTGATTACAGTACAAAACAGAAAAGGGCCATGATTCTGCTATGAAGTGCGAAAGTCTTGACAAAAACAATATAAACTCAAAATCAGCAGTGGACTTAAAATATTATTCATCAAAATCAATGAGTTTATGGAGAAACACAAAATTTCACAGTCACTTAAGTAAGTATTAATATAAGCAGAATGAAGGAAGGAAGTCATATCATACTTAGAACTGAGAACTGGTCAGTTCTCCTAGATACAGTAGTGAATGAAACAGAGAAATTTCTATCTGCACAGCACTTATGATATAGCCAGACTTTGGGTTACTTTGTGGGTTTTTCTTTCTTCCACTGTTTCAACACCCTAACACTAAGTAGGAGAGAAAGAAGGATAGAGGGGAGAGAGAAAGAAATTCCAAATAAAGTCAGGGATAGGAAAGGAGGTTACAACATTTAGACTATTTATGCTGATTAGGGACATTGAGTTCACTGGGGTAAGTATGATCTTTGCTGTCAGGATATCTAATATCTTTATTGTTATTGTTTCCTTTTTGTGTGTGACTACTTTACAAACCACAACCAACAGCAAACAACCAACAGCGAACACAACCTCTCAGGCAGTATGATTTATATACCTTCTGTAAAGTTCCCAGAATTCCAAATGTCAATCACAGAAACTATGTGCCAATGGCAAAAATCACAGCCTTCCTAGAGCATGAGGCAAATCATGCTGTGTGGCTGCTGTGGACAATCTGAAGCAGCCCCATGTCTCCACACTTGGGATTAAAATGAAGACACATTCCCATAATATTTCTGTGTTTTTATAGAAACCACGATTCTCACAATATATAATCTAGAAAGGAGAGAAGAGAAAACAGAAAAATATAATATCAAATATTATAGGTGCTAATGGAGTATATAGGAAAACTGAACAGGAAAGGATGGAAGAAAAGATGTGAAGGTTTTAATGAGGTGGCTAAGGATGAGCTTAACAGAAAGCCCTAAAGAGATGAAAAAGTTGTAGACTGTAAAAATAAACAATCAAAGTCATGTTAGGAGAAGTAGATATTGTAGGGTATCAATAGACAGTGGAAGAACATTAGTTTTTCCTCTGGATGAATAAAGAATACTCTAGAAGAATTTCAGACGACATGACATCAGTTACAAATGTGAATTGTTCAGTTTGTGTTTATTTATTTGAGACAGAGTCTATGCAGCTAAACTGGTCTCAAACTCACTGTTCAGCTGAGACTAGCCTCAAACTCCTGATAATTTTCTCAGCATGCAGTGACTAACAGAATATGGCACCCTGCAACTTTGTTTTGTTTATGGTGTTAAGATGACTACCACAGAGCTAGCACGAGCAGGTAGGAGACCAGTGCAATGATCAACTTGAATCATCATGGATAAGGGAGAAAACAGAAAAGGAATGACATGGTCCTGCTTATATCTTAAAGGTAAAGTCAAAGGGAGGTGTGTGTTGGTTGTAGATAAACCTTGAAAAAGAGTCTAGAGTGCAGACCCAAAATGACCAGTTTTTCAACCAAAAGATCTAGAAAGTTGGAGTTGCCATCTGCCAAGAGGTGAAAGCCGAAGAAGGACATCAGTGAGCTGTACATGTCACAGGCATACATGTAGAACATCTTTAAAGGTAAAACAGAAAAAAATGGTGGTTACTAGTTCAACATATTTCTCAGTATCCAAATGAAGGCAAAAAGGATAAGTGTATATGTGTCTGTGTGTGTGCATACATGTATAGGATATAGATACTGCCTTAGGGCTTCCATTGCCGTGAAGAGACACCATGACCTAGGCAACTTCTATATAGGAGTACATTTAATTGGGGCTGGCTTACAGTTTCAGAGGTTCATTCCATTACTATCAAGACAGGAAGCATGGCAGTGTCCAGGCAGGCATGGCACTGAAGGAGCTGAGAGTTATACATCTTGTTTGAAGACAAACAGGAGAAGATTGTTTTCAGGGGATATATATACATATATACATACATACATACATATATCATATATACATATATATATATGATATTTGAAATAAATATTTAGTTCATATTATTTGAAGATATTGCAGCTAACTATGCAGAAAATCAAAAATAATAGAGAATGTTACTAAGAAAACTCAACAAAATCAATATCTTTCAGCAAAATAAATGAACTTTCAAATGTCAATGATTTTCCTATATTCTAGCAGTAACCACATGTAAATTTTAATTTTAAATGGGATTATTTGCAATAGCAACAAAAACTATGAAGTACCCAAAAATTATCTTTAAAAAGTAAGCAAACCATTAGGATTAAAACTATAGAGTAAAATATACAAAAGATTAACCCAAAAAAGGAGAGAAAGAAAGCTTAGTATTATTAAAATATCAATTATTTTCCAAATGGACCTATAAAATTATTGACATTCTCAATAAATCATATTAGAATATGTTTGCAGACTTACAGACTGGAGTGAGATGTTCTAAACTTCACTTGGAAAGGAAAATATGCAAGACAAGTCAACACATTTTATTAAAAGAAGAAAAATGGTTAAAATAAAAAACCTGGCCAGGTAAATGGGCATTTTAAATGTTATGTTAACTAAAACTGGACAAACATTTTTGGCACAAAAACTTAGATGTACCTAAGAATTTGACATATGACACAGTGACTTCCAGTCAATGAGAATAAATAAATCTAGTTCTGAAGAATTGTGAAGTGGGTTTGGCCTAGTGTTGTAAGAGTCCTCAAGTCCCCATGTAAGACACTGAGGGACCCGGCCCCCAGGTGGTTCTGACTGATAAATTAAGATGCTGGCAGCCAATGGCTGGGCAGGGCAGACAAAGATGGGACGGAGAATTCCCAGGCTTAGGATCAAGAGAGAAGGAGACCACATGCTAGGAGGAAGAGGAGACACCATGCCTGAGAAGAGTGGAGGACAGGGAGGCATAGTCATCATGTAGGAGCCAGAAGACTGTGGCCCAGAGGGCTGCACAAATGGGTCCAGAGCAGTCAAGGTAGAATATAGAATTTAGTAAGTGATAAATCGGGATTATGGGCAAGAGGTGGATTAATTTCATGGAGGTTAGAAAGTAACCCAGCTGTTGGGCTCTTTAAGGCATATCAAAATGTAAAGGCTGTGCATTTGTCTTTCATTCAGGAATGCAAAACATTGGGGAAGATAGTGTGGAACCCACCACCAGGATTTATATATAAAAAATATTGGTAGAGAATTGTGTTAGAATAATTGAACATTCATGAAGGAAAACTCCTGCCTTACAGTACACATAAAAACAAATTTTAGAGAAATGGAATATTTATGTTCAAATCGTGGTCATTATTATTGTCAGCTATCCAAATTAAATTATAGTTAATTAAAGTCAAATAAAACAGAAACATCTGGTATATAATCTGCACTGTTAACATCAAGGAATTTAGAATTATCTAGGAGTCATACCTTTGGTTTTGTATGTTTCCAGAGAAATTTAACTGATGAAGGAAAAACCATCTTGAATGTAAGCATGTCATCTCATGGTCTAGGGTCCCAGACTGAATTAAAAAGGAAAAAAAAAATGGCCAGAGTACCAACATCCACATCTTTCTCTTCTCAGCTGTGAACACTGTGAAGAGCTGCCTCATGCTCCTGCTTACAGCTAGAGCAGCTCTTGTGGCCAAGTCTTCCTCTCCATGATGGAGTGCACCCTCAAACTGTGAGCCAAAGTAAGCCTCTCCTAACTTAAGTTGCCTTTGTCACCACAAGAGGATCGACAGACTATACTTGGCTACTCAAAAGACATAAATTCCTGTTTCCAGAAAGTCATCATAAAGTTAAAAGGACAATTGACAAAATGAAAATATTTGCAACATGTATTAAGGAAAAAGAATGTGAGAAAAAGACCAATAGCCCAATACTTGATGGCAGTATATAAGTAGGCAACACATTAAAAAGTTAAGATATAAAAGAGATAGTCTATATAATTTTCTTAAAGGGAAAAAACCTGAAGCACCAGTAAAGGAGCTGTGAAGGAAGTCAGGGGCTGAGGCTTATAGCAGCATCCAAGCTTTGGGCTTCACTCCAGGAACGGATAGGGGAAGGGAAGAAAGGGAGAGAGTGAAGGAGGGAGAGAGGAAGGGAAGAAAGGAGAGAGGGAAGGGAGGAGGGAAGGAGGGAGAGAAGGAAGGAA
The DNA here is from genome assembly GCF_004785775.1 of Grammomys surdaster. Lineage (NCBI taxonomy): Eukaryota > Metazoa > Chordata > Mammalia > Rodentia > Muridae > Grammomys > Grammomys surdaster. The sequence goes on from NW_021604566.1 coordinate 1,920,859, forward strand.
AGACAGACACCAAACAATTGCAGTTTACTTATTAGGCAAGATGTTTTGTAGTAGTAACAGTAAAGTCCTGATGTATCAATGATATAGTTGTTAAATTCTCCCCTATGGCAATTTTCAGAAAACACAGCTATACTATTACAAAAGAAAAGTCAAGCAGAGGTCCATCATAGTTCTATTTTAAGGAACTAAAACTCTCAGTTTAGTGATAGTATCTATATCTTGCAAATGAATCTCTTAAATAGATTAATATTTACTGTAGCAAACTACTCAGTAAGCCTTTTCCTTGGCAGACTCAGAGATGACACTTATCCCTTGACGAAATTATTAGAAATTCTGGTGGTTTATAAAAAGACATTTCTCTGTGCCTAATAACTAAAGTCCCTTGGCTAAGAGCAGTATTTTCTCTCCTTTGGTCTCAGCTAGGATGTTGTTACCATGTAGCAGGAGGACATATCAGAATTTTGAGGAGAGAAGCTGGGATGATGTCATCCAGGAAACTTGTAATTTGAAAGGGCGTCCCCTTATCACTATGAGAACATTCCCTGACTCTGAGACTCTGGGTAAAAAGATCTCCTTTCATCCCAAACAAATCTTTACCATTTATTTTTTACCAAGACCAAAGCCTCTCATCAACTTATTCAGACAACCTGTTTTACAACAGCAGATGGAACTTCATAGTTTTCTAGTGTTTATTCTAGTGTTTATTCTACCTCCAAGCAACAAAAATCAATCTTCTCCTAGGTTCTGCCCATTCACAAAACTTTATCTGTCAAAATGCATGTTCCTAGTTTCCAAACATTCAGAGTTTCTGTTCCAGTGTTCTCCTAACATTATCTCTGTAGTCTCTGAACTCCACAGGATTTTCCTCAGAATTAGACTGGAAAAATTCTTAAAATCATATAGTGTAAAACAGTTTAAGAAGTTCTTCATTTGGTAAAATTGAAATATACTATCATTAAACATTTCATCATAGAAATGCAAAAACCCATGCTGATATATCAACATATCATTACTTAATATTTGGGGTATAATTAAATATATTGGTGTATCTAGTGCAATGTCTTCTAATTCACTCTGTGTCTTCTTAGAATTCTTTAAAAAACAAAAAGTCATTTCATATATGGAAGTCACTAAATTGTTCATTTTTAAATGGTGAGTTTTGTGCCTTATAAAATAGTCCGTTAATTTGGAAAATAATTATTTCATTATCAGTCTCATCTTTGGAAATTAGGTAAAAATTCTGAGTCTATCAACCCTCCCTACTAAACAGGTTTTGAGCAGTAGATGGACCCCTTAAGGACTAGTTCTGCTGTATGTGCTCCTTTTGGGACTTTCAGATATCGCAGCCTGTTCATTTTGTGTTAAACTTCCTACAAACTCCACATTTTGGACACATAGATCTACAAAAAAAAGTATTCTTCTTCATTGCTGTTGGCAAATACTGCCCTAATCCACTGTTCAGGTTAAAAATCTGATAATAATGGTGACTTTACTTCCAGAGAAACCCTGTAGGCAAACATGTCATGAGTGGCCCAGTTTGACTGAGAGCAGATCCATGCCACTGGTCACAAAGGTAAACACTTGAGACATTTAACCCAGCCCAGCAGTCCTAAATGGAAGGGGGTGGTCATCTGGATTATGAATCACCTAATTGGCATGTCAGAAAATACGCATTTTATTGACAGGAGGTGATTTGTGGGGAGAGTAATTTTTCATGTAAATAGCAGACACCTGCCTCCTTCTTTTTGCATTCATACTCCTGTGTGTGGTGGAAGGGGAGGAGAAACAGAGTGATTCACTGCTACAGCTTTGTATTGTGTAACGCATGAGTTTATTTCAGCAGTCTTCCAGCAATCTGGAATTGTCTGATTCCCAAATAAATACCCAGTGTTCATGAGAGATCTTTAACTCCCCTTTCCTCCCTCTCCCTCTCCCTCTCCCTCTCCCTCTCCCTCTCCCTCTCTCTGTCCCTCCCTCACCCCCTCTCCCTCACCCCTCCCTCCCCCTTTCCCCCTCTCCCTCCCCTCCTCTCCCTTCCCTCTCTCTCCTCCCCCTCTCTCCCTCCCCCCTCTCCCTCCCCTTCTCTCCCTCCCCCCTCTCTCCCTCCCCCTTCTCTCCTTCCCCCTCTCTCTCCCTCCCCCCTCTCTCCCTCCCCCTCTCTCCCTC
>NW_021604566.1:1923424-2003093 GCF_004785775.1 Grammomys surdaster
GGAGGGAAGAAAATAGTTTGAGAATTTTACACAATTACCACAGAGACATGCTCTCTGTGACTGGTTCTATTAAGGGGAGTACAAATGTCTAATGTCACAAGCATTATTTTACTCACATCAAGAATGATTTCTGAACTCTGGGAGTAAGCTAGAAGAAGACTTATGTCCACACAGTCACAGTGGTTAGTGGAGTTCCAAAGTTCCAAGTTCTTTGTAAAAAGGAATTTAGGAGGACAATGACAAGATGCAAATCAGGCTGAGACTTTAATCATTTCTGCTAAGGAACAACATCTCAACGGTTTTATTTGTTTTCTTGTTGCATGGTTTAGTTTTTAGTATAAGTTCAATAAATATTTAACTTAATGATTTGGAGAATGGTGGTATTGGGGGATGTTTCCTATAATGAGGAATAGTAGACCTCTGTTATCTAAGAGTGGAGTAAGAAAAGATTGCTTATCTCAGTAACGCTAAAAACCAAGGAAGGAAGTTGTGAGAATCTGATCCACTGGAAACCAATTCTGTTCTGAGGTTCATTTTATTTTAAGGGCAGATTTCACTCTTCTTGGCATTATGAATCTAGAACCACAGATTTCCTTATTATGGGATTAACCTGTGAGTGACAGGATGCATGTCCCAGTGGCCCACTCCCTCCAATCAGCTCCACAGTAACACAGATACAGCGACTAAATGATTGCAGTATCCCACCTGCCACCAGTCTCTGAAACCAAAAATTTCTCAACAAATTATCCAACATTTTTGTGTGATAAAAATGTGTCCCCCCCAAAAAAACCAATATTTTAGCTGTCACTTTAACTATCTCTGCCTCAGTACAGCACTCTTCATGCCCAAATGCATAAAAAATACTTGGCACTGGGGCCATAACAAATTCAGAGGACCATGAATAGACATAATATGGTCCAGAATTATGCTTTGTCATGGTGACAAAACACCTGAGAAGTCATCGTAAGTGAGGAAAGATTTATTTTGGCTTATGGTCAGTTGGCTCCATTGCGTCTGGTTCTGGGAGTGATGATACAGAACATCGTGGCACACATTTCGTGGTGGAGCAAAATGGCTCACCTCACAGTGGCAAAGAGAGCTAAATGCCAGAAGAAGCCAGAGGCAAAATAACTCTTCAAGACCATGCCGCCAGTGGCTTCCTTCCTTCCTTCCTTCCTTCCTTCCTTCCTTCCTTCCTTCCTTCTATCCATCAGCTCCATCTTCTATAGTGTGTCTGTAATCTCCCATCATCTATTCAATTATGAACACATTGGTAGATTAATTCATTGATCAGGTCAGAGCCCTCATGACCCATCATTTCTCCTAAAATCCTACCTCTGAACATTGCATTTGAGACTAAGCTTTGTTTTTGTTTTTGTTTTTCTGAGACAGGGTTTCTCTGTGTAGCCCTGGCTGTCCTGGAACTCACTCTGTAGACCAGACTGGCCTGGAACTCAGAAATCCGCCTGTTTCTGCCTCCCAAGTGCTGAGATTAAAGGCGTGCACCACCACTGCCCGGTGAGACTAAGCTTTTAAAGGACATTTTTTTTTTTATCCAAAGCATAACAAGCTACAGCTGACAGAAGCTCAGGGAGAAGATATTTTGAAGTTCCTTCCCAATCCTTGGTTTGCCACCTCCAACCTTCACTGGAGTAGTCTTCACATGTGTATGCAATAACTAAGGAAACAACCAGGGCTTCATCTTTGTCAACCAGATCATCAACCACATCTTCTTCAAATAGCCATTGGAGGATCTCTGTCTACCTCCAGATAATAAAACAAAGGTGATGTCCCCTGGATAAGATTATCATAATAAGATTAAGTATCCGTGGCTTTTATTCAACAAAAGAAGTTTCAAGATATTTGTTTCCTTTTATAGTTCTATGTTATAACCTAATCAATTATCTTTAACGGTCATATATGTGCTCATATTACATTTCAAAACATCCCCATACGATGCATCGTATGAGTCTATGAAAATTATTAATGGACATGAGATGACAGGAATCCAGTTTAGGATGCTCGATTGGCCGTTGCCAGTATAACACATCTGCACTGGCAGTTGCAATGGACGTGTTTGTTGATCAGAGATGGGCAATTCTTCTCTTCATTTGTTTTCCATCACAGAGACATGCAATTTCCTGCATTCTCTGCCCCTGGGGTTTTTCCTGCAAAAAGAAAACATCAATTTTGACTTTCAGTGAATCTGACCTAAATTAGTCTCATAAGTTCTCAGTGTTCTCCAAGACCAAGGGAGAAAAAGTAACGGAACAAAGTCTAAAATGAAGTAGAACCAACAGATGTTATGCTCCCTGGGAAGCCTCTGGAAGAATGCTGCTGTGGCAAGCAAGAGCTCTGTCATTGGATGGAGAAGAGGTAGACGGAGCTACGAGATGAGAGGAGGAGAAAAGGAAGAGAAGGGAGAGAAGGGGAAGAGAGATGGCGGCAGACGTTCGTGTCTCTAGCGGTCTCAGGTAGTTATTCATATTTAGGTTAGGAAATTGGGTTAACAATTCTAATTGTGTGAGCATCTTGTGTATTGAGTGTTTGTTAATATATAAATCCATTGGATAATCTGTAAGTATTAAGAATCTTATTTCTACTGGGTACTGCGAGGATGGAAGTTATGGTCTGGGGTTGAGCCAAACACTATGAAGGTGGTGGAGTTGGTCCAGGCCTATGTATAGAGCCATGGACTCCACCGAGCTGACCATTGGAGGCAGCAGCCACGCTAACGTCTCATGGGTCCCTGGCAAGCACTTCTGGCCAGCCACCAGTGCCACCGTTAATGGAGGAACTTAGAGTGAGAACATGGTGGCCTGGAGCTAGCTGGACCCACCTACTTTTTCTAATATCTCCCACTACATGCTATCACTTGCCTGAATATATCTCTCCAAGCAGAAGCCAAAGAGCTTCCTCCATGCAGAACCAGTTCTAACAGGTGTTAAAGAATGAAATCATTGGAGAATTTAGGAATAACACTAAAGTTTCAAATAATAGTTGGATGATCACTTGAGCTCAAAGAGCTTTGCATTCAAAGAGTGTTTTTTTTTTAATTAAAGAAAGATAAATTTATGAGCTAAGTATATGACTCACTGGTAGATCACTTGCCTCTTTTTTCGGGGTTCTAAGCTTCCCCCCCCCCCAGTACCACAAAAAATAAGTTTATTGATGTTGTTTTCAATGAGTTACATCAATGTCGTAACATCAGCTGGATCAGCACCCATGACATGAGTCTCTTAGCCATTGATTAGCTGTTTGGTATCAAACAAGTCTTCACCTTCTGATCTCAATGTTCATGTCTATAAAAATCTCTAGACAACTTGTTTTTGTCAAAGATCTTATGTGTTCTTTTTTAAATTGGAAGTGTGTATAATTTTTTTAAATAAAAATGTATGTTATGAGAATGTTGTCATGCAAACTCCTTTCCCAAATAGCTCTTGATATGAATTCTCTTGCCTTCCATTAGAAATGCTATTCACTGTTCTGACAGTTGTCCACTCTGCCCAACTTAAACTTTGGTTTTTCTTGCTCCTATTTCCACTGTGTATGCTTGACTAGTACCTACTTGTTTGTTAGGTGTTTGTTCCAGCATTACATTATTCCATCTGTTTAAGTAAAATAGGGTTTCCATTCTGAGCATCCTGCTGTCCTATTTGCACATATCTGTCATGGCATTTAGTGGCACATATTACAATTTAATAATTAAATCAGTAATCAAATTAATTATTAAATTAATAATTTTATTTTGAAAACAGCATGTCTTTTACCATTATGAATGCATTGTCTACCCCAGTGATTAATAGTTGAAAATATATGTATCTGGTGGTAAATCTCATGGAATGCATCTATGAATGTAGCATCTAGCCTAGTAGATATAAGAATGATGCAAAAATATTAAGAAAAGTGATGGTACTTGTTTTACATAATATCTTAAACTGAGAGAAACAACTGGAGAAAATTTGGAAAGTAAGTAGTTGCTGAATTTTGGAATAAGTTTTTATTTTAATATAAATTGTCTTGTCAAAGTTAAATTCCTTACAAAGGCCTAAAAAGCTATCACAGTTCAGTTTAGTCCTTACAGTCCAATCGAAGAGAGAGTCATAGCTCAGTCTACAGGTATTCACATTTTGTGTTTACTCAGCTCAGATCCCCACTCCTCTCTAAACCATGTGCCTTGATTTTCATCTCTTTTTAAGTATATTCTCATTTTGTTTCTGTTATGGTGACAAACATAACAAACAAATATAACATTTCCTTGGGAAGGAAAGGATGTGTTTCATGTTACACTTCCAGGAGTCAGTCCATCATGGAGGAAAGACAAAACAAGAGTCTGAAGAGAGAACTGAATGAGACCATGAAGAAAAACTTCTTGTTTGTTCTCTGCAGCCTGCTCAGCTTGCTCTCTTATGTAATTCAGGACCACCTGTTGCAGGGTGGCAACACCGATAGTGGGTCAGGCCATCCCACATTATTCATTCATCAAAAATATTCCCAAAGTCTTGCCTACAGGCCAATCTTATGGAGGTAATTCTTCAAGTAAGGTTTTCTCCTCCTAGATGACTCTAATTTGGATAAAGTTGACAAAAACTAATCAGTACACAGTCTTTAGTTAGTGAAGTCATAGACACCCTATTTAAAGTTGTAATAGCCACACACTTCATGTCCCACTCCTCTTTTCTGTTTTACTTTTCTTTAGACTTTCTTACCACCCACCATAGTATATATCCTTAATCTTGCTTCTCTCTTACCTCCAGTGAAATAAAGCTCTAAGAACATTGCTTTGTGCAGAACCTTTTATCATGTATCCAGAGTATCTTGGAATATAATATATGCTTATAAGCATTTGAGCATTTGATATTGAGTGATTGATTGATTGATTGATTGGTAGCTATGTAAATTCAAGTCAATATGCATGATCTTTCCCCAAATTGTCTATATATCTTCAAATGGAGGAGGGCTAGCCAAAACTAAAAATGTCTTTTCAAAGCTTTATGGAAACCCACTAGCTTGTAAGTGACTTTTAAAATACAATTTCTTTTTCTTTAATAACATTTTTATTGCCTTGACACAAGAAGTTAAGACAGCTACTTTTGCTACTCATTTAGAAAAAAAAGCTACTAATGTGTGTGTTGAATATATAAGAGGATTATTTTGGAACAGTGGATTGATGCTCTTTATCCTATTCAAATTATTGGAAGGAGGTTCAGAGTTTAAGAGTAAGGAGCCATCTCAAGTGTCATGCCAAATACCAATGGATTTGTGTTACTTCTAAAATTTACAGTGATAGTCATTATAATTAGGAAAAAGTTTAAAGACACTTGTAGGGTATTTGACATAATTCTAACACCTCTTTGGATGTTTTAATCCACTTTGCATAGTGAGATTATAAATTTAAAGAATGTTTGCTCTGCTGAGTGTTGATGCAGTAGATACTGCTAATAAAATTACCCAAGGCCTGAGGTCAGTATTTCCATTTTGGTCAAGCTTCAAGAGTGGCATGTATAGCTTGATCATGCTACCCGTTTTTGTCCTGAGAATACTTTTATTCCTGCCCATCATGTTAAAGCTTGTCTTTAACAACATCAACATGTTGGCTGCCAAAGTACATGGCTTGAAACTGAAAATGGGCCTCCAGACAGAGTTATTAAGTTAACAGGCTGGCAAGCCAAGAACGGGTAAGATTCTGCACAGAGCCTTACCAACCTAAGTGCATTGCTTTTGATAATGCATATTCCATGACAAGAAGGAAGGTATTCCTAAGACAGGCTTAGTCTTGTTTATGAAATAAAAAGGGGGAGATGTGGAGAGTTTGGGGGGCTGCTCGGAAGGAATCTGCATTGGCCAAGGACAAGGAAATGGGTTTCAGGCAGGAATCTAAATTTTAGGCTAGAACAAAGAAGTATGCTTCAGGCATGAAAATGACTTTGGGCTAGGACAGGGAAGTAGGCTCAGATATCAATAAAATCCAGTAAGAACCAAAAAAAAAAAAAAACCTTATTTTTTATCATCAATGGAAGGTTTTTATTGTGTCCATATTGGATGAAAAGGCATAGGCATGTTATTACATGCTTGTCTATTATATGAGATATAGGTGAGAAAAACTACAATGTTCTTGACAGTTCTGTAAAATACAAAGACATTTTCATTTCAGATTGTTTTCTGAGTACTACAGTTTGTTTCTGTGTAAAAACAGAGGGGTCTAAAATTGGTGAAATTAAATATATACAAATGACTTTTATGTCTGCCTTTCTCCATTTCATATGGGGGAAAAAGGTCTTTTTAGTGTAGAACTCACTGAAGCTTGCCAAAGGTAAGCTAGCAGCTCACAGAATGGAAAGATTCATTATTTTCCTGACATACTCACCTTTAGATGCTTTTGCATGTTTATTCAAACCATAACCTGCCAGCATCTATACTGTGACTCCATTTCATTAAATGAATGCATTGAAAGAAAACCTTTTATTTCTCTCATTTGGAGAGACTGACCAGGACCATGTGTTTTTCCACATATATTTTCTTTAAAATATGTTCTAAGAAGTCTATTGGTAAGATTTGGGATATTTTAAACTAATTATCAGCTGAAAAGCTTTCTGCAAGATGTTTCTCTATAAACTAAAATGTTTTACTCAATAAATATTGGGAACTGAGTGGATTTTTTTCTGTAGGCAAAAAGAGGTGCTGAGGGTACTGTCAAAATATCCCTAAATTTGCTAACTGTTGAACAGCTTCCTTTTAAAAAACAAACAACAAACAAACAAACAAAAACAAAACCAAATCACATTAGGACTGAGTCTTGGTTTATGAAAGTCTGTAAAAGTTTTTATGAGTAGAAACTTCCTTTCTCCTGTTCTCAGGTTTAAAATCTGCATACCATTTTCCAGTCTGAAAACCTCATGGAAAGTTGCTACTGGTGAAGACTCATCAGTTCTGTGGCATAAAACCAAGACATGGGAGGCACTCATTAGAGTCATTGATCACAGAGGAAAACTGAAATGTACTCCCACAGATAGATAAAATCTCCTGAGTAGCCCGTGCTGTTTTGTTGAGTCTGAAGATAATGATAATACATTAGAAAAATGAAAACTAGAGAAGAAAGTGATTGCCCTTAACTGAAAATTCTACTGAGGTTAAGATCGTGATATTAAACGGCCTTTCTCTTTTTTTGTGTGTAATATACATCTTTATTTATTTTTATTAATTATTTTATTTATTTACAGTTCAAAGGTTGTACCCATTCCCAGTGTCCCTTCTGCAAACCCCCCAACCCATCCCTCCTCCCTTTTGCCTCTAAGAGGGTGTTCCCTCACCCACCCACCTACTCTCACCTCACCCCTCTAGCATCCCCCTTCTCTGGGGCATCAAGCCTCAACCAGACCAAGTGCCTACCCCTCTCATTGATGCCAGATAAGACAGTCTTCTGCTACATATATAGGGGGAGCAATGGACCCACTCATGTGTATTTTTTGCTTGGTAGTTTAGTCCCAAGGGGTCCAAGGGGTTAGTTGACATTATTGTTCTTTCTATGGGATTGCAATCTCATCCAGCTCCTTCTGTTCTTCCTCTAACTCTTCCATTTGAGTTCCTAGGCTCAGTCCAAAGGTTGACTGTGAGTATCTACCTCTGTCTTAGTCATGTACTGGCAGAGCCTTTCAGGAGACAGCTATATCAGGCTCCTGTCTACAAGTACTTATTGGTATCAGTAATAGTGTTGGCCTTTCCTTCAGTCTCTGCTCCATGTTTTGTTCCTACATTTCCTTTAGACAGGAATAATTCTGGTTTAAAGATTTTGAGATCGGTGGGTGATCCCATCCCTCTACTGGAGGCTATGTTTACCTACTGGAGGTGGTCTCTTCAGGTTCTATCTCCACACTGTTGGATATTTTCACTAATGTCATCCCCATTGGGTCCTAGGAGCCTCTTGCACACATCCCTGGCATCTGAGACTTTCTAGAGGTTCCCCTTTTCCCCATCCCCCCACTGCTACATATTTCTATTCATTCTCCTGGCCCTCTGGACTTCTCTCCTGTCTCTTCCAATACCTGATCCTTCTCCCCCTTCTTTCCTCCACCTCCCCTCTCCCACTGAGGTCCCTCCATCACTCTGACTCTCCTGATTATTTTGTTCCCCCTTTTAAGTGAGACTGAAGCAGCCATACTTTGGCCTTCCTTCTTGTTAAGCTTCTTATGCTCCATGAGTTGTATCACAGGTATTCTGAGTTTTTAGGCTGATATCCACTTATCAATGAGTACATAACATGTATGTCCTTTTAGTTATGTATTACCTCACTCAGGATGATATTTTCTAGTTCCATCCATTTACCTGCAAAAGTTGTGGAGTTATAATTTTTAATAGCTGAGTAGTATTTCATTGTGTAAATGTACCACGTTTTCTGTAACCATTCTTCCATTGAGGGACATCTGGGTTGTTTCCAGCTTCTGGCTATTATAAGTAAGGCTGCTATGAACATAGTAGAGAATGTATCCTTATTGTATGTTGGACCATCTTTCGTATAAATGCCCAGTAGTTGTATAGCTGGGTAGTTCCTCAGGTAGAACTATTTTCAATTTTCTGAGGAACTGCCAGATTGATTTTTAAAGTGGTTGTACAAGATTGCAATCCCACCAGCAATGGAGGAGTGTTCCTCTTTCTCCACATCCTCGCCAGCATCTGCTGTCACTTAAGTTTTTTATCTTAGCCATTCTGACTGGTGTACTGTAGAATCTCAAGGTTGTTTCGATTTGCATTTTTCTGATGACTAAGGATGTACTTCTCAGCCATTCAAGATTCCTCAGTTGAGAATTCTTTGTTTAGCTCTGTAACCTATTTTTTAATTGGGTTATTTGGTTTTCTGGGATCTAACTTGTTTGTATATTGTGGATATTTGTCCTCTATTGGAGGTAGGATAGGTAAAGATCTTTTCTAAATATGTAGGTTGCTGTTGTGTCCTTTGCCTTACAGAAGCTTTTCGGTTTCATGAGGTACCATTTGTCAATTGTTGATCATAGAGCCTGAGCCACTGGTGTTCTGTTTAGGAAAATTTCCCCTGTGCTGATTTGTTAGAGGCTTTTTCTCACTTTCCTCACTTTCTCTTCTATTAGATTCAGCTTATCTGGATTTATGTTGAGGTACTTGATCCACTTGGACTTGAGCTGTGAGCCTGGTTATGATGAACCTCCTGAACAGGGGCTGGTGCACCCTATCTGCCCTAGGTACAGTTATGGACTCTAAAGCAACTTATTTAATTTTTTTTATTCACTTTACATCCTGATCGTAGCTCCCCTCCTGCCTCTCTTAATAGTCCTACCTTTACAAATCCCTCCCCCATTGCCACTCTCCCTCTCTTCAAAGAAAAGAAGACCCCCCCATGGGTTCCACCCCACCTTGGGACATCTAGTCCCAGCAGGACTAGGTATGTTTTCTCCCACTGAGGCCCAACCAGGAAGTCCATTTAGGGGCAAAAGGATCCAATGGCAGGGAAGAGATACAGCACCCACTCTACTTGTAAGGGGACCCACATGAAGACAAAGCTGTATATTTGATACAAATGTATAAGGGGTCTAGGTCCAGCTCTAGTATGCTCCCTGGTTGTTGGTCCAGTTTCTGTGAGCCCACATGGTTCCACGTTAGTTAACTCTGTGGGTCTTCTTGTGGTATCCTTGATGTCTTTAGCTTGGCTACTTTTATCCTCCACTCTCCACAAGAGTCCCTGAGCTCTACCTGTTGTTTAGCTGTGAGTCTGTGCATCTACCTCCATCAACTGCTGCATAAAGCATCTGAGGAGACAGTTATACTAGATTCCTGTCTGCAAGCACAGCAGATTATTATTAATAGTGTCAGAGGTTGGCTCAAAAAATATTACAGGCTATCACTCTTGTCATTGGTTGTCTACAAAAATGAAAGGTAACTCCCTGTTACTGTGGATGTTATGTAGTTTATACACAGATCTCAGAGGCCCTCCAGCTAGAAGTGGCCTGAGTGCCTCCTCCTAAGGAGTAGCTTTCACGGTACTAGATAATGCCATGCCTTTCAAGCTTCTAAAGAAAGGAAGCAAATACGACCCCTATCCAGCTATGACACCTGTGAACCACAATGACCAGGATGGCACAATAACCCCTAAGGGTGCATTAGCAGTATTCACATCTTATCAGTAACCAACAGTTCTCTGAATGGTGTTAAGACCTTCTCAACAAGAAGGAAAACATGCTTGGTGCAAGAATTGAGATAACTATCCAGTACTAGTAAACTCAAGGATCTTGGATAACTAAGAACCATCACATTTATTAAACCAGCATAAACCATAAGGATATTCTAAATATTTGTACTTATACTCACAGGTAAGTGTAGTCCTCATGTCTCATCAAGAAAAATTCTCTTTATAACAAAGGTGGTTACAGAAAACCATAACTAAACAAAATAGAGTTGTGGATCCCAGTCATAATGGATAAATCTATAAAGCACTCATCTAACTCTGAGTGAACATTGTGGAGGGAAGGGTTAAAAACTTGTAACAACCAGATCATTGGGGGAGTTTGCTGTAATATTGTGTCCCCTAAGAATGTCAGAAGCCATCCTTATAAATTCTCTCCAAAATGGCCATGAACTGAACAAGGACAACAACAGTAGATACTGCCAAAGTAGATGGAAGAAAGACCATGAGATCTCAACTGTACACAAAAAACAACAGGAGACTAAGGAATGCTGAAAATGGTAAAATAGTAGTACCTGGGGAAGAGCACACCATCTGGGTATCCAATACCAAATGTTTGTCACTGAAAACATACATATAAGTAACATTGTGCATATTAAACAGGTTATACTTAGGAATATATATATATGTGTACACATATATACATGTATGCATGTAACAGCAGGTAATGGGGGAAAGGCCATGAATTTCAAAGAGCACAAGGAGGAGTAATGGGAGGGTTTGGAGGAAGGAAGGGAAGAGGAAATTAATGTGATTATATTATAATCTCAAAAATAAAAGAAAGATAACAATAGAACAATTGTCAAGAGCTCCAGAAAAAAAAGCACAAAATGTTAAAGTATTACAAATATTTGTATAAAGTAAGTGTTATGCTTTATAAATTTGAAACAATAAATTTGATTTGCAGTTTAAAAAAATAGAGGCTTCTCAAATTGTAAGAGCCCAAACCTTTGGGAACAGACTTCTCTAACTCACCTGCTGAGCTGGACTGGGCATGGTGTAAACCAAAGGCTAGCCTTTAGCAAGTGAACTCACAGAGATTCAGGAGTGCTTGTTGTAAATGTTGCTACCTTGACTAATACATGATTTTGTTATGTCCTTATTCTTCCCCCATGCAATCTTATTACAGTTTGGTTCCTAAATATTTTGAAAAGGCCATGTGTTATGGATGTGGCCACAAACCTGTGGCACTATTCTTTTTTTTTTTTTTTTTTTTTTGGTTTTTTTAGACAGGGTTTCTCTGTATAGCCCTGGCTGTCCTGGAACTCACTCTGTAGACCAGGCTAGCCTCGAACTCTCAAACTCAGAAATCCACCTGCCTCTGCCTCCCAAATGCTGGGATTAAAGGCGTGGGCCACCACTGCCCGGCTGGCACTATTCTTAAGTAGTGAAACATTTAGGAGGTGTTGTCTACTAGAGGGAGGTCAGGTCATCATGGGAGTGCCATTGAAGGCTCTCAGATCTCTCTCTCTCTCTCTCTCTCTCTCTCTCTCTCTCTCTCTCTCTCTCTAATGGGAAGATTTTTATTTTTCTTTATAATTTAATAAATATTTCTTGATGACTATACATGGGGTAAGGTTGGTTGGTGGTTCAGAAAGATCACAGCAATGGTGTTTTTCTGGGTAATGCTCAGTAGTAAGTGGAGTGACTTGTATGAAATCACTGTTAAACCAGCAAGACTGCATTTATGCACTCATTGATTTCTAGATTGTTGGTACCTTGGTCACACTTTCCCCAAATAACCTTGCCTCCTTGTGTCACAAGGTTCAATTCACTCACATTCACTCAGTAATTGTACCTTTAGTGATTACACCCAGGGTTTTATGTAGTAGGGATGATGGATCCTTTTTTGCATGGAATATAGGCAGGCAAAGGTGGCTTTCAGCTCAGAGTGTGTGACATGGGCTTATTGGAAATGTAGGCCTGTTGGCCTAATGAACCTTTCATACTTAGGTGGTTTCATGTCAAACCATCACCAACAAAACAGACTTTAGTAACCGCCCTCTTCCATCCCTTCTTTTTTCTTTTTATTACTGTTTGAATAACTTTCAATACTTCTGTTTCTCCTTAGACACAAACTTTGGGTAGAGGGATCTCCATTTTCCTGCCTTCCCTTTTCGTTTCTGCTTTATCATGCTGGAAAGTACTTTTTTTCTGGATGCCCCTCTCGGTCCATCAGATAGGCAGGTGCTCGCTGTGGAATCTTCTCATCATCCTTCTGCTTGGTGTATCTCTTTTCATGCATTGTAATAATCATTTTCATCCGTATTTTCTCAGCATGGAGCTATTGATGGTAGAGTTTTAGCCTTCAGTCCAATCTCCCCTCCCCACTTCTTTGAACATTCATGGGCCTCCTGACTTTATTTCTTTCTCTTTTTCTTGTGCTAATCCAAATGATATCCATACCAATTTTGGTGCAATTCAATGTATTTATTTTGTGGCATTTATTGCCAAAAATTTCTGGGTCTTGCTGACCCACAAGCCTACTTCATTTATGCTGGACTGAGAAAGAGCTTCTCTCTCACACACACAAACTCTCCTTCTTCTTCTTCTTCTTCTTCTTCTTCTTCTTCTTCTTCTTCCTCCTCCTCCTCCTCCTCCTCTTCCTCCTCCTCCTCCTCCTCCTCTTCCTCTTCCTCTTCCTCCTCCTCCTCCTCCTCCTTCTTCTTCTTGGATGCTCATGACATGATTTATTTGCTCTGCTGAATATCCCCCACCATAATGTTCTGCCTTGCCATACATTCAAAGTCATCGGGGCTAAGTAACCATAAACTAACTCCATGAGTCTTCTCACTTTACTTTGTTTTTCTCAGACATTTTATCAGTACAAATCCCATATGCAGATTCTGAGGATTCTCTTATTACAATCGCTTTCATCTATTCCTCTCTTTCCACTCCTCATTGCTGACACCCGAATCTAGAGACCCATCATATCTCTCTTGAACATGGACAATAAGCTTTGTATTTTCACTCACATAACATTTCAGTTTATTCTCCAAACATCCATGATTTTTGGTAGCTTCCAGTACAGTTCCAGTTAAATACTGAACTCTCACACGACCTGTGCCTCACTCACAGCCACATCATTACCCTCTTTACTGGCTGTGTTGGAGTCTTTCTGGCCTTTGCTTTACTGCTTTAGAACCCTTCCCAGCCCCAGTGTTCTCTCCAGCTGAAGTATGCTTACTGTGACTTCCAACACATCGAGTTTCTCTCTTCCTTCAGGTATTATACTAAGCTGACCTTGCTAGGAAGACTGTTTGAGTACTCAGCCTAAAGTAGATAACATAGATTGTCCTTAGTTATGACATTGGCTTTTTCGTCACATTTCTTTAACACTTGAAAATTTTTTTCTATATACTTGTTTAGCCCACTAATTATACAATAAATACCAACAACTTAGGACCCTTGTCCACTGTGGATACCAGTGAATACCTCATGTGTGTGTGCGTGTGTGTAGACTTGACATATTGTGCACTCAATAACTATAAGTCCAATTGAAGAATAGATTTATGTAGATCAATCAAAAACTATTTTAAATCACTGGTTTCCATTTCCTCCAAGTACAATTTATTTTTCCCAAGCCATCTTTGTTCAGAATTGTAAAAGTGGACATTACATAATATAATATATAACATATAACATGTAACATGTAACATGCAACATGCAACATGCAACATGTAACATATGATATACGATAAATTATAAATGATAAATATATAATATATAATATGTAATATGTAATGTGTAATGTGTAATATCATACATCATATATATGATATATGATATATATATATCATATATCATATATCATATATCATATACCATATACCATATACCATATACCATATATCATATATCATATATAATGATTGTGATGTGTGATGTCTGATGTGTGATGTGTGATGTGTGTGTGATGTGTGATGTGTGATGTGTGATGTGTGATGTGTGATATACGATATACGATATATGATATACAATCTATAATCTATAATCTGTAATCTGTAATATATAATATATAGTATATAATATATAATATATAATATATATTCACTTACAGACACACAACCGAAAGAATTACTTTACTTAGATTTATATCAGATAGTAATAGATCACTATGCATAAAGTGAGGATATGACATGACCACTTCAAAGTATTGTTGGAAGGAGGTTTTTTTGTAGATATGTAGGGAGAAAGAGTCCAGAGCATGGACAGAAGGTAGTATATTGAGCATAGTCAGTAGACTGGAGCAGGGCATAGGGTGATGTGGAAAGCAGAAAGGAGTAGCAAGAGAAAGGGACCAAGAGAGAAAGGGAAATAAGACAGTCTATGCTGGTTAGTTTTATGTCAACTTGACACAGACTAAAGTTATCTAACGGAAGGGAACTTAATTAAGAAAATGTATTTATGAAATTGAGCTGTAGAAGACAAGCCTATAGGGTATTCTCTTAATTAGCGGTTGATGGGGAAGGGACAAGCCCGCCATGGGCAATGCTATCCCTTGGCTGGTGGTCCTGGGTTCTATAAGAAAGCAGTCTGAGCAAGCCATAAGGAACAAGCCAGTAAGCAGCACTCCTCCATGGCCTCTGCACCAGCTCCTGCCTCCAGGCTCTCACCCTGTTTGAGTTTCTGCTCTGACTTTCTTTGATGATGAACAGTGACATGGCAGTGTAAGCTGAATAAACTCTTTCCTCCATGTACTGGCTGATTTCATGTTAACTTGACACAAGCTAGAGTTGTCAGAGAGGAAGGAGTCTCTGTTGAGGAAATACCTCCATGAGGTCTAGTTGTAAGCCATTTTCTCAATTAGTGATAGAGAAGAGACCATCCCATTGTAGGTGGAACTGTTCCTGCAATGGCAATCTTAGGTTCTAGAAGAAAGCAGGCTGAACAAGGCAGGGAAAGCAAACCAATAAGCAGCATCTCTCCATGGCCTCTCCATCAGCTCTGGCCTCTAGGTTTCTGCCATTTTTTTTCTGTCCTGACTTCCTTTGGTGGTGGTGTGAAAGTATAAGCTTAATGGCCCAGTTCCTTCTCAACTTGCTTTGTGGTCATGGTGTTCTGTTGCAGCCATAGAAACACTAAGACACTCCCCAATGTGCTTTTAGGTAATGGTGTTTCATCACAGCAATACAAATTAACTAAGATAAGCTGATCTTGGACAGGATAGTAGGTTATTTCTGTGACATGCCTGATCGTGTTTTGGGGAAGATTACAAAAAGATTTTGCAACTTTGTACAAGAAAAACTGTTGAATGTTGAGAGCTCAGAAAGCTACTCTGTAGAAGTTGGGAAGGCAAGAGTGTTGAGAGCAATTCAGATGCTGGAGGCCTGGCTTGTGAAGTTACAGAGGGAAGCAAAGACTCTACCGGGCTTTTTGTTTCAAGAATGTGTAGTTCTAGTTAACAGAAGCTGAAAAATCAACCATGATTATCAAGATGCCAGAACTACTAATGTGAAATCTTTGCTTTGCTAGAATACTTGATGCTGGTAAGTGCTGGAGCTGAGAAACTAACAGCAATTAAGAAGAGGCCGACATTGCTAAGGTAAAGTTGTGTTCCTGAGGTGGTCAGCATGCCTCATGCTTACAGCCAAATTTGGTAGTTAAGGATCATCCAAGTGGTACTAGTTTTGAAGACATGAAGGTATCATCTAGAACAACTTAGTCTTGGCACTGTGAGAGGCCAGGAGAGGCCATTGGTGAAGGTGCAACCTACGTTGCAGTTGAAGGCCAAGAGTTGAAGAAGTCATGCAGAGAAATTGAGGC
This sequence comes from Grammomys surdaster, assembly GCF_004785775.1. Classification (NCBI taxonomy): domain Eukaryota; kingdom Metazoa; phylum Chordata; class Mammalia; order Rodentia; family Muridae; genus Grammomys; species Grammomys surdaster. Next base: position 1,939,401 of record NW_021604566.1, read on the forward strand.
TCAGCACACCACTAAGAGAACCTATAAGAGGCTACTGGTGAAAGTGCAGCCCAGTTGTAGGCAAAGGCCCCAGCATTTTGAAGATGCAAATACCATGGGATCATACCAAGAACAACAGCAACTGTGGAGTGGAGCCAGCAGGAGTCTAGAGTGCTACAGAGGACAGAGCTGGAGAAGTGACCTGAGCCCTTTGGAGGAGCCAGAGGATCACAAGTAGACCCCAGACATGGGAGACTGTGATACTGGGAGGTTGCCTTTTGAATAAAAAATGAAATACAGGGAAAAGGGCATGGCTAATCCTAAAGTATGGAGAGGATTTGTATTGTAGATATAAGGAAGAAAGTAGGCAGAGTAAACATAGTTGGAAGATTAAAGTAGACTATGAGAGGAAGAGAGAAAGGGAGAAGAGAAGAGCCACTGACCAAGAAACCTGCAGAGCCAAAAGGACCGAGTTATGTGGGAATCAGGCTGGACAAGAGAAGCAGAAGCCCAGCCTTTAGGAAAGAGAGGTTTAGGGTAGGAGCGGGGTGAGAAGTTGTGGGAGGAGCCACAGGTACTGATGATACTGGAAGAGCTACTTTTGTTATTGGACATTAATATTCCTAACTTTTTAAAATTAGAATTGTAGATAAAACTGTTCATGAACACCTTAATTCATGTAGCTATTTCCTTCATGTTTAACTATTTCCCTGAGACTATTTTTCTTTTTCATGGTTCATCCAAAAAGCTAAACTATGCTCCTCTCTTAAACTCTATTCTCATTAAATAACTAACACTCAGAAACCAAACTATGAACAAGATTCCTCTGGACCAGTGTTAGGTAGCAGAAAAGCACCAGTTCTGACTGGGACCTGAATTCAGGGTGTGACTTAAAGTAAATAGGCAGCCCAAGAAATTGAATAAAAAAAGACAACAGACCATTCCCCTAGACCATTGGTGTTGGTAAAAAGAGATGAATGTGTTTGAAGTATCACCTTAAGCCTGTGTTTGGCCTTCCCTTTTAGATTGTGGGATGAAGGTTATTTTAGAGTCCTACAAAGAGAACGTTAGAACCTGGTGGTGAGTGCCTTTGATCCCAGCACTCCACAGGTAGAGGCAGGCAGATCTCTGAGTTTGAAGCCAGCCTGGAGTACATAATGTCTTTTTCAAGACAGACAAAGGGAAATAGAGAGACCTTGTTCCAAATAAAAAATAACAAAATGGTGTGGGGTAGGGGGCAGGCTTGAGAGAAGCAGACCTTCAAGGAAGGTGCCTACCCAGAGGTAGAGTCTTGTTTCTCCTAGCAGCTTGGCCTGGTCTCTTACTGTCCCGTCACTTTCAGAAGCCTGTAGCCTCGTGGTTCACACTTTCACAATGTACTCTCCCCTAGACATCCATTTAGCCCCATCCAATCTCCTAGCCTAACTGTGAACACAGTAGGTAAAAAAAACAGCAGTGGAATTTGGACAAATGGCCCTTTCATTGAGAGGAGTAAGGAGAAGGCACCAGATGGTTAATAACATTAAACACTAATCACCTGCAAAGAGAATGGTATCTAGAAGAATTATTCATTTTGCTAAGGTCATTTAAAAAAAAAAAGAGGATTGATGGCTTTGTTAGAAGACACCAAAAACCATATACCTTTGATCAGAATTAGTGATTTAGTAGGTAATAATGTACTATAGAGTTTATTTTAAACAACTCGCATTTATACAGTAAGTTAAAATTTTCAACAAACCATCCTTCATGATGAGTTAATCATCATTCAGCATGGTGAGCTGATGTGAAAGCTCATGTGATCACTAGTCTCCCAGTACCTGGAGCTCTTAGTACCTGTAATTTAAACAGTGATGTCCTGACCATATTCGGACCAAAGGCAAGACGTTAAAAATAAGTGGTAGTGATCTTAACCTTTAACATTTTAATATCTTGTTCCTCATGAATCTTTTGCACAAAATTTGCAAAATTTGATTTTAAAATATCCGTTAAAATGTTATATAGTTTGTTTATATAACATTGTCTCTTTAAGTATCATTTTTAATGTCATTGGCTTAAAATCTAACAGTAGTAGATAATGAACTTGTTTAAATACTGTAGACTATGTCAAGATTTGATATGTATTCCGTTTTAGTGGGTACAGCTTAGATCCCAGCGAGCCAACTCTAAGGAATTAATTGTCTTCTCTTATATTCTGTAACAGTAAAGAGCAAAAGGCACTATGAATTTATTTTTGTTAACTATAAGTGCTTATAATAAAAATGTCAATTCTCCGTTGTACTCTTTTTTAAATGTTGTTTTTATTAATTCTTTGAGAATGTTATTGAATCTGTTTTGATCAAATAAGCATCCTCCGCTTCTCTTCCTACATCTCTTAGATCTAATCCCTACCTACCATCTCCCAACTTCTTGTCCATTGGTGGGGTTTTGTTGTTGTTGTTGCTTTATTTTGTTTTGCTTTTTATTAAGTCACCAGGTCTAGTTTATGCTGGTGTGTAACTATCCATTGGAATATGGTCAACCTATCATGACCTCACCCTTAGAAAAAAGACCAGACTCCCCCTTCCCCACAACCTATCAACCGACTGAGTAGCTCCTCAGTTAAGGATGAGGGCTCATGAACCCTTCCCAACTCCATAAATATTGACTGACTTAAGCCAATGCAGGTATTATGCAGGCAACCCATTACTGTGAGTTCCTGTCATATCCAGAAGACACTGTTGTTGTTGTGGTTTTCCCCTACCTCTAGCTCTTAGAATCCTTCTGTCCACTTCTCAATGGATCCTAAGCCTTGGGAGGGGTGTAGGGATGTACATGTTCCATTTGGGGCTCAGCACTCCACTGACACTCTGTACTTTGACCAGTTTCCTTTGCTCTGCACAAAGAAACCCCTTTGATGAAATCTGAGTTACATTTATCTATGGGTACACAGATACAAATTTACAGGAATGTTTACTACTATACCCATTTAGCAAAATAATGGTAGAAGTTTCACTCCTGAGGCCTGTAAACCAACATAATTATTTGAGGCTTGTGTTTTCTCTTGTGAGCAGGCTTTAAATCCAATCAGAAAGTTGTTGGTTACTCCTACAACATTGTACCACTATTGCATCATGGGTCTATCTGGTCATTATTATAACTTACAGGGTTCATTCACATCTGGTTAAGAGTACTGACGACTTTCTCCTCTTCCTTGAAGCCTGAATAACACTTTCGATTAACATATGAACTAGGTAATGGGAGGAAGATTCCCAGTCATTACTAACTTGATTTTGCCATGACCTGTGACCACTGTATGTAGTATCTTCAGCAATGGGGTCTTACTATCAGGTTGTAATTGACAACAGCCCGTACTGTTTGGAGGTGGGAATATTACTGGACACACTTGACTAATCACTCTAAAGGAAACTGGGTTTTTATTTGGGAGGAGCATTATCCATTAATACAGTAATTACATTTAATCTCTTCTATATGAATATGTATCATACACATGTATACATGTTTTTAAAGGTTTATAAAATACTAAGTTAAAATATGGCTTTTCAAACATCTTTAGTGTATTTTCCCGCCTAAACCATCCTGTCCCTACTCTCCTATCCTTCTCTCCACCTAAATTCCCCTCCTCATTATTTCCCTTTTATTTTTTGTGACTTCCAAAAGCAATGTTTTTCATTTTTTGAAAACCATTTCTTCTGGCAACTTCTCCATTACTTAAACAAGGTAGTGTGATTCTAATTAATAACTGATTGTGTAAAATAATTGCGTGGTGCATGTTCATGTATATGCACACATACACATACATGTGTGAGCATGCATGGGAAGTTTGGAGAACAACCTCAGGTATCATTTCTTAGGATCATTCTACCTTGCTTTCTGAGTCAGAGTCTGTCATATGCCTGCAACTCACTGATCAAGCTAAGCTGGCTGGTCAGCCAAACATAGTTATCTGCCCTCCCTTGTGTTCTCTGGGCTGTGATTGTAACTGTGCACCCCCGTGCCTGGATTGTTATATGGATTCTAGGGATTGAACTCAGCTCCTTGTGCCTAAATAGCAAGCACTTTGTGGTGTTGCGTGTACTTTTTAAAAGCCATACTTCTGCCTTCTCAGGAGCTCTATCTGCACTCCTGGCTAGGCTCCAAGATCAGCCACTGCCAGTCTCTTGCAGCTCGACCAATGGCTAACTGGCCAGTTTTTCTGGGAGTTGCAATCACTCCTCCAACCCCTTACAGCTAGTTTTGTCATGGCACCAACAACTCCCCTCTCCCTTCCCCTCTTTCTCCTCCTGCCTTCCTTAGGCCTGCAGATGGAAAACACTAGACAGTTTTATTATTTTTAAACTAGCCAGATAATTCAATGACTGGGTGAAGAATTTCCTGCCCTATTTTTAGCAACTAGCTCTCTTCATCCTTCTTGCTCCCCCACTCATGGCAGAAGCTACAAACTCTACATGACTGCAGCTTCCTCCTCCATCCAAAGCCTGGTCTGAATCCTCTTCTTTTTTCCTGTGTCACTCCTATTCCTCCTGGGACCCAGAAGTCCCATCTATTTCCTTTTGCCCAGCAATTGGCTCCTGCCTTTTCAATTGACACACTCAAGAACCAATTAGGGAAACAACAACTCCCTCTACATTGTGGACTAAGCTTTATATCCAACCAAGAAACATTACTTAATTATGTTTTGATATATCAAATTATCTTGTAGTAACACACTTTTTTTCTCCTCTTCACTTTTGGATGCAATGTGGGTTGTATTTTTGTATTTTCCTTCTATGTTTGCATGCCTAGTCACTGATTTTTTTTCCAATTTAGTGTGTGTGTGTGTGTGTGTGTGTGTGTGTGTGAGTGCGCGCACTGGAGGAGTACATGTGCTATAGCATGTTCTGTTAATCAGAAGAACACTTATAGAATCAATTTCAAATTGCTTATTCAGTGAAAACCTTTGCCCATTTTGCCATCTTGTCAGCTCTTTCCAGTCATTTTACTTAGATGCTAGACATAGTTAAGCTTATCTTTTTGATATTTTTACATTCCTATAGATATTATTAAATTTCATCCTGGAAGTTTAAGTGTGTGATCCTCTATGGTACTTCTTTTAGATGAGATCAGGTGTGTTCAAGATGCGATAGCCATAAAAGTGTGTGTGTGCATGTTTGTGTGTGTGTGTGTGTGTGTGTGTGTGTGTGTGTGTGTGTGTAAAAGGTAGCACAGTCTCTGGTTGAGCTAAGGCTAAAAGCCCCAGAGACCCGGAAGGGATGATAGACAGTAGAAGCTTTGCCTGCTCCTGGGCACCAGGCCCCTGTCACTAGTCGAAGTTCCCCATAGATTTGTGGCTATCAGTCATGTAAGGGCAACACCCCAAGCCTCTCCACGTGTAGAGGACATGACCTATGGTCACATGGGCTCAAGACAGATCTCCATTTTAATGGAGTACCTAAAATCTGGAGGGCTTAGCCAATAAGCTTTCCTTCCCAGACACTCCTCCCTGCAAAAGGTATTTAATCTCAGGCTAAACCTGAGAAGTGGGATATGGTTTTACACATCCACTTTCTGCAATGACAATAAATGTCTTAAAACCATTGATTGCCTCTTTTAATCGGGATCCACCCTGGGGAGCCATGGAGAAGGCCTTGGCCTATAGAGCTGCTGTCTAATCTTCTGTAGAAGGCCTCTCTGTGCTCCCAACCACAACAGGCACCAAGCCAAGACTGCCAGGTATCAAGCCAAGAATTCTCTATGTGGAACTAGCAGGACCTCCCCTCTTCCCCCAATCCCTGCCCCGGGCTAGGTCCAACCCACAGGCCCCCACTCCATTTTCAACTCTTTAGCGGCTTCCATCGACACCTGGGTGTCCAAGAGCCTGAGAACCAGATAGCCCCAGCCTCATCACAGGCCGGGGGACCTCTGAACCAGCTCCAGCTGTCCCACACCTCAGACTGCGCTTTCCCACCTTTGGAGTGGTGTCCCAGGGGCTCCCTATGACCCAACACCCACCCAGAGACAGCATGAGTTAAGTCAGGTCTACTCTCGACTCTCATTTCTCTCTTCCCTGAGAAGCCGTGCCCTGTGGCAGAGTGGACGAGGGACCTACAACCATATATGTGTATAATTATTTTATATATATTACATAATATATATACATACACGTGTGTGTGTGTGTGTGTGTATGTGTGTGTAATTTTGTGCATTTGAATATACTACCTTGCAGATGCTACAAAAGGATATTTGATCCCCTGGAGGTGGAGTTACATGAGGGAGATGTCCGTGTGGGTTTTCTGCAAGAGTAATATGTGATCTTAACTACAGACCAATCTCTCCAGCCCTGGGTATTGCTCTCGGTGTTTGATAGATAGTGGCATTTACTTTAAGGGTAACTATTTTCCACTAATGCATAGAGATCTTTCTGAATACTCAACCCAAATGAGGTTCCTAGTCTGGAGAAGAAGAAGCAGAGAAAGAAGCTTTCCCCAGATCCCTGTGGGCTCAAAGTACTGTCTCCTTTATTTTTTTCTATGTGATCCCTTCCCTAGCTTCAGAAGCATTCTGATCAGTGCTCTGCTGAACACATGATGATGTTCTTCTTACAGAGTTCCTGAATTTTCTCTACACTACTCTGATCTCTCCTCTCCTCTGCTCTATGAACCCTAGCTTCCCTAGTCTCTCTGGACTTAGTTAATCTAAAATTTACCTCCAGGACCTGAAATATTTCTCACAACAGTGAGTTGAGACAACACTGTCTGTTTCCCATTTCTCCAGGATCATTCTCCTTCATTGGCTGGCATCTAATGTCTTGAAAATATTGCTTTATATTTGTCTTTTTTTTTTACAGAAGAATAAGTCCAATCTTTATCTTGCCACCTTGATAAAAGTAGAAGTTCTTCCATTGCCTTTTAGTGCTTATTACTGAGGCATCCAAAGTTGCACTTGTTTGTATTTGTAATTGATTTAGGGGCCCTTCCCTTGAATGCTAGTGCTCTGAAACATCTTGACATTTCATGATATAGGTCTGGTTTTTATTCATTGCAGTTGGTTCTGGGTGGGTGTCACCTGTCTGTAGCTTTAATCTTTGGGTAATTGAAAGGGGCATTTTTTAGGTAACTTCCTTCCTTTTTTAGGTAACTTCCTTCCTTTGACATTTCCCTATTATTTTCTTCTGGCCCATAGTTAGCTGAATGGGAAGCTGCAGGTCACATTCCTCATTGCTTTGCAATTATTTTTTCCTTCAAGAAATTACTTTATCTCTCATTCAATTGATCTTCCTAAAGTTTTTATCTGGCACTTTCGATGCTTTCTGGATTATTTGCTTTTTGGGGGATTTTTCTTTGACTTCTATTAATCATGATATAAACCTTTCTCCAAATACTGTGCTGTAAACATGTTATGCACATGTGTAGGTGCACCTTCATGTGAGTACAGGTGCATGTGTCCGTAAGGGTGCATTCACACACAGAGTGTGTATAGAAGTCAGAAGACAACATCAGATGTCAACCCTCAGGTGATTTCTAACTTTTGTTTGAGGTTGGGTTTCATATTGTCCTAGATCTTACCAAGTAGTTCAGGCTAGCTGGTCCAACACCTCCCATAGATCTTTTTGTCTCTCCCTCCCATCTTACTACCTCTGAGATTACAGACACATGCCACAAAATTTGGAGTTTCTTTCTTTTCATTTTCTTTTTATTTTAATTGTATTTATTTTACATTCTGACCAAAGTTTCCCCTCCTTCCTCTTCTTGCAATCCTTCTCCCCACAACCCACTCCTCCTCCATTTCTCTCCAAAAAAGAACTGGTCTTGATGGATACTAACCAGCCATTCCATATCAAGTTGAGTGAAAGACTGCACGCTTCCTCTTTTATTAAGGCTAGGCAAGGCAACCCAGTAGAGGAAAACCAACGGCAGGCAACAGAGTCAGAGGCAGCTCCTGTTCCCACTGTTCAGAGTTTCACAGGAAGACCAAACTATATAACTATAACATACGTGCAGAGGGCCTAGGTCAGGTTCATGCAGGCTCCCTGGTTGGTGGTTCAGTCTCTATAGGCCCTTATGGCCTCACGTAGGTTGATTCTGTGGAGTTTTGTAATTTGCTTGATTCCTCTGGCTCCTCCAATCCTTCCTTCTCTTTTTCCATAGTATTCCTAAGATCTCATGTTTGGTTGTGGGTCTCTGAATCTGTTTTTATCAGTTGCTAGTAAAGTCACTCTGATGACAGCTGGGCTAGACACAAATCTATAAGTATAACAGAAAATCGTAAGGAATCATTTCATTGATTTCTTTGTCAGTCATGTTTGGTTCTATTCTAGATCTCTGGGCTATCTAGCCTCTGGGTCCTGGCCCTCTAGGCAGTATAAGGGATGGGTCCCTCTCATGGCATGGGTCTCAAATTGGACCAGTCATTGGTTGGCCACTCCCACAATTTCTGTGCCATCTTTACCCCAGCACATTTTGTAGGCAGGGTAAATTGTAAGTCAAAGATTATATGTCTGGGTTGGCATCCCAATCCTTCCACTGAAAGTCTTGCCTGGTTACAAGAGATGGCCAGTTCAAGCTCAATATCCCCCATTGCTAGGAGTCTTAACTGGAGTACCCAAGTCCTAAGTGTATAGTTCATCCAAGGGATGCCACCTCCCTATGTATTCTACTTCCTCAGTAAGATTCACGTGGCCCCCTAAAATTTGGATTCTTTTGTAGGTTCTAGAAATTCATATTCAGATCTTTATCTATGCTTGGCCAGTACTTTGCCAACTGAGGCATTTCTCCAGACTGTCAACAACTATATATTAAAGAATAATCCCTCAAAATGAGCCTGGGTAATTCCAGAGAACAAAGAAGCTATCAGTGATTACTAATATCTTATCAGATGGATTCCAAAGCCAAACCTACTGAAGAAAAATGGGACAAGCTAAGCTTCAAGAAACAACAACAGAAAACAATAGATTGGGAGGGTAAGAAAAAGCAGCATGACCAGATATGACCAGAATACATTATATATTATGAAAATTTCATAATGGAACACATCATTTTGTACAATTGATATAATATGAGAAAACTCTGTCATTTGAAAAGAAAAATTAATAATTGGAAAACATTTCTAAGTTCATAGGCAAAAAAAAAAAGAAGCAAAAACTCAACATAATTGGTTGTCCTTTAAGAATAATAGTCATTCATCATAGGCAGCTGTTCATCATTTAGAAAATGGCAGGGGGAAAGAAACAAGCATTTCTAATCTTTCTTTCATGTAATCTAATATTAAATGAGGATAAGATTCACTTTAAGGTGTCCTCTGAGAGGCTCTACCAGCAACTGACCGAGACAAATGCAGAAACTTACAGCCAACCATTGGATGGAGGTCAGAGACTAACATAGAAGAGTTAGAGGAAAGACTAAAGGAGCTGAAGGGGATTGCAACTTCATAGGAAAAACAACAATATTAACTAGCCCAGACCCATCAGAGCTCCCAGAGACTAAGCCAAAACCCAAGGAGCATACATGGGCTGGTTCATGGCCCCAGATACATGTGTATCAGAGAATTGCCTTGTACAGCCTCAGTGGGGGGAGGACACACTTAATCTTGTGGAAAGGTGATGCCTGAGGGAAAAGGTATGCTGGTGGGAGGGAGATGTAAGGGGAACACCCCCTCAGAGGCAGAGGGAGGATGGATGGGGTTATCATGGCCACTAGTGCAAGAGAGGCATAACTATTCAGAGAATAACTATTTCCTTATTGGAATGGAAGCCTACTCCAAACAAGGAATTTCATACCTATAACTGTAAATCTAGTCAAAACCCAATGAAGGAGGAAGTCTTAGGTCATGGGTGTGAACTTACTACTGTTATTTAGCTAAATCAATGGCTCTCAACCTGTGGGTACAACCCTTTCATGGGGGTCACCACAACACGAGGAGCTATATTAAAGGGTCATAGCATTAGGAAGGTTGAGAACCACTGTGCTATATTGTCATGGTGCCAATATGTTTCGATACATAGGCAATTGTGAGTGTCAAATTTGCTCAGAGAAGCTTCTCCTTGTGGAGAAATATGTCAGCTCAAGGTACTGAGAATAAGTGATGATTGAGTGCTTATCCCTAAACAAGGCTCAGGATCATCTTGAAAGAAGGAATGTAAGAGTCAGAAGACAATGAGAATAGCTATGAAATGTTATCTTTGGGGCTTGGCACAGCCAGAGCAGTCACAATCCCACGGCAGCTGTGGCCTATCAATAGTTAATCACTGATCAAGAAGGGGCTTATGTGATGGAACCAGTTCCTGCTGTTCTGTTACTGGCTACTGATAGCCTCTGGGCGGGGCCTTCATTGCCTCAGTTTTGTGTCACTGAGGAGACCACCTGGCTCCACTGAACCCTTCCAAATGTATTTTTCCAAATCCATGGTCAGACAGATGATTCTGGTTAAACTCTTTAAGTCTCAGAGACAAACAAAACCCTTATAAACTTGTGAATTGGCTAAAGAGATTTGTAGGTGGGCAAGATGAGAGAGGTTATACAGGATGGTGTTGCAATAATCAGAATGCGCTTTGTGACATCTATGAAATTGTCCAAGTACAAACTCAAAACTTGTTTGTTTAATTTTCAACCCAAATGTGCCCTAGCCTTTAGGTCATATTTATAGGAAGTATATAGAAAACAGGAATATGCTGACTATACCACGAGGGTACAATCACTAAATCTTCTCATATGGTAAACCCTGATTTGTTCAACATAGCTTACAAAAAAAGAGAGATTTAAAAATGAATCAACTAACCTAATCTAGGGTTCGTGAAATGGTCCATGGGGTGAAGATTCCATGTAAAGCAAGGTGCCGTAATACACATGTCTAATGCCAGTGTTCCTGGCTATAATACCAGCACATCTGAGTGTTGAAATTGAGAGAATAAATGAAGAGTTCCCAGAAGCTCACAGGCCAAATAACTTGGGACACACAGCAGTGAACAAGAGACCCTGTCTCCAATGTGGACAACAAGGCCTGAGACCTGAGGTTATCTTTTGACTTCCATGAACACATGTGTGCCGTGTGTCTGCCTTCACATACATAAGCAGGTACACACAGAGAGAGAGAGAGAGAGAGAGAGAGAGACAGAGACAGAGACAGAGACAGAGAGACAGAGAGAGACAGAGAGACAGAGAGAGAGACAGAGACAGAGAGAGAGACAGAGAGAGAGAGACAGAGACAGAAAGCAACAGAGAGAGACAGAGAGACAGAGAGAGACAGAGAGAAAGAGAAACACACATATGCAAATACATGTACAAAGATTCTTTTAAAGAAATAAATTTAATCTAAAGCACCTTTCAAACGAAACAAAGTTATAAAACAGTAGAAAATTTGAATACTGGATATTAAACTGGTAATACTATTGTGGTAATAGTTTTAAAGAGCCAGTATCCTTTAGTAAACCATGACACAACACACAAAAGTCAAATGCTATCACACCTGGTATTTTATTCAGAGTAAAATGGGAGGAGGGCATGCTGAAAGTCCTATAGAAATCAAGATAGTCTGTTAGTTGCTAACTATTGATACTAAGAAATATATATGTATATATATATTTATCAGTCTATGGAAGTATTTTCTCTGAGGCAGTTCAGATGTAGTCTCCTCCCTAGGGAGAAAAACCCTGGAGGATATGTATTTATTCAGAGGGGAAAGGAGGGAAGCATTCGAAGGGTCCTGTCTTCCATTGTGGATGGTGTTTCTTTGTACCTCAGTTTCACCTTAGCCACTTCTCTGCCCTCTATATATTCTGTAGCCCTGAGTTTTTCTAAATAACAAATATTCCATGTCATTCAAGAGGATGGAACCCTCTCCTCAAGATATTGGCTTCCATGTGTCTGATCCTTTACAGAATTGCAATTCAATAAGGGTTCCCATCCTGTTTCTAGTTCCGTGCTTCCTGCTTATCCTCAGGACTTCTGGGTCCATCTAATTTCTTCAATCCTGATGCTTGCTCACAGGAGAGGGTGGGTTTGACTGTGGTGATACCTTTCTGGCCCTTCCTCGCCATTACTGTCAGACAATCTGAGATGAGACTTCCTATAGCACTAGGTCAGGCACAAATCCTTGTCCTGTTTCAATCTTCTAAACATTGGTTTAAATCTCTCATTCTTTAATATCTTCTCCTTCTCTTAGAGGCCCTAAGCTAAAGATATGAAGATATTTTAAAAACATACAAAGCCAATGAAAGAAGATTTAACCAGAAGTTCAGTTAAGACCTTCATTGAAGAGACTGCTTGGCTTGGCTTTTATACTAGCATATGTAACAGAAGGCCATACACAAAAGTGATTGTGAGTAATGTTGACAACAGACATTTTTTTTATTATAACATGTGGCTGTGAAAGGCATGCTCTACAAAGAAAACAGGAAAATGTCTGGAGGCCAGAAATGGATCTATGATGTATGTGCTATCAGCCCTTGTAAGCTGCATTTGAAATATTTGGGGCTTTAAGTTTTCTTCCTTTATACTGTTCCTTTTGGTGGTTAAGTTTGTTTGGAAAGCCATTTAAAAAAGATTCCACTGATAACCCAGAACCATCTGAGGTGGGGGAAGTCTGCTGATGTGGACCACTTAACGTGTCCATTAGTACACCTTTCTCATCACTTAACACCCAAGGGGTCAAGCCTTTGGTAGGAAAGTTGTTTATAAAACTGGTAGCATTATTTTGTAAATGGAAGGGATGAGCTGAAGTGGAGCTGAGCACAAGATTGTACCATTTAGAATATTTGTACTTCCTAGGAAGCAGTCCTACATTTGTGAGTATTTTATAATTCAACCATGAACCACTAATCTGCCTACTGGAATTTGATGCAGAAGGTCTCAGTCTCTCTTGAAACCCATGAGGGATTGTTGGGAATCCAAGTTTTTTCAACATAATCGCTCCATGAAAAGGCATCATAATAACTCTTATTTAGATGACACCATCCTGTGGCTTGTGATTATCTATTTCACAATTATTTGGGCACTAGGGAAGTACATGTGTGCATGTATGCATACACACACACACACATTCATCACATTCATTTATGGTCATATATGAAGGTCAGAGGACAACTTTTCAAGCCAGTTCTCTGCTTTCACTGTGTGGATAGCAAGAATCCAAGTCAAGTCATCAGGCTGGTAGTAAAGTACCCCTGAAGTCAAAGAAATGGCTCAATGATTAAGAGCACATGATGCTCTTGAGGAGGACCCACATTTGATTCCCAGCACTCACCTGACTGCCCATTCCTGTGGTTAATTCTAGTACCAGGGGATCCAATATTCTCTCCTAACCTCCATGAAACCAGGGATTCATGAAACTAGGGACATAGACAAACAAGCAGAAGACTCATACACACTGTCTTCCTTACTTTTTTTTTTCACTGAAGAAACATCATGACCATCTTATAAAAAAAGTGTTTCATTGTGGGGCTGACTTACAGTGAGGCAGACAAGAAAGCCCTTGAAGTACTTCAAGGGACAAGGCTGAAAGGAACTTTTATACATTTGGGGGAATTTAAATTAGTATGATCACTATAAAAATCTATATGGAAGTTACTTGAAAACAAAATACATCATCTGTAGCACTCCAGGGTGTATACCTACAAGTCAAGATCAAATCATATGGTGATCTGCTCCTCTCTGTTCCAGAGATAGCCGCATCTTCTTAAGCAGTGCCAGCCTTGTCTCTTAGATATGATGGTGATGGCCAGAGTAAATAGATTTGTCTGTATTGGGCACCTGGTTACCTGAGCTGATGCTTCATCTAACAAACCAGAGATAGTTGCCATCAGTGACCCCATCATAGACCTCAACTTCATGGTCTATGTGTTCCAGTATGACACTACCCATGGCAAGTTCAACAGCACAGTCAGGGATGAAAAGGGAAAGCTTGTCATCAATGGGAAGCTCGACATCATCTTCCAGAAATGAGATCCCACTAACATCAAATGGGATGGTGCTGGTGCTGAGTATGCTATAGAGTCTACTGGTGTCTTTACCATCATGGAGAAGGCCAGGGCCCACTTTAAGGATGAGGCCAAAAGAGGAATCATATCTGCCCCTTGTGCTGATATCCCCTTGTATATGATGAGTATGAACCACAGGAAGTATGCCAACTTGCTCAAAATTCTCAGCAATGCTTCCTGCATCACCAACAGCTTAGCCTCCCTGACCAAGGTCATCCATGACAATGTTGGCATCATGTGTAAGGACTCATGACCACAGTTCATTCATTCAAAAGACTGAGGATGGATGGCTCCTCTGGAAAGCTGTGGTGTGATGGCCATGGAACTGCCCAGAGTATTATCCCTGCGTCCATTGGTGCTGCCAAGGCTGTGGGCAAGGCCACCTCAGAGCTGAGTGGGAAGCTCACTGGCATGATCTTCCATGTCCCAACCACCAATGTGTTCATTGTGGATCTGACATGCCACCTAGAGAAAGCTACTAGCTATGATAACATCAAGAAGGTGGTGAATCTGGCATCTGAGGGCCCACTAAAGGACATCCTTGGCTACACTGTGGACCAGGTTGTCTCCTGCAACTTTAACATCAACTCCCACTCCTCCACCTTTGATGCTGGGAATGGCATTGCTCTCAATGACAACTTTGTGAAGCTCATTTCCTGGTATGACAATGAATATGGCTACAGCAAGACAGTGGTGGACCTCTTGACCTACATGGCCTCCAAGGAGTAAGAAGCTCTGGACCACCCAACCCAGCAAGGACACAAGAGCAAGAGAGAGACCTTTGGCTTCGGAGGAGTCCCTGTCCCAACTCAGACCCTGACACTGAGTATTTCTCTCACAGTTCTCATCCCAGATCCCCTCATAAGAGGAGGATCCTAGGGAGCCCTAAACTCTTGAATGCCATCAATAAAGTTCACTGCACCCATACACACACACAAAGAACCAAATTATATAATAGAAGTACCTGTGCATCTATGTTTATTGTGGCATTATTCACAATAGCCATGTTATTATAGATATACATCAATGGGTAAGTAAAGAAAGAAAAATGTAAGGTGTGTGTGTATGTTTGTGTGTGTGTGTGTGTGTGTGTGTGTGTTGTTCTTACTGACTGAATAATACTCTATTGTTGTGTATACATATTTATATGCACATATAAATAAATAGAGTATTATTCAGTCAGTAAAAACAAAACCAGGTGAGCCTAATAGCTACTGGAGAAGCAGAGTTAGGGCAAGCCTAGGGTACTGAATGAATTAACATATATCCTGAGAAATTTAGTGATAACCTGTCTTAAATAGTACATACAAGAATAGGGATAAAGCTTATTGATATTGTGTTTACTTAGCATTTATGAAGCTCTTGGTTGAAAGCTAAATTAATAAAACAATGATGTTTACAGAAAATGAATATAACTGGAGATTATCATGTTAACAAAATAAATCAGACTGAAAAAATTGATAATTGTTTATTGATTTTTTTCACATATGAAAAACCTGGATGTGATGGTTAGTTGGGTTTTTCCTTGTTTGTTAATGTTATTGTGTTTGTTTTGCTTTGTTTTGTCAGCTTCATACAAGCTAGAGTCATATGGGAAGAGAAAACATCAATTAAAGAAAAGCCCCCCCACTAGATTGGCCTATGGACAAGCCTTGGCATTTGGGGGATTAGCAGTTGATATAGAAAGACCTAACCTACTGTGAGCAGTGCTACCCCCAAGCAGGTGACCCTGGTTATGGAAGAAAGATAGTTGAGTGAGCTCTGAGAAGCAATACAGTAAGCAGTGTTCCTCATGGTCTATGATTTGTTTCCTTATTCCAGGTTCCTGCCCTAACCTCCATTCATGATGGATTGAAAGCTATAAGCTAAAATAAGCCCAGGAGGAGGATTGGGGTTGTCAGTGAGAGAGAAAGTGGAAAAGATAGGATAACGGGGTTTAAAAACATCATCAGAGAGCGTTGCGTCCATGTATGAATGTGTAGTAACAAAACCTCCTGTATTAACTACTTTTGTCAATGCTGTGACCGAGTGCCTGACAAAAAGAAACTTACAGGAGAAAGGATTTATTTTGGCTTACAGTTTGAAGGATACAGTCCTCTATAATGGGGAAGGTATGGCTGCATAAGCATGAGGCAGTTAGCCACACTGCACCTGCAGTCAAGAGGCTAAAAGTAGACAGGAAGTGAATGAGTCCAGGCTATCAAACCTCAATACCTGCCCCCAGTGACTCTCATCCTCCAGCAAGGCTCTGCCTTCTAAAGGTTATACAACCTTTCAGAACAGCATCTCCATCTGAACACTAAGTGTTCATACATGGGATCCTAAAGTGAATATTTCAGATCCAAACCACAACACCCTTATTTTGTACAGTTAATATTAGCTAAATAAATAAATAAATAAATAAATAAATAGAATAATCTATTGTTCTGGGTTTTTTTGATTAATGCTTGACATAATTTATGATATTATTAAAGATGCAGTAGACAATTTTTCTTTGTGTCCCATTTGGAACAGTAGGGAACACTACAGATACTATACTATTGCTAACATAAGGTTGCTATGCTGTATAGAAGATCCCTAGAAATGATCCAGTGAACATCAGTAACATTTTATGACACCCCATAACCTTTGATAACAGCCATTCTATTCTTTACTCTTATACATCTGGGTGACTATTTATCACTTCTAGCTACAATCTATTCTTTACTCTTATACATCTGGGTGACTATTTATCACTTCTAGCTACAATGTACAGATGAGGTCACTAAGGGTTAGTTGACTACAGCGATATACCCAGTGCCTCAAAAATAGTAAATAGAAGCAATGGACCTCAAGCCACAGTTCCTTAGCTTCATAATCTAACCTTTCAGTCCATACTTAGCAAAGAAGTCTGAAGTGAACTCTTATTAAAGATGACCAAGTTCTAGAAGTCATCCATGAGTAGTTCACTTTGGACTTTGTTCTCTTCTTCCATGGGGTCTGATTCTTTATTTTATTTTCCTAAAACCCGGTCCTGGTTTGTTTACTCTGAGATGCACCTCTTCCTTTGGAAGAGTAATCCTGTTGACTCATTGCCACAGGTCCAGGTGAGAGGAGAGTGGTTCCAGTCCCACTGAGTCTCTCTGGGGCTGAGCAGGATGGTAAGTGTCTGTGGCTCAAAAGAAACACACCAGGCCAGGAGTCTTGTCAAACCAGGAACTCAACTTTATTACACCAGCCTCTCCCTTATAGAAACTTGGAGCATAGGGAGGGGGATTTTTGGTGGGGTGAGATGACGTAGGAGGAGGGGCAGGGTGACAGATGATATGGGGTGACTGACAGGGCTCTACATTAGCAAAGGAGGAGCAGAGGCAAGACCAAACAGGTCTTGCTGAGTCACCCCGGTATGGAAGTGCCTGAAATAGGTCTCAAAACTCGAGCCAGGCTTAGGCTCTCCCACAAGACCTCAGAAACCTGAGCCAGGCTCGGGTTTATCTTCAAGGCCCAAGCCAGGGCCGAAATGGGACCCAATACAATCCAACACTTCTTTTTTTCACTCAAAATAGTTGCTTTCTGGTGAACTGAGGCCGAGTATGCTACATGTCTCAGTCTTTTTAATACAACACAGGTGATTACTGCACCTTGCAAATGTCAGCTCATCCAGGAGGAGGAGGAGTTGTGACAGCAGTAGCTAGGTTGATCCCTTCATAACAGTCTAGTAGCTCCAGCAAGAGGAGTAAAGTTAATATACTCGACTTAAGTCTACCCTATTACATGGTTCCACACTTAGTGGTGTGCCTGTCAAGTGTCTAGTTTGGTAATTTCCTCAAGAATCCATAAGTTAAGATTACCCATAGCCACTTGTTATCTTTATGGGAGGAAGCTGGGCCCAGCTCTGGACCATGCCTCAGACCTAGCTGGAAAGCCAGTTCTAGTTGAGATCATTCATCTTTTGTTCCTTAATGAATCTCAGTGCAGGCGTCATCCAGCTTTTCTGTCTCATGTCAATGCACTTCTATTTATAAGAACAACAGCTAACCTCTCAGTTTTTTCCTTTCATTTGTATGTGCTCCTCAGAAAGTTTGCATGGAGGTGTTGGCATCCTTGTTTGACGAGTGAGGAAGAAGAGGTTAGGAAAGTTGAATAACTTTTGTTACTCCTACCTATGAACAAGTGTTATTTGGATAGGAAGTAGTCTAGGCTATCAAATTTCAAGGCCCACGCCACAATAACTCACTTCCTCCAGGAAGATTCCACTTTCTGAGGGTTCCGTAACCTTCCAAACCACCACCTTTGCTTGCGCAAATACATGAACCTATGGGAGACATTTCAGATTCAAACCAAAGCTCTCTAAGATGTTTTGAACACAGAGATTAAGTATCAATTTCTTCCAAATATCCAAGGTCGAAAGTAAGTTTAAAAATGGAAACAGACTACTATGTACAGGAAACCAAGAGACAGAAAGCAGGAGATGCAGGAGTAGAAGAAGATGCTGGGGTGGTAGGAGATACCGGGGTGGTAGGAAAGGTGCAAGGGTGGCAGGAGAGATGCAGGGGTGATAGGAGAAGCAGGGAAGATAGGAGAAGCAGGGGTGATAGGAGAAGCAGGGTAGTAAGAGAAGTAGGGTGATAGGAGAAGCAGTGGTAATAGGATAAGCAGGGATGATAGGAGAAGCAGGGGTGATAGGAGAAGCAGGAGTGACAGGAGAAGAAGGAGTGATAGGAGAAGCAGGAGTGATTGGAGCACCAAGTTTGGAGGATGCTGCTTGGAGAAGGTGACAAATGTTAATGTCTTCATGTCTAGACAGGAATAGCTTAGCTGCAGAACTTGAAAGGAGAGGGAGCAGAAACGTTAGGAAAGTCAGTGGATGTAAGAAACCCAGTAGAGTTTAAAGGAATTAGAACAAAGACAGGAAAGGGCAAGAGTAGAAACAGGCTGGAGAGGCAGGCAGAGGCGAATTTTAGTGTATGTCATATCCTGTGTGGGGACATTTAACTTTTTTCCTGAAGTTTGAAGACATTTTAAGGTTAAATGTTGACAAGAATTAAATGGATCAAACAAAGATGTCATCATCTACAAGCTAAATCTCATGTTGAATGTTCTTGGTATAGTGAAACAGAGAGAACTGCGGGGATCTGATCTGTACACTCCTTGGATCCTTTACCTTTGCTGAGAGCCAATGGACAGCTTGATTTGGTGATGAGCACACGTGTCTCCTCTGTAAAGCACTCACGACTCAGGCCTGCTTTCTGTGTTTGCTGATGTCAGAAAGCCTGCATGCAGGGTGATGTTGAGACTTGTAGTGCTTCTTCTTAGCCTTGAGTCTTGCTGCTACAACCTGGGTGTCATCACAGAGACCTTCCAAGACACTGACAATTCATGGGTATGACCATGTTTGGATGCCCAGTGTGATACCTATATGGTTCAAAGAGAAGACAGAAATACAATGAATCAAACAAAGTAAGGTTGCAGTGACTTATGTCTGAAACTTTGTAGAAAAATACCAAGAATTTTGCTGGGGAAAGCACCTGTGACATCAGAAGTGAAGACTGAATCTGATATAGTTGTAAAATCTCTGGCTTGGGATAGCAGATTTATAGCCACACTGTAAGAGACAAAGCACTGCTTAGTGAGTATCCTCACATGCATAACACATAAGGCATATATCTTAATTTTTATTTTCCCAGTGTCCAGTATATGTCTGCAAAGAAGGATAAAACCAATGGTAGTGAGTGAACAGATCAATGTTACAAAAGACATTAATGCAAAGGACAACACAAACATACACAGACACTCACACGTGTGCATGCACGCGCACATGCACACACACACAGGGTTCAGAGTAATCTTAGGGATAAATTTGTGCAGACTCCTCCTTTACCACCTTAGGAAATAGAGATCAGTAAAGCATGTTATTATTCTTATCTATAAAAATTATTCAACGGCCCATTGAAGCTAGCCAAACTAGAGAAGAGATCATTGCCAAGGTGCAAAGGGGAAGAGTCCATGAGCAAAGTGAGTCATTACAACATTTCCTAATCGTGGGAACCAAGCAGCAGCAGGTTATGAAAGGGAAAGGCAATGTGTTCCCATAAGCCATAGGGATAAACCTTGAAGACGGTGGGAAATGAACAGGCTTGGGACTGTTTGCCTTTGTCTCTTCACCCCAGCACTCATTCTTGATGGAATCATGGCCTACTTCTTAAGAAACAATATGTAGTGTGCTCAGATAGCCACTCCAACAGTGGCTCAGACAGGCACTTCCAACCAAGAGAAAATCAAGGAAGAGGAAACAAGGCGATGGAGTCGTTTTATCTGGTAGACAGACTGCTGTTAGAAGGCAGGCCTGGTACTGCTGACTGCCCGTCAGTTAAAGACTCTGTCCTGTTTTCACAACAATGATGATCAACTGTGCACGGATCTCACCTCCAGTTTCTCATTTCTGTCTTCTGAACTCATAGATTATAGGAAACCCACTGACCAAAGTTAGATACTCATCCATGGTCAAAAGAACTTTTTTGAAAACATCCATTCTTTTGAGATAAAATGTAGTCATAGCTGGAATAACTATATATACTCCCCTAACCAACCACCTTCTGAGACTGGATTAGAAGAGATACAGAAAAATGATACAAGTGTGAACTCTCACTTACTCTCATTTTCCCAACCCTGTGCAAGGAGGTACCATCATAATTCCTTAAAACTTATCAGAAGTGTGCTTCCAGAGAATTATTGCTCACCTTCCTTGTTGACACAGGCTCTCCTTTCTTTGTCAGGTCTAACTGCACTCAATGGTACACATTGCTATGTGACAAATTCCATGCTGCATCCTAGTGATGCAGTGTAAATGAGAAAGACATTCGCAGACTCCTGTTTGTTCTCTAAGAGAATAACTCATCACAGGGTGTGGGCGGAGGAAGACTCAGCAAGAGAAGCATCCTGGGGTCCCCACTTCCCTCTGCCCCCAGGATTACGCTCTTAAAAGAGAAGTGCCATAGTCCTGGGATGCTATAATTATTTCAGCCATTTAAGGATTATGCTCCTTGGAGACTATAATTATCCAAACATTGTTGCATTCAAGGATATTTTACTTGCAAGGGAGTGTCTTCATTTTTACAGGTTCTTTCAAGGGGGGCCCAAAGGGTGTGTCTTCCCTAATGTGGTTCCTTTAAAAGCTAGAGATAAACAGCTGCATCTGGCATGAGGGTGTGGTCCAGCTGAATACAACCCAACCCATAGCTTTGAATATGAACAGAAAAGAACCAGCTTCTTTTTGTCACCTTAAAAATGGTTGTCAGTTATTATAGGTCAGAGCCTAGAGACTCCACTTTTTCCTAGCCTTCTTGTTCTTCTCTTCTCTATCCACCCACAATACCTGTAAGACTAAGGCTGTAGTCTGCTTCAAGAAGTTGGTGAGGAAACCGCCAGGCAATAAAGAAAAACTGTCTAAGGTCCATGTGTCCTCTGTTCACATCACAATATGCCCCTGCGCTGATAGTCAGCCCTGTTTTCCCATTCTCTCTCCATCTAATGTAGTGCTGTGAACTGTAAGACTTACATAGCTTAGCAAGGTGGTTCACACTAGTAATCCTAAGTCTCTAGAGGCTGAGACCTGAAGACTATGAGTTCAAATCCTGTGCCAACACATGCATACATACATACATACATACATACATACATACATACGAACACATGCACTCACAAACATAAGTATATGTGTGTATATTCATATATATGTGTATGTAATAACAAAAGCCATGACTGTCTTTCATCTTTTCATTCCTTCATTTACTAATCAATTCATTCATTTTCTTTGTAAGATTTCTCAGGGAAACAAATGGAAGAATAATGTTCTCCATATCAAATACACATCAGAATTACCTGGAGAGTTTTAGAAAATTAAATGACGACCTTCCACCCTAGATGTACTAAATCTGAAACCCTAAACCCACATATGTCTTTTAAAGAATGGTACATCATTTTGACTTTGGATCAGGAATTAAAACTGCCAAAGGAGAAAACAGAGCATTCTTGACGAACAGCTCACCCAGAGGGAAGAATTAATTGCTTCCCTCTCTTGACAGTTTGCATAATACTTTCTAGTACTATGAAAGCTAAACTCAAGAGGGTATTTTTCAGGTTAAATCTGGCCTGACTCATCTGAGACCTGTGCCCTAAGTGTGTGGCATCTTCAGCAACAGGGGATAACCTTCAACCTTTGAGAGGCAGTCAAAGAAAACAGTAATAGTCTATATTATTCCTTTGGATTGCCCTGACCATCACTTAAAAGGAGATTTCTTGTGCTTGATTATGAGTTTATATTAGTCAGTTTTTCTTGTGGGAAACAATGTTAGTCCAAATAACATAATGTGTGTGAGTGCGTGCACACATGTCACTGTGCGTGTGTTTATGTTGCTTATAATTTTAGGTAAATATATAATAATATGATTCCTTGAGTATTTTGAATCTTTGTAATATTTGTCCTTCTGCCCTCCTTACCCATTTATGACATCTGTGAACCATAACAATGGCCAGCATGGCAAGATGTCCATATACGTTCAATAGTGGCACTGACATGATGGTGGTAACAAATAGTTGTCCAAGAAGAATTAAGACCCATTCTACAGGAGGGAAATGATGCCTGATACTAGAACCTAACCAACTACCTGGGGCTAGTGAAGCCATGGATCTTAGAGGCAGAACCTACTACCACCACCTTGGTAGGTCAGCATAATTCTTAAGTGCATTCTAAGTCTGATCTTGTGTGTGTGTGTGTGTGTGTGTGTGTGTGTGTGTGTGTGTGTGTGATAATCTTTAACTATCTCCTTTAAGTGTATGTATGTACCTTTGTATGTGAGTGTGTCTATGTGTATATCTGTTTGTGTGTGTGTATGTATGCAACTGTGTAAATCTGTCTCTGTGGATGTGAGAGTTTCTGTATGAGTGTGTCTTTATTTATACGTGAGCATGTCTCTGTGTGTATGAGTGTGAATGTATGTGAGTCTGTATGTTTATACATCTCTGTGTTTATATGTATGTGTCTGTATTGGTTTCTGTATACGTTGTCTTGTATGAGTTTCTGTGACTATGTGTGCACACACATGTGAGCACATGCACACTGAATGTGGCTGAAGCAAAAAGTGAACTAGTAAACAATATCAGAATGGAAAGGCTGTGGAGAAGAGACAGAACAGGCCTGGTTTTGCTGGTGGAGAAGACAGTGGAGGGAGAAGAGGCAATGAGCTCTGTAAGAAGAAGGCTGCAGTTCACCAGGCTATGGACAGAGCCAAACAAACTATCACCGGTGTATTTCTTTTCATTTGTCTTTTATGTCGTCCTGAGCCCTATTTTTCTCTTAATGAAATACTATCTAACTTGACAAAATGGAATGCTGAGTGACAAACAAGGCCTTTGGAATGTGACAGGTGAGTAGTTCAGAAGAAACTAAGCTATTTGGGGATCAGATACTAGTAATTGGTTTAAGCAAGGAGAAGTTAGTATGGGCCTACTCAACCTACTGAGACTCTACCCAAAGCAGAGCCATCATCACTGCAGCTTCAGAAACAGAGATGAATCCAGACACCATTCAAGCTTGAAATGATGATCAGAAGAGGAGACGTGCCCACTTATCATTTGGCATTTTTTTTCTTTTATTCTACTCTCATACATTACATGCCATCTGCAGTTTCCCCTCCCTCCATCCCTCCCAGCCTCTTCTCTTACCTCCCCACTCCCCAAGATCCACTCCTCCCCTATTTCTCTTCCAAAAAAAGAACAGAACTTCCAATAATATTCACCAATCATGACCTAAAATGTTACAATAAGATTAGGCATAGACACTCTTATCACAACTGGACAAGGCAATGCAGTAGGAGGAAAAGGAGGAAAAGCATAGGCAAACGATTCAGAGATACCCCTACTGCTAGAATTAGGAGCTCCACAAGGCTACCAAGCTACACAACCATAATGTATATGCAGAGAATCTAGGTCAGACCCATACAGGGTCCATGTTTGTCACTTCAGTTTCTATAAGCCTCTATGAAGGTCTTTGTTGAATCTGTGGGCTGTGTTCCTATGATGTCCTTGACACCTCTGGCTCCTACACTCCTTCCACCTCTTCTGTATGTTCTCTTGTCTCTGGATAGTATTTGGCTGTGGGTCTCTTGTCTCTTGAGTTGCTGGATGACACCCCTCTGATGGGGATAGGCAACAATCTATGAGCGTAGCAGAATATCATTAAGAATCATGTCATTGGCTTTTTAAGTTCTTATTACTGACAGTCACATTCATGTCTCTGGGCCGTGCTGCCTCTTGTTTCTGGTCATCCAGGCATGGGCCTCTCCTGGCATGGACCTCAAGTTGGGCAAGTCACTGACTGGCCATTCTCAAAAGTTCTATACCCCAGCATATCTTGCAGGCAGGACAGATTGTTAGGTTGAAGGTTTTGTGGCTGGGTTGATGTCCCTGTCCAATTGCTAGGAGCCTTGCCTGCTTATAAAATATGGCCAGTTTGGGCTCCATTTCTTCCAGTTTTACTAGGAGACTTCACAAGGGTCCCTCTTGTAGATTCCTTGGTGTTTCCACAGAACTAGGTTTCTACACGGCCCCTCAAATAGCCCCCAATTCCAGTACTCTCCCTCTTACCTCACCACTACCTGATCCCTCTTGTTCCCAACCCCAACCATCCCTAGTGTATCACTAAAATCTGTTCTGTTTCCCCTTCCCAGGGAGATACATGCATTTCTCCCTTAAGCCCTTCTTGGTACTTACCCTCTCTAGGTCTGTGGATTGGATTATGGTTATATTTTACAGCTAATATCCACTTATACATCTGTACATACCATGTTAGTCTTTCTGGGTCTGGGTTACCTCACTCAGGATGATCTTTTCTAGTTCCATTCATTTGCCTGAAAGTTTCATGGTATCATTGTTTTAACAACTGATTGATACTCCATTGTGTAAATGAGTCACACTTTCTTTGCCCGTTCTTCATTTGAGAGACATCTAGGTTGTTTCCAGTTTCTGGCTATTATGAATATAGCGTCAATGAACATGGTTGACCAAGTGTACTTCTGGTAGGGATTTATTTTTCTTATTTACTAACTGCGAGTCATTTTTCTTATGTGCAGTTGACCCCCTTGAAGAGAGTTGCATGCTTGAATCTTGCAAATGAACACAGCATATAGAAACCAAAATTTACAGAAATAAAAAATGTCTTTGGATAACACCCCATATAAAAAATACCTAAATGTCTTCCAAGTAATGATGTGAAATTTTCATATAATAGAATCAGTTCTAACTAATACCCCAAGAGTCACTCTAGTGTGCAAACATTTAAAACCAGAGTAAACATAATGTCTCCCTGTATACCTATATAAATGATCAAAGCTTTGCAACTCAGCATGTATGCACAGATTGGAACCCTTCCTGGGTTAAACCATGGTGCAGAAAGGACCTTTCAAATATCCAAACAAGTTGAAGAAAGGCAAGGGTCATATCATCCTTTTCATATAGAAAGATATTTCCCTTGACACTCTCATTTCTTTATAGTGGTGTACTTTAAGGATTTTCCCATCAATTAATATTTGTTCAGAGAATTAAAAAATAAAGGAATAGTTTGTGTGTCACATCACTTCAGATTTTCTAATATCTGGTGATTTAAAGAAAACTCAGACTGGGGCCAGAGGAATGGTTTAGTGGTTCAGAGAACAGTCTTCTCCTTCAGAAGACCAGAGTACAGTTCCCAGCACCCACATGGTGGATCACAGTGGTCTGGAATTTGAGTTCCAAGAGATGTAATGACCTTCTCTTCTGACCTTCTCTGGCATGCACATGGTGTACATATATAGGTGCAGTCAAAACACCCATACACATGAAATAAAACAAAACAAATAAATAAAATCTCTGACATCATGAAACAAGAAAAAGGCAATAAAGATGATAGAATAGAATTGGTTTCCCATGTGGCCTAAGACTTTTGGAGCTGGTTCACTTTCAGGATCCATGAATCAAGTGTGAGAAATATATCAGCTAGATCTAGATTGAAAGTATAAAATATCCTAACCAACATAGATACACTGAGTAACTGGGAAAGAAAACCATAAATCAGAAAAATAATAGAAGATGTTCTCCAAAGTACAGAAGATCCCCTAAATCTTGACAATCTTTTAAATGGACCAAATTTGTCCTTCCTGTCCCCTGTGACAGTGATACTTCTAAGTTGCTTTGCAGTTGAAATGAGAAATAATATGTCACTTTAATACTGGGGCCTGAAAGCATCCCTACTGTCTCCTCTGCACTGGAGTAGTCCTAGAAAGTCCTGTTGATAAAGCATTGAGGAGAGAGTGAAAATAAAAGAAGTGGGACATCCTGCAGTGAGGACTGCCCCACTCATCCACTACTCATCCACTACTTTGCAAGTAGCATCAGCACCTGTACAGATGTGAATTAAAAAACGGGAGGCAGATGGTGCGCACCTTTGATGTCAGCACTCAGGAGGCAGAGACAGGTGGATGTCTGTAAGTCCGAGGCCAGCCTGGTCCACATAGTGCTTGCCTAGTATAGACTAGACCCAGGCTTTAATCCCTAGCAGATCAAAAGATAAAAATAAGCGAATAATAAACTCTTGGTATGCTACACTGTTAAGAAAAAAATTTACAAGTTCAGTCCTCCTTTATTCGGAAGGTGGGAGGGGGTCGCCGATGAACTCACCAGAGTTAGGAATGAAATCAGATAGATTGTCACGTGAGGACTCCTCTGGAAGGCTTCATGAAATAGGCACCTTCTGTGAGGGGGTGAAGAATGTCAAGTAGAATGTGGAGAGGTTCCAGAGGTCACTAGGCAAGCGGTTGAAAAGGACATGGCAGACACACTTGCATTCACCGGGAAGTGCAGGCCTCCTTGTGGTCCCCGACACTGAGAGGATGGTGATAGCTGAGTTCCATCTGATTGTTTTTCCAAGTGAGGAAGATCGAGCACGGTTTGTTTTTTTAACAGACCGTATTTTTAGCGGAGTCCATTATGAATCTTACATTTTTCAAGCTGTCTCAAAGCTTATTTTATGTTGACATATTTCAAAGCTTGCAAAATTCTTCCTGGGGAGGAGATGAGGAGTTCAAGATGAAGGGAAAGTGCATAGACAAGAGCATTACTTCACAACCCATTTACAAAGAGAGAGCTGGAGGAAGAAACACTCACGATGAAGTAGTGCATGTTACCAGCCTGCTATGTTAAAAATCCTTGCTTACAGCAGATCCTGCCTGTGAGAACTCATGGCAAACCATGAGGCCACCTTCTGCTCAGTCCCTTCCTCAGAACATCCCTCAAAACAAGTCATCAGGTCACCTGCCACTAGGAAGATCCAGAACCAGAGTATACAGCAGCGCATCCAGAGAACTGATTCCTTTATCCCAACCACAGTTTCACATGTGCTGAGGCTGTGGTGATTTGAATGAGAAAAGAAACCCCCCTCCACCTTTAGTCTCAAGCATTTAAACTCCATCTCAAGTGTGTGATGATGTTTGGGGAGGTGTAGGTAAGTCATACTTGCTAGTATGTTACCATCTCTGGGAGAAGGCTTTGAAGTTTAAAACTTGGTGCCACTTCCGGCTTGTTCTCCGTTTGCTTCATGCCTATATTTGAACTGTGTGTGTATGAGCTCTCAGCTTTCTCCTCCTCTCGAGCCTGCTGCTTGCCGCTATGTTTGCCAGACATAATAGACTCTTAGCCCTCTGGAACTGCAAGCCACAGTTAATTCTTTCTTTTACTAATTACCTCGGCCTGGGTATTTTATCACAAAAACAGAAAACCAACTAAGGTCAAAAAAATATATATATTCCTCAACTTGATGTGCTTCTTGACTCTGTGAATATTTTTCAGTTTCTAATACCAGCTCCATATCCATTCTTTTGATCATTTACTGGGCAAACATTCCAAAGAGAGCAACAATGTATAGAATAATAATGTGTGTCACCTCCAGATGGAAGCATTTAAGAATCAACATCACCTCCACACTTTCTCTGTCCTGTGGTACCCTAGACATCTTCTGCTAAAACACTAATCTGTTCCTTCCACTTGATCATCCTAGGTTTTCACAAAACTGCGATGCCTGGAAGACGTTCTTCTCTCCTACTAGGTGGAGTTTTCCTTAACCAAGAACCGAATCAATGAACACAAATCTATAACCAAGGCTGTCAATTCTCACAGGACTTAAGCTGAAGGAGCATTATTGAATACACAGCGGAGGGAATGATTTCTCCCCAAGTCTGACAACTGGCAAGCTTGACTTTCTAATCAGAAACAATCAGGAGCCATTGTTTATTTCTAATCCTCCATTCTCTTTCCAAATGTACCTGCCTCTGTTATTAGCAAGAAGAAAGAAGAGGATGGGACCTAGAAGGTGAAACAGACTTCCCTTTAAAGACATCAGCTCAGTAAAACAAAATATGTGCCTATCATATAAAAGAACATTAGCTTTTATTCTTTAGCAGTTACACTATATTCATGAGCTCTATAAATCTAGACATAAGTTTTACCAAAACAGTAAACACATTCATTGCACAGAGGTTGTCAGTTAAGGGCAACTAATGGAATCAAGAGTGGTTGGGGGCCTTGATGGAGCCCCATCCTGCCTGACTTCTCTACTATAGTTTACCTTGTTTTCTGTGGCATCTGATTTATTGGTAGGCATTGCTTTCAAAAATGGAAAGAAGTCATTTGAGTTTGCTTGGGGAGGAATAGCCTTGCAAAGCCCGCAGTCGTCCCGAGGTATTTAATTGAGCTGGTGCTGTGTTGTAAAACATCACAGTGTTAAGTAAACTTGACCTGTGCCACTGAAGCATTCATTCTTCCCCAACCTTGCCATACCAACAGTGTGAACTGGCACATGTGTCATGTCATAATTCTATAGCAAGCAAGAGGAGCTCCCTCCAAAAATAACTGGTACCCTCTCCTTGAGTGCCAAAATTTCAGAATCTCACCTCTTTTCAAGATAAAATTCTTGCAATAAAAACAAAATTTTATTTACGAATTTCTGGGCAAAGTATTTTCCCTGGAATTAGCCGCTGGAAAGTGAGCATTCACTAGTGGATAGTAGCCTGCGGCAGTATTGAAAGTGGGATGAATTCTACAATAATTCTCTAAGAACAAGGCAGCGAGCACTTTTATGGGTGAAGGTGTACACTATAATATTCTTCATCATTTCAGAGAAGGGAAGGAAAACAGAATGCACATACACTAGGAGATGGCTGAGTAAATAGATTATGACTCTTGGGATGGAATGTTATGCACCCTTTAAAGCTAAGTTAGTACAAGCTATGTATGGCAACAAAGTAAATTTTAAAAATTTACAAATCAAATTCACATGTACATGATGGTGTCTAGTATATTTAGAAGTAGAAAAAGCATCACTCCAAGGTGGGGGACTGGGAATGAGTTACCACTCAGAGGACTGCAAGTGAGTGCTCTGCCCTTTCTCCTGTCTGAATTTTCTCAATCACCAACAGTTGGCATGTGTTGTTTGGTGGCTTTATGGTGAAGGAGAAAGGCAGACACTGCTATCCTGGAACTCAGCCTTGCTATCACAGTCCAATTTCCAGTGGGTTTTAAGATGAGATTGCATAGTAACTTGTCCCTAGGGAACAGAGGGAATAAGAGGTGGGAAGAGAAACAAATCAATCTACCTTTTATTGTAGGGCAAGGAAGAATTCTGAGACTGCATCTTTATGCTACTCAGACTTGAACTTGTAGGTTCAATCTACTCTCTAACTTCAACCTCCCACATTCTTTTGGCGACAGGAATATGCCCATACACCCAGCTCCTGCTTTTGCTTCAAAGCAGCATGATATGCATGCCTATAATCCCAGCACTTAGAAGGCTGAAACATAAGACCTCACGTTCAAGACTAACCAGGACTATATAGCGAGTTTCTGACCATATTGAAATACTGTCTCAAGGAAAAACTTAATGATAAAATTTTTAAATATCAAGATATGATACATGGGCAGAGCTGGAGGTATACTTCAACAATAGAACTTGGGATGATTTAAATTAAAATGTTCCTTCCATAGGCTTATATATTTGAATGCTTAGTCACCAGGGAGTGGAACTATTTGAAAGGATTAGAAAGATTAGGAGGTGTGGCTTTCATGTTGAGGAGGAAGTACACCAATGAGGGTGGGCATTGAGGATGCAAAAACCTATGCCAGGCCCATTCTCAATATTTGCCTCTCTGCCTGTGGATCAAGATGTAGCTCTCAGCTAATCAGTGCCATAGATTCTATTGTGCTCCTCACTGTGTTGATGACAGACCAGCCCTGTGAAACTGCAAGCAATCCCTCAATTAAATGTTTTCCTTAGGAAGAGTTTAAGTCATGGTGTCTCCACACAGTGATACCACACTGACAGATACAGAAGCGCTTCTAAAGCAATCCAGCAAAGTTTGAGAGTCTCTGTAGAGATGATCCTTCCTACACTATCCCTAGATACCTGAGTGTCTACCCCTATTAACCTGGGCGATTAATAGATGCCACTTAGCAGAGAACACGAGCCTCATGGGGCCTCCTTAGGGCAGTAAGAAAGTTCAGTAACAAGCATCAAACAATGGAGTCCTGAGCCCTATTTAAACTATCCAAAATATCACATGATATGTGAGAATTTTTGAAGAGGAAAAAAAAAGAAGAATGAGGTGGAGCGGTTATATAATGATTTAAATAGAAATATTCCATTCTTTTATTAAAAAAATGGCACACACATTCCTGGGGTTGTTGGGGTATTTTTAAAAGAAGATAAGGAGGAAGGAGAGATAAAAAGATAGGTATGAGAGAGAGAGACAGAGAACCAGAGATGGAGGGGGGTGAGAAAGGAAACCCTTGTGGTTACAAAAAATCACATTGCTGTGTTATGAGGACCAATAAAACTATTAGCTATTGGCCCAAAGCCAAGAATCCATTAATGACAGACTGGTATCTATCCAGGAATGTAAAATGTTTTACTAAATAAACAGTAGAGCAGGAAACATTCAATTTCTGTCATTATATAAAACCCAAGTGTGATTCTGCCCTGAAGTGGAGCAGCAAATGGCAAAAGGCAGCAGCAGCAGCTCTCCAGGGCCAGAAGGAACCCAGACTTAAAATAGCCTGGGGTGTGACCTACAGAGTCCTGCATGGCAGCTGACCACTGTCCTTACAGAAGGAAAGTAGACGCTTTGCAAAAGGATGTAGAAGAAAGGATTTGTTTAGAAGGAAGTGGGGTTAGCCACCTGGGATGATAGTTAGTAATTTAACTATAATGACTGATATTTTTACAGCTTTGCAAGGCTGTGCAAACAAAAGATTACGGCTAATTGAAATATGAGAGTAAACTAACGATTACTATTTGTTACTTGAGGCTAACTATGGGTTTCTCACAGATAGATAGGCATTTCTCCCATGTAATGAAATCTTAGGAACATTACCAGCAAATTCCCTGAAAGCATGAAATGTCTAACAATAAATAAAGCCAAAAGATGCCCAACTACTCATGAAGCTCTAGGACTCTGCATCTACCCGGTAAATTTAGAGATTTTACCTATGGACTTGATCTGTGCTTACATGATCTACAGGGAATCATTTTCGGACTGCAGCCAAGACTTTCCACCAGGATTGAAAATTTTATCTAGCAGAGAAATTCAGCTGAAGAAAACTCTGTGTTATACAAATGTAAGTGGCTTTCAAACATTTTAAGACACATAGGGGAGCCCCCAAAGAAGTCATTTTGACTCAATCATATTTTAACAAATGAGTGATGGCCCCTTGTCAGTCATTGCCTTGCTTCTGACAAGCATCTGATACACAACTTCTACACCCTATGAGAGTCTTTCATTTGGAGACACCAAATAAAAATAAAATCAAATTAAATAAGACGCTTAGAAATGACTCAGATGCTAGTTCCTGATGAGCCTGCTCACTATGAGATTGTTAGGCCATTGTCAATTCTCATTGTCAGAGAAAGCTCAACCATACACTGCTTAGTGAGAATGAAATTACAAGCAGCCTTCAAATATATAACCATGAAAACACTACAGGACAATAGCTATTCCTACAGTTAGGCTCAGCCATTAAGGAGCTAAGAGTTTCTGACCTACACAGAATGACATTTGGTAAAGTAAAACTGTGGGTATTTTCAATATTGTTTATATCTGTAGAGGTTGGTCCCTGGAGAAGGACAGGAGCAAGGGACAAACCCCTCAAACACCATCACAGAGTCGTGTTGTTCTTACAAGATGCAAAGGATGTATTGCAGGAAAGATCCACTTCTGAAGCCCCCTTGCTAAAAATTCCTTCTTAGTACTGCAGCGATCCAGGCAGCATTTTATCCAATGTGGAGAAGAGATTATGAATTAGTAAAAATCCTGGAATGGCACAGAAGCGAGCTGAATAGCTACATCTACTCTAAATGGAAGAAGCATGTGAACTATAGACCCACAGCCACAGTGTGCATCACTCAGGATCCAGGATGGGTTTGTTTGGTTTTGATTATTTGTCTGTTGGTACCATCTAGCTTTAGAAGAGTTATTCAATTCGTAGACCACAAGTCTGCATTACAAAATGTCTTTTATGAATGAAATGTAGAAAACCATACTAGTATGAGTAGTCTAATGTTTCAATATCTCAACTGATTTTACTGTTTTGTGAGTAAATTTTTATTTTAATTTTTATTTAGTGAGTACATATGTATGTATGTAAAGTATTCATGTGTGCATGTGTGTCATGGTATACATGTTGAGGTCAGAGGGATTTTGGGGGGAGAAGGGTTATATGGCAAGTGTTTCTATCTTTTACTGGTTGACATATCTTTCAAGGCATACAACTTTCACTTTTGTCCAGAATGACATCTTTGAGGTCAAAGAACTCATTCGTTGAATTCAATTACCATCTTTCTTTTATTAAAAAACAAATTATTTTCATACAATATCTTCTGATCACAGACCCCCTCCCTTAATTCCTCCCAGATACTCCCCACTTCCCCACCTTTGCAGCTTCATGACATTTTTTTTCTCTCTTTAGGAATTTTTAAAAAAATTAGAAAAAAAAAACATGAGGAACACATACACATAGACAAAAACAAAAAGCAAAACATAGAAACACAAAATCAGAACCCATAATATACAAGGAAAAGACCAGGATAATTTAAAAACAAAAGGCAGTATTAGGAAAAAAACAAACCAAACAAACAAGCCTCCCAAAATATCATTGGGTTCATTTTGTGTTGATCATCTACTGCTAGACTACACTGGAGAAATTAATTTTTCTTTTGTGAGCAGTAATCAACTGAAGACAGCTTCTTGGTTATTGAAGGAAGTCTGTGTCTGCTTCCCCCTCTCAGCAGTGGGACCTCAGCAGGCCTGGACCTGTGCAGGCCCTGTGCATGCTGCCAGTCTCTGTGAATTCCTATGTGTTCATGCCCTGTTGTGTCTTGAAGACACTGTCTTCTTGGTGTCCTTCATCCCCTCTGGCTCTTACAGTCTTTCTGCCTCTACTTCCACATATTTTCCTGAGCCCTTAGGGGAAAGTTTTGATGAAGACATCCAACGTAGCACTGAATTCTTTCTCATCCTTTGCACATTGTCCAGTTTTGGGACCCTATGTTAATTCTTATCTACTGAAGAAGGAAGCTTCTTTGATGATGGCAGAGTAAGACACTGATCTATGACACGGTGGAATGTCATTAAGAGTCATTTATTATTATTTAGTATTATGTTCCTTTAGCAGAATAGCATGTGGTTTTTCCTATAGCTCTATGGCCTATCTGGTCTCAGATTCTTGGCCACCAGAGCACTATCAGGCATGGGTTCCATCTTATGGAGTGGGCCTTATAGGCAATCAGCAATCAGTTACTTCCACAGCATTGTGAAACCTGTGTCACACAGGCAAGTCACCATTGTAGACTGCTGGGACTTTAGCTGGGCCAGTGTTTCCCTTTCTCCTCTAGTTGAATGGAGAATCTATTTCAATACCATAAATTCTAGTCAGTAGGCCTGAAGGCCTGGGTTCTGTAAACTTTGTGAGTGCTGTCTTCAGCAATAGGACAATCAGTTTGTGGAGAGTAAACAATAGCCTTGGCAATACACTGAGTTGTTTGCATGTTTCCATGGGGCCCCTTTGGCTAACAACTCAAATAGTAGTAACCATTCCTGGCACTGGAGATTTCATTTTATGGTGAAGGATATTTAACTGGGGCTTTGTCGCCTCCGTTGTTCCATGATTCCATTTATATTTCTTTTGTAATTGTATATATTTTAAGAAGCTTCTGCTTCTGTATGTTTTTATATGATCCCTCAAATGGCCCTTAGTGTTAATTGTCCCTTCCTGTATTCAATTACCATCTTAACTGACATAGAAAAAGGGAAGCTACTTTACTACATGTAAAAGAAATTTTTAAAAAAAGTGATTAAAAAATTAAATGGCTCTATGAAGGTTGTGCCATACAAAAGTACTTGTCTCAAAACTAGTTTGCTCTCTACAATTGAGTTCACAATACCACTGGACAAACCCCCTCATTTTATTGTCAGAAGTAAATTTTAACCTATTTCATACCACATTGTCACAAAGTCCAAAATAGGACAGCCTCAACTGAGTGACTTCTTATATATTTGGGAAACTCTACCAATAATTGTTTCTCTCAAAAAATCTGGTATCTATTACTGGGAACAATCACAACCCATTTAACTCCAAAATGGGAAGGGATGTATGACCAGGTCCTGTAATATCCATATAATGTTAAGATATTTCCTTATGATTCTGTAAGAACTGATTTCCCTAAAACTCAGGAGGGGAGGACACATTTTTGACATGCTACAATAGTATAGCATTAACATACTGAGCAAAAGAAAAAAGATTACATTAAATCTGGAAACACTCTTGTCGAAGATGTCTAAGATTAGGCAGGAAGCATCTTATCCATGTAAAATGAAGGACATAGCGTAGAAAACTCAGGGTTAGAGAGAAGACTTGAGCACCCAGAGGCATGCACTACTTTACATTCCCTAGTATCTAGGATGTATCTATTGGATAAAAATTAGATCTATTTAAGCAATTTTATAATATACATCAAGAAATTGCTAAAATAACATTGTTTGAGTGAGCTCTGATACACACATGGTTATTTGTAATATATTTGAAATATGTGGGAAGATGTGTGTATGTGCTGTAGGTGGCAGTCTTTCTTAGGTCTTACTGTTTGTGTGCACACTCACACCATCAACTGGAAACCGAACCCCACAAACAGATATGTGCTAACAGTGGGAATGTAAGGGTGGAAAAGTGAGAAAGTCCTTAAGACTCTCTTAAACAGAGTTAAGACCTATTAGGTCAAATCCTGCTGGGTAAATAAACTACTCCCTGATGTCAGTTAGAAACGTTTGGAGGTGCATTAACTTTTTCAGTCCCCTAAGGTACTGTTTAGTAAATTACTATTCCAGTGAACTAAATGATACCCTAGGGGCCTGAAAGAGTTAATGCACCTTCAAAAATGTGCAATTTACTCTCTTCTCACCAGTAGGACAGCATGCACCTGCACACCCCTGCCTCTTGGACTGAGTAAATTTAACACCGACTACATTCCTTCCTCTCTTCATTTATTCACTTTCCTGAAGTTCCTTGAGGTCCAGCTTGGGCGAAGTGATTTTCTAGACATGGGAAAGCCATGCTAGGAAATACCAAGAGACTTCACAAAAGTGGATTTGTGATTGGAGAAGTAAGAAAGAAGGGACATTCCAGGGGTGCTTGCAATGAAGACAGAAAAGCAAAGCAATGTGCTGGAAGGAGGCTGGAGAATGGGCTTACAAAGCAGAAGGAAAAGCAACTCTTCAGAGTAGCCTTCTCAAGCCTAGGTGTGAGAAGCGCCTTCGGGAGCCATTAGGATCACTGCCACTCTTTCTCAAGTGCAAGGCACACAAGGAATGTCCTAAGAAGCAGGCTGATCTGCATGCTTGGATTGAGGGTACAAGGTAGGGGGTGAGAATGAGACCAGGTACATGCCAAGAGCTAAGATCCCCACTTCCAGTTCTGTCAAATTCATTCTTAGAGCCATGATGGCACACAAGTGTAATCTCAGTGTTTGAGGGGCTTAAAGCAGGAGGCTTCTGAGATCAAACCCAGCCTAAACCAGAGAAATCTTCACTGGGATCCAAGAAAGAAAAGAAAGAAGAAGGGAAAGACCCTAAAGGATCCAAGAAAGGAAGAAAAGGAAGGGAATGGTAGAGGTGAGAAAAGTGAGAGGGAAAAGGATGAAGAAAGAAAAGGGAGGGAGAGAGGAAGAAAAAGGGAATCCGATGGGGAAGGAAACAGAGGGAGGGATAGGAGGGGGAAAAGAGGGGAAGAAAAGAAGGGAGGAAGGCATGAGGGAAAGGAAAAAGGGGAGGGAGGAGAGGGAAGAAGGAGGAAAAGAAAGAAGGGGGAAAGGAGGAGGAAAGGAGTAGAAGATGGAAGAACAAAGAATGATGGATGAAGTAAGGGCAGGGAAAGAGGGGAGGGGAAGGAAGATGGAAAGAGAAAGGAGTAAAGAAGGGAGGGAAGAGGAGAGGGAAGAGGAAAGGGAATAAAACGAGGAAGAGAGAGGGAAGGAAGGGAGGAAATGAAGGAGAAGAGGAGAAGGCAGACAGGCAGGTAGGAAGGAACAAACAAACAAAGGATTGAGGAGAAAGGAACAAAGTGGGGAAGGAGGAAGGAAAGACGTGAAGAATCTGGAAATGGGGATAGCAGTAATTTTTCAAAATTAGAAGACAGAAAAGCGGTGTCATTGGTGCTTTCGCAGAGCTCAGGGATAAAAAAAATAAGAGGCTGCAGACTGCCCTAGAAGAAAAGTTCATGGTCATTGGAAGTTTTGAAGAAAGTCTGTCCTACATAGGGCATGTCGCTCTGTGTGAGAGAAAGTCTTGAGAGATGAAACAAGAGTCATTGATGAGGCTTGGTGGGTTCCACATGTAATGACTGAAGTCCTAGCCATGTGGCAGGTCAATTCTAAGGTTCATCTGCTAGTGGAGATCCTACTTCATTCTACTGGGGCCTTCAAGTGATTGGATAAATCCTGTCCACTTGATGGAGACAATCTTCCTCACTCAGAGATGTCCATTTCACCCTAAACGTAGCAAGTTAGCAAAAGAGAATGGACAAAGGAACCATGACCCATGATCCTTACACTTTAGGACGCAGAGCAGATGCTTATTCCATTCTCAGAATCCTCACCAAGTTAGAGATCCAGGTCTCAAGGTGATGCTGTAACCCTTTAAGATCAGTTCTCAAAACAAACAAATGAAAGCAAACCTCTGGCATAGTGATAAAAGTCTGACTTTGGAATCAGCCAGAGTGATTCTGGCTCTCCCAAAGAGCTAAGTGAACAAGTAACTTCATCTTCTGAGCCCTGATTTTTATCCTCTGCAAAGGGCCAGTCATTGATAGCACTCATCATATGTTACAGACCCTTGGTGACATATCTGAGGGCTTGTTCTGTGGTCAGTCTACAGTGAGTGCCCAATGAAGGCTAATTGCAGATGGTCATCCAAGAGTCTTTCAAATCATGTCTGTTATACTCTCAAACCCTTGACTCATTGTATATGTGTATACATGCATAGACACCAGTGTGACTGTGGGCACACATGTTTGTGTGAGTATGTTTGGATATACAGTAAAAAGAGCATGTTCATGTCCTTAGCCTGCCTGGAACCTAAAATCTCCTTGCTGGCCTGTTGTATTACAGATGCTTCTTTGAGAGAAGGAACAACTTGGGAGACATCCTATGTACAGTTCTTTCTCTTCTTTCTCTCCTACCCATCCCTACTCTCCTAAATGACCTTCATGGCCTCATTTCTCTAAAGCAGAGTTGTCCAAAGGAACATCTAAAGGAAATTCTAAATACTAAAACATTTGTTTTGATCACCAGAAAATTAAACAAAAGCCTGGCTCAGTTGAGTTTCTCAGGTCCTGAAGGAATTGGCTGAAGGTTTCTCTGACAGAAATCTACAGAAAAGTTGAGAAGGGAAAAACAAGTCTCTAAATATTTCTACCTAATTTCCAAAAAAGCAATTAGTAAATAGTAATTCAATCTTGCTGCTAAATATGCACATAAGTATTTTATAGGCAGTATCATTGTGTAACCTAACCACAACATACCCATAAAACCAATAGCTTGCTGTTAAAATACCACCAATAAACATGATGGGTTAAACCTTTATTGTTACCTGAGATATGACTGAATAAGAATGGGGCCACAGGTCTCTCCCCTCAGGGTCAGTGCATACTTTTCAGTAGCCAGTGCCTCAAAAGAGAAAAGCTCTTTGAATACAGCAGGTAAATACACTCTTGCAAGTTGGGTCAAGTTGGGTCAGACAGGGAGCATTACCTGATCTAGCCTTGAAGCCAAAAGCGCCCACACACTGCAAGGATTGAATGTAATTGACCTGGCTTGCTTTGTTGGAGGCAAGGCAGCCTATTTAGAAGCTGTTCCACTAAATGGGGCAGCTTTCTAAACCGACCACCCCATAAGAAAGTGAAAGGAAAGGCAATTACTGGCCTAAATTGAGCATTTAGCAACTGCTGGAGGGGATGGTCAATTGAAGAGGCTACAGACAGCGAGCTCATCACTAAGCAAAGATAATCTGATGAGATTTTTTAAAATACTCTTGCCCAGTTCTTTGAAAAAAATAAATGAGGGAGTGGGGAAAGGTATCTCAGGCGAGGCTGGCCTGGCAGTCCTATAACTCAGGAAAACGTTGTTGACTGCTAAATTAGAAAAGAGGTCCTAAGATCACAAACCAGAGGGGATGCTTGGAGGTGCCATGGTTTCAGCAACTGTATCAGGCTCTGTGTGACTCGGGGGACTGAAGTTCTGTGGAGATTAAATCCATAAAGCAAAAATTCAGGCTCAAGGCCTTTTCCAGATCAGTTGCTCTACACATTTGCACTAATCTCCCAATGGTAACAATCATTAAAAGTCAACGCCCTGCACTAAAATGCCCTGGGTATAAGACATTTCTAGTGCTGGCATCTCACAGTGCAGTCTGCCCTCTTTGAGTCCATGAACTTATTTAACATTTATTTCCTACTTTTGTGGGTTTTGATGTGCGCCACAGAGCATACATGGAGATCAGAGGACACCTTGCAAGAGTCAGTTCACGCCTTCTACTGTGTGGGTCTCCAGGCAAGCATTTCACTCACTGAGCCATCTCACAGTGGATCTTTAGGTACATGATATCAAACATAGTCCAAGAGAGGCACTGATAAACAGTTGTCGTGACATGAAAGCAGGATCCATGTTTCATTGGAATTTGCAGAGCTGATGCCTTACTTCTCACCATCACCGGGAAATAAGTTTTAATTGGCCTGTTGATTGTGAGGTACCACACATACCATTTCTTCTCTCAGCTTTGTTTACTACTTGCTTGTTCCTAATGAGCATAAAACATTTTATTGAAGATTAAATGCATTCAATCATCAGAACAAAATAAGTTGTTTAATTTAGGATGGATGGAAAGAGTGATTATGTAAAGAAACATCCTGCCTCAGTACTCAGATGCATGCACATCTGATCTGATGACTCTAAGGAACATCCTACCTCAGTACTTGTATATATGAGAGCTTGGGATAGTCTCTAAAAACGACAGGCAAAGCAGCATTTTAAAACCCCATTTTCGAAAGGTCTATTCATTTTTATATGTGTGGATATTTTGCCTGCATGTATGTCTATACAACACCTGTGTGTAGTGCTCACAGAAGATGGTAAGAAGATGGTGTCAGATTCCCCTAAAACTAGGGTTACAAGCGGTTATAATGTGCCAGGTGGGTGATGAGAATCGAACCTGTGTCCTCTAAAAGAGCAGTCAGTGTTATGAACCACTGAACTCTAGCCTCTGGAAGCAATATATTATTTTAAACCACTCATTTGATTCAGTCAAATGAAGCAATGATGTAAAATTCCAAGTAAATAAAAAAAAGCCCCAAATTGTAATAAACTCTCACAATATGTATCCATATATGTGTTAACCTTTTGCAAAAACACTTTTCAAAAGGAGCTTGAAGACAACCATTGTGACTTCAAAGTCCCCTCAGAAAACCTCAGCCTGGGATATCCAAACTATCGTGTTGACATTTAATGTAACTTAACATCAGCAGGTGATTTTTCAATGAGCCACAGCATCTTACTCTCCATGTCATAGGACCCACATAAAGAAAGGGATATAAAAAGAATATTTACAAACAGAAAGCCACAATAATTAACACCCAAAGAATTGGCTAATTTTGCTACTAACCAAAAACATATAAACCACCACGATTTGGGGTGCATAAACTGACAGAGATGTTTAGACATTATAATGCTTAATGGTTGCATAGTTTAAAAAAAAACACAGATATTCACTTACATTCTCTGAGTGATTTGAAAATACAAATTTCCTAGAAGACAATCTTTTATCATCTTAGAATAAAAGCTCAACACACCCATCTCGTCTTCCAGCTCTTTAATATTTGGCTGCTCTATGAAGAAAATGACCGTGCATAGAGAAGCTCATGAAGCTCTAGAGAGGGCCTCTCCTCACAGAACTATTATAACGGTGGACATAGGATGCAACCCAGTAAATTCATGAAAGAGAACTCTGGGAAAGAGCAAGGGCATTGGGGAGAAGGCTCCATGGTTAAGAGCACTTGTCCTTGCATAGGACCCAGGTTTGCTCTCCAGCAGCCACACAATGGGAAACACCGACTTGTAACTTCTAATAATCTGCCCCCTTTTGTGACTTCCTTAGGATCTAGGCATATACTTCACGCACACACATACGTGCAAGGAAAACACTAATATACATAAAATAAATCTAAAATAAAAATTATGAACTGTATAATTGAGATATCTTGGTTGCTGTTATTTCAAAAGACCAGAGTTCACTTCCCCCCACCCAACATCTGGTGGCTCACAACTGCTTAGAACTCTAGCCAAGATGGTGCAGTGCCCTCTTGTGGCCTCCACAGGAACTCCACGTGCAGATATGCAAACACACAGAGACACATACAACAACAACAACAAAACCTGTTTGGATTTTTTTAAAGAATTTAACTTAATTGGTAAGGTGAGAAAACTATGCTAAACCTCACTATTTTGTACAGATTACCTCAAAATAGCCAATTCATATCTCTTAGAAAATCATATCAACTAGTAACTGATTGTATAATGTTGTTTATTACACAACCTATTAGGTGGACCTGGAGAATTTCTTCACTATGAACATGCAAAACACTTCCATGTATTTGGTGGGTCTGGGAATAATAAAAAGAATTTGGGGAAAATGGAAACTGTTTAACAGGACTGAACAGAAAATACATCTGCCAAAGCTGATTTCAAAGCTAACCTTGTATCATTCCCACTAATGTGATAACCGTTCACCTGGTAAACTGATGGGACCCACAGTCAGCAGCTCTTTCCTTCATTTGTGTTCAGTGCATGATCAGTCCTACAACACAGAAGGTGCTATCTAATTACAAAGAGAGAACATTTCTATTTCCCCTGTGAGAATGCCCTTGTTCATGATTCCCAGATAGCCACACTTCTGGGAGAAGGGCTACCATACAGTCCACCATTGACTGTCTATATGACCCAGAAAGTCACTCTCCTTCCAGACCGGATATTGTCCTTGCTTGAAAGTTGTTACTAGGGATTGTTGATGGTCCCAGTCATCAGTACATATGTCTTCACTTATGGTCCTTGCTTTTCTCTGGGCCCAGAATTGGCAGCATTAGAATTCTAGGCAGATCTTTGAGTCTCTATCTGGAGACACTTTGAAGGTGACCTCCTCCAAATCTGCTGCATTTCTGCCTACTCTGTTTCTCTGCTAGCTATTCCTCAGTTGACTCTGCTGGCTGGGACCTCATCATCCAATTCTAGTGCACATCCCATCAGGTCACTCTTGAATATGTGACTATAATATCTGGCTTCATGTGATTAAATTGCTCCCCTGTTGCTCTGCCTACTTCAGCTAACAGGAGCTCTGTTTTTTGGGACAGAGAACTTGGGATCACCCTCAGGTCACATATTTCTAATTCATCAGAAACCTCAATGGATTTTATCTTCCATTCTAAACAGCAGGTAGCATGCTGTCTAATTACAAAGAAAGAAGTCTCCTACCTCTCCTGTGAGAGTGTCCTTCTGTTTGTGAGTACTCCTTAGATCCAAGAAACATTTTTATTTAGGATCTTTGTAGTAGCCTCTGTAGTCTCTCAGCTTCCTCTGCTGCCCACTAGAATCTTCCCTCAGCACATCAGATGGAGGATACCAAGCCCTTCTGTAGCCTGGTCCTCAATCAAGAGAAAAGCCAGATCCTAAGCTGAGGCTTCTACACCCTGCCTACCTTAGCTCACTCCCCTCCTGGTCCCTGGTTCTTCAAAGATGCCAACTCACTCTTAGACACAATGCTAGCTGCAACCTCAGCCTCTCTTGCCCTTCCACTCCATGTGATCCAAGCCTTCACACCACTGTCTCTTCCCGTGAATCTAATCTCAAGGATCTCATCTTAGGTTGCAGCACCAAGTTCATCTTGGACACCTTCCCCATGTCCCTAGGCCTCATTTTGTCTCCAGGGCATGTATCATCTTCTGACAGTCACAATGCACTAATTTATTTATGTTTAACTACACATAGTGAGAAAAATTCCCATATCAATCCTTCTCAGTGTCTCACTCACCAACATTGTGTCTGTTTACATAGTTGTACAATCTCCAGAACTCTTTTTATCTTAGGAGAACCAAAATCTTTCCCTATTAAATAACAATTTTCCAGTCATGACTTTCTTTGGCCCCTGGCAACTATCATTTTAAGTTCTGGATGAACAGATCTGATATTAGAGATAACTCATATACTTGGAATTAGATTTTGTTTTGTTTTATTGTGCAACTAGAATTTCTCACCCATAATATTGTCAAGATCAACTCCATGCTGGATCATTCATGGGAATGTTCTTCTTTGTAAAGGCTGTGTAATATTCCACTCTGTAACTACAGCAGTGCCAGGTGGCATATGCCACCACACCAAGGACTTCTATTCTTTAACTCATGTGAATGAGTTACTCTCGTTGACTTTAACCAGTGGCTGCAGTGTCCATGGAATTACAAACATTCTTTGAGACCTTGCTTTAAGTTCTTCTGGCTATATACCCAGAAGTAGAACTTCTGGGACAGATGATGATCCTAATTTTACTTTTCCCAGTGAATCTCTTTACTTTTTTCCAGGTCACTACACACTTTATACAGTCCTACCACCAATGCCCAGTAGTTCCAATGTCTGCATATCCTTGACAGCAGTTGATAGTAACTGTCTTTTCTTGTAGAGTAGTATACTAACTGCTATGATGTGCTAATTCATCATGGCTTTGAACTACCTTTCCCTCAAACAGCTAAGCATTTTTTCATCTGCCTGCTGTCCAAACATGTATTTTCTTTTGAGAAATGTCTACTTGCCAGTAGATAAATAGGGGTTTCACTGCTGTTTTGTTATCAGATTTCTTTATATACACTGTGTCTTAACTCCTGATCATATATATATGGCTTGTCAATATTTCCTCTTAGTTTGCAGGCTACGTTTCATTCTGCAGATTGTGTCCTTTGATGCACAGAGTCCAATGACCTGGTCTCTGTCTCTGCCTCTAGGATGCCAGCTCTCTCAGGGTAGCCATCCCTATTCTGTCTACTGCTGCAACTGCTACCCTCTGAGCAGTACTTGTACTTAGTGGGTTGCGACAAGGATTTGCAGAACAAATGTATGTGTGATCAGACAGCTTAGACATATGGGGACTCTCTGTGCTTCCCAAATCCCTTAAACATTGCAAAAGTGAATGAAACCTGAAGCATAATTAATAGTTTTTAAAATGCATAGTTATCAAATAGATTTCCCAAATGAAGAGCTTTTTTGAAATTCTTCTCTCATGCGCAGCTAGTTTCCCAGGCTAAATGGAAAGCCTCTCTGCACCTCTCTTTGGAATCCACTAAAATGACAAGTCTGGATAAGTGCAGGCTCCCTCTTGCTGGGTTGTAGCCCCCACCAGATTATTGACTCGCCTGGCCCCCATCCTGCCCTCCAAGCTTGGCCTCTATCCCACCCTCTTCCCTGCTCTGAGCTGCTCCCCAAGGCCCTCTCTAACATGGCCCTATATCTGTTTTATGTCGAAGGTCCTGCTGGCTCTGTCAGAGACTACTTTGCTTCCATTGTTCACTGGGGACCACACACCAGGCCAGGCTCAGGTGCTCTTCACACTAAGGAGGCCTGTGGGAATCTCAGGGAAAGAAATGAGGAGGGCAGTGATTGAACAGTACTTAGGAAGGGGCCAGTTCAACGTCAACCCCGATTAATGATAATGGTAGATTAGAATCTGCTTATGGTTTTCACAAGGGAAGCTGTGCCAAGAAGTTTGCAGTGTGCTAGTTCAAAGGGTGCAGGGGCTGGCTGGTGCCGGAGACTGGCTTTTCACAGCAGGGAGCTCAGTGAGCTGAA
This sequence comes from Grammomys surdaster, assembly GCF_004785775.1. Classification (NCBI taxonomy): domain Eukaryota; kingdom Metazoa; phylum Chordata; class Mammalia; order Rodentia; family Muridae; genus Grammomys; species Grammomys surdaster. The sequence goes on from NW_021604566.1 coordinate 1,983,806, forward strand.
AGTGTGTGCTCCAAACTGTGGAGACATGCCTGACAGTGTGCCCTGTCATAAAGGAGGTCCTAATCTGTCAGGTGCACCTCTTCATTCATGTTGACCAGTAGCCACCTCAAGGCAGCCATTTAAAGAGAGTTTGCCTCTCTATACTCCTTCTGAGTGTCTATGTTTACCCAAACCACCCCCACCCCCCAAAATGTGGAACTGTTTCCCAACTTTGTTGTTCAGAGGCGACATATGAAGATGCACTTGGACTTCTGAAGTTCAGATCCCAAACAGGCTGTTTTATCACACTGGGACTTCAGTAAACCATTTCCTCTCTCAAGGTCACCTTGTCTGAAAAAAAATGGGATGCTTTGAAGACTGCCCTGAAATGTGTTTTAAAACGAGACATGAGATTTGGCATGTGAAAGCCAAAGAACAGGGTCTGGCATGCAGAAAGCACTTGACAAATGTGTGTTGTGACTATCATTGCACAATTAGGGCAGGGTCGGAGGTCTCTTCCTTCAGAACAGGGTTTCTCAACCTTGGCCTGTTGACATTGGGGCCTGATCCTTCTTGCTTGCTGAAGGCCATCTGTGTGTTGAAGGAGGTTTAGCAGCATCCCTAGTTCCTTGCTACTAAATGCCAGTGACAATCACTCTTCCCTAACTCTCACCTCCACCACGGACCATTTGGGACAATCAAAAATGCCTCCTGCCGAGTGTTCTCAACAAAGAAGTAGGAGAGGGCAAAAGGGATAAAACTCACAGTCAAAACCCCTGGACTGAAAACTGTTGCTTTCAGATAAACGGCAAAATGTGATGAATGTGTCAGCTAGTATGTGGGTGAGGCGACATTCCTTCAGCTTGGAGTTTTACTATTCCCAAAGAGGCTAGAAGAAAGAATCCTAGGACACTTCCCAACTTTGTGGTCCTGGTAGATGTACACAGCCTCTATCCCTGCTCTCCAAATGGGGGCCACCACTCGTTAGCTTCCACGTGGCTCAAACAGTGACATATGGGGGAAGATCATCTGTATTAGACAGCTGAGTGCAGGTGTGTGCATCCCTGTGGAGCTCAGCACCTGGCAGTACTTGGTGCATAAGGAAACCTCAGGGAATGAAACCAAAAGAATGAGTCTGGCTGCTTTCGTGTTCCTTTTTAGTCTCCTCACTGTCTTTTTGTTTGCTTTTGGTTCATAGAGCAACATCATCATTCAAAGGCAGCATTTACTATATAAAATGAAAATGTAGGTTCCAACAGGGAAACAGAACATTCATACACACACACACACACACACACACACACACACACACACACCCTGATATGAGAAGAATGTCAAATGTCAAAGAAAGTGACAAGAGAGTTATAGTAGGCTTTTTTCTGATGCTCATCCCCAGACTCTGGGAAATTTCTTATTTTCTTTTTACCTAGTAACACATTTCTCTCTGATCTTGAGAGTTTTAAGGAGTAAATAGAGGAAAAATGGCCTATCTAGAGGCTTCTATACCAAGGCACTTCTGCTTCTTGGATGCTCAAGAAAGGAGGTGAAGTATGGGGGACACATTGACAGAGTAGGTCAGGGACAAAATTGATCATCTGGAAATGACAGTAGTGGTAAGAGCAGCCTGGCACAAATCACATGCTACACCTGGCTTTGGCATGGAGAACTTTCTTGAAGGCTGAAACAGTCAGAGATGAGAAATACCATTTTCCTGGCCTTATGAGTGAAATAAAAGTCAGTGAAATAAAACCTTGGGATAATGGCATTCACCTACCTGTTCATGAAAGTTAACCATAAACTGCCCAGGGAAATGGACCCAGGCTGTCCTAAATAAGATGGCTTGAGTTACCACTCTCTGAGTCATCTTGAGTTAGGAGCCAATTAAAGTGCTTCATTCTTTTTGTTTGTTTATTGTTTGTTTGTTTTTCTGTTTGTTTGTTTTTTTTGTCAAGACAGGGTTTTTTGTGTAGCCCTGGCTGTCCCGGAACTCACTCTGTAGACCAGGCCAACACTGAACTCACAGAGACCCTCCTGCCTCTACCTCTGAGTGCTGGGATTAAAGGCAGGTGCCACCACTGCTTAGCAGAATATTTCTTTCTTGATGGTCTCCATCCATAAGTAGACACAGAAGGTGATATTTGCGAAGATACATAAAACTTTTTTATGAGGACACCATGCTGCAGGTTGCCATGAAATGGTCAAGATCCTGGTCACAAAGTTTGCCAGTGAGAACGGTGCCTATGTTAAAGTCCATGTCCAGTGAGTGAGTCTTTAGAAGCCAATGGATCCTGTAACTGCTTTAGTTGCTTTTTAGTGATGATTCATTCTGGTTTTCAGAATAATATCTCATACCAAATCATAGCAGGGCCCCTTGGCTCTTACTCCTTCATTCTGTGGCCCTAGCCTGCTTTAGACTAACTAAAGACAATGCATCTGGACTGAAGGTGAAGCCAAAAGAATCCAAGCAATGCCTTCCACAGTCTCTGGCTTGTAGCAGGTCTGGAAGTCACTGGGGACAATTCAACCACCTTTAGCTTCAATGAAATGATGGATATCTGAGGTGGCCACAGACACCTGTTCTGATGCTGGCAGAGCCCATGTTACCTCATCATAGCACCTGTCAGAATTGATACTCAATCGATCACCACACTTAATATCTGAGATGTGCAAGATTCCAATCGAGAATAGAATATTCTGGCTTTCCAGTTATGTCAAAGCACAGAGAATAACTTTCCTGTTGTGCTTAATGCAAACTTAAGAGTAGATGGGGCCAGGAAGTTGTGGCACCTGCATGCAGAAATTCTATGGTTACTGTGGCCCTAGCTCTTGGGATTATGTTTCTAATTCTTTATACCCATTTTCACATAGAAGCTTCTGAAAGAAAAAAAAGTAAAGGTTGTATTCTCCTTAATGTCACTACATGTGGAAGAGTGGTCAAGGCTGATCAACAAATCAGCAGTAAGGCTGACTTAAAAGAGAAGAACTTTGCAACTTGTCAACTTGACAGATATCTCCCATGCTTTCCGTTGCTCAGATGTGACTCCTGGGTGATTTGGCTGGAGAGAAGAAATCTTTGTGGTATCGGGAATAGTGGTTTTCCGGACCCCTTTACTCTCTGTTGCTTGATTTTCTTGTCAGAACTGAAGAAGCACCAGTCCTACATACATCAAGATAAGAGCCATGCTTCCATTAATGCAAAGGGAGGCTTTGGCAAGAGTCAGGGCGGATTTTACATTGCAGATGGTAACAGAGAATTTGTTCCAGGGCCTTATCTGGCTTCTGATCATATGGACAGGCTTGCAGAAGGAGAAACATTGGTGTTTACTTTAAAGACAAAAATTGCTACTTCATTACATCAAATATGCATTGCAGCTGCTTAGAAACAATGCTGTATGTAGATCCATTACTACTCATCTACGTACATGAGAGAAGCAGTATACTGACAAGAAAACCATACGAAGGCAGCCAGTTAAAGAAAGGCAAGTCCACATCTGGCCGCCTACATGAACAGCATTCTACAATAACCAGAGAGTCACACAGTTAACAAACAAGTGTCTGCTCACATTAAGAGAAACAGAACAGGAAAACATGGAGAAACACCTTCATCTGGTTCCTCTTTTCCAATGGGAGACCAGGTCTTCAAAAGAGAACAAAGCTCACCTAGAAAAAGCCTAAAGAGCAGCCATTTCAGGAAGCCACGGCCCAGACAGCCTACAGGAACTTACTCCTCCCACGTGCTCATCTGCATGGAGATGCCACCTGAGCCATACACAACCTTTCCTCTCTTTCATTGCCTACTGATTCTGACTTGGGAACCCATCGGTTTCTCTGCCTGTTCTCTGCCACCTTGGACATTCCTCTTTTCCTTGTTTCTGCCAGTTTCTCCTGTGTTTCGACTCTCCACCACCATCTCCGGGAATCAAGATCTGCTGGTGGTAAGCCTAAGACCAGAACTGAAACATCTGCTGGGAGTGTTTGCTTTCTCTGGTGACCACAGAAACGCCCTCATTTTTCATCAGCTTTTTCCTTCTGTTTCTATAACCCCATCAAAACCAAATATACCCAGGCCTCCCCATCCATCTTGGGAAACAAGACAAAACCACTCTCATTTAGCCTTGGCAGCATGCCCACCTCCACCTTTCTTTTTCCTGCTCCCTGGCCCCTCCCAACCATCAGATTCTCACTCCATCTCAATCCTCCCTCCAGGCTTAAGCGCTCCTAACTTGTCTCTGCTTTCTTTCATCAGACTCATTTCTTACATCCCTGAAGTTCTGTTTCTGGGGCTGTCTCCTTTCACTGCCCTCCCAAAGAGTTCCTCATAGTCAAAATAATTGAGTACTCTCTCTCCCTCACCTTCTGCATCCAAATTGCGATTTAATGGATCTTTTAAGTGCCCCTGATCTCTGGCCACTCGCTCTAGTCTGCATTTTGCCATGTGAGGGATCCAAACTTCCTCCTCCTCCTCGTCTTTCTCTTCCTTCTCCTCTTTCTCTTCCTCCTCATCTTCCTTGTCTTATTTCTCTTATAATTCTCTCTCTCTCTCTCTCTCTCTCTCTCTCTCTCTCTCTCAGCTCTTCTGTCTCCTTCATACCCGTTCACTCTCCCACTGTCAGCCTTTTCCCAGCATGCTCACACTCACCCTTTTGAATGGCTGTTTGTCACGAACCATGGAAGAAAACTCACGAGCTGCAGTTCTGCTTGCCAGTCTGCAATGAACCTGACCTCAGCCACTGTTGCAGTCCTGTGGAAGCTCTGGCTCTGGCTGTGCCTCCCTGAGTGTGCTGACACTCTTCATTCTGTCTGGAGCAACGCCCTCTCTCTCCCTTTCACCTCTTCTGCAAGTGTGAGCTTCTCATTCTTTCTTCAGGACTTCCCTCTTTAATTCTTTGACACTAAATTATCTTATATTTTATTTTATATTTTGAGATGAAGTCCTATTGTGTGGCCCAGGCAGATGGAAAGTTTCTGGGTTGCCATGATCCTTCTCCCTTAGCCTCCTGATGCTGGAACTAAAGGTGTGTGCCTCTGTCTAGCTTTGACACCGGCTTTAGCTTTTCCAGAGGGATCGAAATAAATGCCTTCTTGACTGGACCTCCTAACTCCTTATCGGTCTGATTCTGAATAGCTTGTGATGGGCTTGGAGCTTTGCTCTGCAGTTTAAAGCACACACAGTCTTCTTGCAGAGGACATGAGTTTGATTTCCACCACCCATGTCCTGGCAGATTTTAAATGCCTGTAACTACAGCTTGGGGGTGGGGCAGGGGAACACAATGACTCTGGCCTCAAGGGGCACCTGGACTCTTATGTATCATATGCACACACACACACACAATTGAAAATAAAAATATATTTTTATTATCTTTAATCTTTGTTTACAGTCCAGTCGTTATCCCCCTCCTGGTCTGCCCTCCAACAGTTCCTCATCCAGTTCCTCCTCCTTTGTTTCCAAGAGGGTGTCCCCACACCCCCACACCCCACAAGGCCTTCCCACTCCCTGGGGATATCTTCTTTTAAATGCTTGTGGTTGTCATCACCCTCCAGACCACAAGTTCCTAGGCATGGTCATCTGCCCTCCCTGCTTGCAACCACAAGTTAAATATTCCCCACTCTTCCACTCTTCGTGCCTCATCTGCTTTGTCCTATCTCACTCCCTACAGCCCACTCGGCTATCCTGCCTGTCTCCTTTAGCTGAACCACAAGGAGCAAAACTCATAAACCTTCCATACTTCTTTCTAGACAATGCTTTTCCAGGAAAGCCTGTTCCCGAGCCCAGTCCTCAGTCACTGCTGCTCTTCTTCAGTTACATCCGTTCTGCTTCCTGTGCCTGTGTGCAATACCATCCATCTGACGAGCATTAGCTATTTTTTCTGTGCCCTTTTTGAAGACAATATCAAACATCCCTGGCATCTTATATCTTCTTGTGATTTCTCTCATGAATTGTGCACACTCTCCCTTGTAACAAGCCATTTTCATATAGGACACTTTGCACTGTCCCCATGACTGTAATTTTATTAGTCACCCTTCATAAATCTATTCATCCCCTTCTCTATGTGTTTGTTCTTCACCACTAACCACCTGTGAGCTAATGCTTGGGTGGCTGGCTGCAGTTCACCAATGAGATGAGGATCCTTGGGAAGTGAACAGAGAGCAATCAATAGCTTTACCAGGGCAGGAGATATGAACTGGGGTCTTCCCTGGCCCATCAGTGCAGCTGTCCTCCTCAAATACAAACTTGTCTCTTGAATTCTCCTATATGAGGACCCAGCACTCAAGTACATTTCTGTTATATGGTGTTCATTCTGGCCTCAATACTTTGCAGTAAGTTGTTACTGCCTTAGCTTTGGATTCATATTATTCCTCCTGGAATATGCCCCCAAGACTTCCTGGTCCAAATTTTTTGTTGCATCTGCTGTATCATAGATATTGGATATTTTAAATTTTCATTTATTATTTTATTACATCCCTCACTAAGATTTATCCTTTCTCCTCTCCTCAAAGTCCCTCCCTACCAACTCTCCTCTCCCAGTCCTCTCCATTACCTTTCCAAAAACAGGCAGGCCTCCCAGGGATGTCAACCAAATATGGCATAATAGGTTACAATGTGACTAGGCACATCCTCACCTATCAAGATTGGAGAAGGCAGCCCAGTAGGAGGAGAAGTGTTCCAAAAGCAAGCAAGAGTCAGAGACACCCCCTGCTCCCACTGTTAGGAGTCCCATGTACACCAAGCTACACAACCACATTATGAGGGCAGAGAGCAGAGGTGAGACCCTGTATGGCTCCCTGATTATTGGTTCAGTCTCTGTGAGCTCCTGTGAGTCCTGCTTAGGTTGACTCTGTGGGTTCATATTCTTGTGGTGTCCCCAACCCGTCTGGCTCCTACAATTCTTCCTCTCCCTCTTCCTCAGCATTCCTGAGCTCAGCCTAATGTTTAGCTGTGGGTTTCTGCATCTGTTTCCATCCATTGCTAGATAAAGTCTCTCTAATGACAGTTGGGCTAGGTGTCTGTCTACAGGTATAGCAGAATATCATTAGAAATCATTTCATTGACTTTTTTTTCTTTTTTACCAGTTGTGTTTGGTTCTATCCTAGGTCTCTGGCTTACCCAGCCTCTGGTTCCCGGCCATCCGGCAGTGCCAGGCCTAGAATCCCTCTCATGTTGTGGATCTCAAGCTGGACCTGTCATCCATTGGCATTTCCTCAATTTCTGAGCCACCTTTACTCCAGCACATCTTGTAGGCAGAACAAATTGTAGATCAAAGGTTTTGTGGCTGCCCCAGTCCCTCCACTGCAAGCTATGCCTAGTTACAAAAGATGGCCAGTTCAGGCTCCTATGCCCCCACTACTAGCAGTCTGTACTAGGATCACCCTTGTAGAATCCAGGGAGTTTCATTTCACTCCTGAAACGACCCGCATTTCCAATGGTCTCTCCCAGCACACACACGCACACACACACACACTCACATATCCCTGGTGTTGGAGATGTTTGATGCTGATGTTGTTGTTTTAAATCTGTCGCTTCTCTCCAGCCCTTGCCTGTAGGGAGCAACTGTACTTCCCACATTAAATTTACTTCTCTCTTCACAATCAAACCCTATACTGAAATGTATCTTCCTTAAGAATTCTTTCCAAGACTTTGAAGACTGGAAGGAGCAAACACTCCCCCCCAAACCAGAAAGTCAGCTTCTTGGCTCATTTTCATTCTGAAATATTTAGAAGAGAAGCCAGGGAGGAGGAGAGGCTTTCCTCGGAATGCCCCCTCACACTGAAACCCCTAAGCATAAGCATCCCGTGAGCAGAATTCACTTCATGTCTCTGTATGATTCCAATTCCAACCTCTGCATTAACACAGGTAAATTTTCTTTTAAGAAAGAAGGCTCACAATTACAGAGCTTTGTGGTGTCATCAAGAGATCTCTGTAATCTGTGGCTCTGAAGGAGTGACACATTCTAAACAGCTGTGTGTGACTCAGAAAACGTTTTTTTCAGCCCTAGTAGGAACTGGTAGAAAAAGGCAGGAATCCCACAATCCCTTTTGAGGACACACGCCCCAAACCAACAGACCTCCCACTAGGCTCCACCCTTTAAAAGTCTGTACTACTTCCCAATCTCCCCGTTTTTAATACCAAGCCATTACACGTAGACACTGTAGAGAGCTCATATAAACCATGGTAGGAGCGGAGAAGACATTACAGAGATGTGAACGTTCCTGGCTAGGTGAGCAGGATGCTCTTAGGGACGGTATTTTGACAACAGCAGTATCAGAGATGCTAGGGACTTTTAAGTAATTAAATGTACATTTAGTTAAAACTTCTTTCTACATCGTTTAATGGTTTTAGAGCTCGCCAAAACCAAAAAATAGTTATTTTCTGTTCTCTCTGATAGTTTTTAGCTTCAACAATTGTTAGTCCTCGGAGTCAGCAGATTGGAAGCTGGGGTGCCATTCTCAGCCTCTGGTGAGAACTCACTCTCCACCGAACCTGCTCCCTCTTCTGGCCAACCCGGAGAGCGCGAGGAGGGACAGTCCCAAGTCTTGTCCTTGGCGAGGAGCAACAGGGTAAGCAAGCTGCTCTCCTGGCTTTGGAAGACAAAGGCAAGGACAAAAGATCAGCTCCTATCCAAGCCAGTTATCACATTTACTTTAATCGGCTTTGCGCGTTTCCTAGCCGTTGTGTACCCATCCTCTCTCGCCGCCACTGCCTGTGGGGAGCAGCCGCGCCCTCTCCTGCCAGACCAGTCAGCGCGGTGACCGCGGTGATTCCTTCCCGCCCGCCGGCTGTCAGGCCCCAGGCTGGAAGCCCTGCCAAGACGCGGTGGAAGGAGGCGACAGTTCGGGTCATTAGAAAGAGTTGCCAAAAAGCGCTCCGAAAGTGCACAATTAATTTCGGCTGTCAAAACAGATACTGGAGGAGCTCTTTTAGATTACACGCGGTTTTTTTTTTCTCCTCCAGCAAATCCCTGGCTTTGCCGGTGGTCAGCGATGGAGCAGATTTTGGGGATGCTTTTGAGACTATATTACACAGTGGTTAGCGGACCGTGGGCGTAGGGCTCCGGTGGCCTACTGTAGAGCCAGCTTGGCCTTTCTCGTGGTATAGCCACGGGACTTCTCTAACTTATTTAACTTCTCTAACCAGGGATATAGCACAGGTAGACAGAGGAAGATAGGAGGGGCATTCATGAAGGGCACTTAATGTGGTAAATTAATAAATGGGTGGCTAGGGTCCTGGAGATGCCTGCTGCTCAAGCCTGCGTTTATCCACGGAATCCACCTTAAGAAGAAAAAAAGCCACATGGTGTTATTTTCTGGTAACTCCAGTCGTTGGGGTTCCCTGGCCTACCGAATAGGGGAGTTCCAGGGCAGTAACAGACCCTGTCTAAAAGGGGAAGATGGATTAATCTGGTTAAGAAATGACATCTGAGGCTGATCTCTTTCAGACTTACTACTGACACATATAATAGATAGATAGATAGATAGATAGATAGATAGATAGATAGATAGACAGAAGATAGATGAGTTGCGGTGATATTATTGTTGGGTTCCCTGCTTCTCTTGAAATTCAGTCCTTTGATGTTTTTCCCTCTTCCTGAGTGCCTAGTGCCTTAACAATCCACCCTCCTGAACCCCTACCCCCGCAATTTTTTTGGGGGGGTCTGAGGATCAGCTCCTTTGGGGAACACTTGCTGGTAAGCAGTAATTTATGGACGCAGTAACTGAGCTCCTTGCGTATGTAAAAGCGAAAGTAAAGAGAATTCTTCTGTGATTGTTCTCCCCCTGTGAGGCTGTAGCATAGATGACACATACATAAGTTAAATGGAATTTGGGGAAGCAAGGAACAGAGTATTTTTAAAAATTAAAAGTTTCTTATAAATCTTTAAGAAAATGCATCTGTGTCAACACAATAAAAATAATATCCCAGTCTACTGGTTTTCATCTGCTAGCCTGGGGAAGCCCCAGGCCCTTAACTCTTTCCCTGACAATGCTCTTTAGAAACACATGAGCAATGAACCATCAGCTCCACAGATGACAGGGACTGCCTCCTCTCCTGTGGTCATGATTCCTCAGTAACTCGAGAGAATACTATCTAAGAGATGTATTACTAAATAATAATCATTATCCAGGACAATTCATCTTCATAGTTTAGAGGGGTATATATTAGTCGGATTTGTTTTACAGAAAATAGAAACCCCCTCCATGTTTCTGGCTGTTCTTTCTGTGTTCCTACTAACGTGTTCCATGCAGGCAGCAACAATTTATGTCAACAGTCTTCTGACAAACTGTGGAGCTGGGCAACTGTCCAGGCCTATCATCCCAGCCACTTGGGAAGCTGAGGCAGGGGGATTGGGAGTACAAGGCATGCTGGGCTATAGAGTAAGTCATAACTTGTCTGGGCATTTTAAATTAAAAGGAAGAGGAAGAGGCCATTGCTCAGAGAACACTTACAAATGAATGAGACCCTTGGTTCAAAATCCTAGAGTCTGGCTGTACATGCTAGTCTTGTTGGCTCTCAGACAGCAAGCACTCCACACATGCAACTTCATTTTCTCTTTTATTTCATGATCATAGAACCTTCATTTATTTCCCTGTGGCCAGTGAACAGACAACACTTCCCACTTCCCTATGTAGTCCAAGACTAAAGACAACCACAGAGAAGGAAGTATGTCTAATGAGCTTTCCAGAATGCCTCCTTAGAGGCAGCTAATCCTCCCCGGCTGCTGATTTGTGTTCTTCTTGCCTTTCTTCTTTCTTTTCCTTGCCTACTCCACTGCCTATGAGATGATCAGAACTCCAGCTCCTATCTTAGACTATGTAGCAAAGTTGAGTATGGAACCTTGTTATTTAAATGATGTAAAAGATACTTTGGTCACTAAGAAATCACCATTGCAACAGTGAAAGGGCAAACTCTAGGCCGAGGATTTGGTTTAAGCTGCTGTAGTCTGCAGTGTTTCAGTTTGAAACAGATGAACTTACCTGATCCTATGAGCCATACCTACTTTTTTTCTATTTTGGTCCCAGTACCAATGTTCTGCTTTGGCCTATATGAGAATGTGTTTACAGAGCTCACTTTCCCAATGTAGTGTAGGATGTCTGATTGCTATGGTCATGTCCAAATCTTTAAGGTGGGCTATTGAAACATAATAGTTTGCTCTGTGGGGCTAATACAATATATATCACAAACCGATTCTCAAAGAGCACCATTAAATTTCCATAGAAAAATAGTTTTGTGATCACACATCCTTTTGCATCTTGGCCAATTGTTTTCTCAATGAAAAATTAAATAATGAGTGAAAAACCAGGAAAGTGTCATTCTTGTATGAGGTAAACTTGCCTCCTCCTCCTCAGCATGCTATTTGGGGTCAATAACATTGCTAATCTCATTGTGCTGTTATTTCAGCAAATTTTTTAGCGACATTGTTGCTTAAGGTTGCATTCATTCACAGCGCTGAGCTCCATACTTGCTAACTGGCAAATTAACAAAGATATGCACAACTATTTAAAGAAAGGATGACGCATTAATATGAGCATTTTAATACTATGACATCATCAGTCATAAAGGAATGTCACCTCAGGAGAAATGGCTCAGCTGTTAAGAGTTGATGCTGTTCTTGCAGAAGACCAGAATGAGGTTCCCAAAACCTACATCAGGCAACTCTTAGCTGCCTGTAACTTTAGCTCTAGTGGATCTAATGATGTTGTCTTGCCTCCACAGACACTTATATGGACATAAAAATACACACACAGGCACAGAGATAGTCACACATAAATAAAGATAAATAATTTTTTGACAGATGTCAAGAGTTCAGAATAAAAATGGGTCCTCAGGTAAAAATGCTTACCTCCAAACGCTGCCATTTGAATTTGGTCCACAGAATATACATGGAAGAACTGACTCCTTCAGGTTATTCTCTAACCTACAGACACAGCTGTAACATTCACACACACACACACAAACACACAATTAAAAGTGTAAAAATTAATACATTTTGGATGTCATATTCCAAAATCTATCCAAAACAAAAAGATAATCATCATTACAATTAATAATTTCTGAGTCCTGTCTATATGGTTATTATGCATTTCTGTTTTGTAATTTTTTTTTATTATATGTAAGTACACTGTAGCTGTCTTCAGACACCCCACAAGAGGGCATCAGATATCATTACAGATGGTTGTGAGCCACCATGTGGTTGCTGGGATTTGAACTCATGACCTCTGGAAGAGCAGTCAATGCTCTTAACCATTGAGCCATCTCACCAGCCCTATTATGCATTTCTAAAGTCTCTGTGAGTATGTGAGAGAAAGACAGAGACAGACAGAAACAGAGAGAGAGTCTACATTATATCAACATCTATGCTGATTGTCTTAAGTCACACCAGCTCTAAAAAAGCATTTGATCAGATGTCAGATCATCTGAAGGATTTCCTTGCCTCGCCTTGTCTCCTAACTCCTCCCTCCTCACCTCGCCCCATTTCCCATCCTTCACCTTCACTTCCCAGTGCCTGAACTAGATGTTCTATAGAGGAGATTTTCTATACTTTCTATACCTATTTCACATACTTTCTTGGAAGAAACACTCTGATCTGATTCATACTGTGTATTCGAAGCCTAACGCTGGCCTGAAAATGGATTCCATTGATGGTCGGGTGATATGCACCATCTATACATGTAAGCCATTTCTCCTTTATATCAAAAGGTTAAATCACAAACAATGGAGAGTTTTTAAATGTGGAGCAAACGTGTAGCAGATAAAGCCTTGAGACAAACACCCAAAGTCAAAGCTTTAAAGTAATCTGGAGGATGCTAAGATACAATGGCTGTTTGGAGCAGACCCCAGAGGGGTCTCTGACCACTCTATGGAGTCATTCTCATTGCCAACTAGGAAACTCCAATAACAACATGTTAGCTAAAAGTCTCTTTGCAACTAGTACAAATAAACTTGCAAAATTAGAACATTGCTTCTTAATAGACTGTTAGCTGTTTGCTGGAAAAAAATCATTTGTTCACTGGATGGCAGGGGTTCCAGGTATCTATGGACTCATCTCCAGCAAACTTCAGTAGAACGTTTCTAGTAAAAGATGAAACTTGAAATGAATACAGTTTTGTTTAAGCCTAAACCAAAAATTCTTATAAGAATAAAGTCTGCCCACTCTGAACAGAAATTCTAAAGTCAGCAAAACAATGTCCTTTCTCATATAGCTAAAGCACAGACTTCTGCCCAGCTTGGCATGTCTTATGATCCAATGATCATTGGCAACTAGTGAAGGGGAGATGCTAATATATCTCAGGAAAAAAATCCTCTCTGCAGTTCACCCCATTTCTCTCATGCTGTAGTCACAAACCTGAAGATGAAGACATTCCAGGGTTGACCCTGAACTTCGTGGACTTTTGAAACTATCCCAACACAGACAAGTGAATTCCCAATGTGGAGATAACCATCTCTGAGGGATTTCAAAGGACAGGATTGGAGACATAGCAATCCCAAGTGCAATTGTCTCCAACCACCTTGACCTGTCATTTCCACTGAACTTTTAAAAGAAGGAATGAAGTCGGAACCAGATGGAGCTTTGAGAGGATTCGTGGGTGGGAAAAACAAGCTGTAGCAGTCAGGATTCAGGTAGAGGGAGCGGCTTCCAGGAACCTGAGAAATGTTGGAAGCTCAGCTTTAGGTTGGCACTTTCTTTATCTTGTCTTCTACACAAGAAAGTCCCAGAGCCTTGAACAGTGCCTGCCACACAGTGGTAACTCACAAAATAGCTCCTAAACTCCTCAAGCACAGGACCATGGTTTCATGATTACAGCTGAGAATGGAGACCCTAGAACTAGCCAGGAAGTGAGCAGGAAATGGGAAGTTTCCACTAGGTGCCATTTCGTAGTTCTTCTCTAGGGGAAAAATAAAGGAGTTGGAGGAAACAAAATTCTGATTAAGAAAATTTGGTAATAAAGTTAAAAGAGGTATTGACAAATTCTATGAGGGTTTTCTAATTCAATAGAGTAAAAGCATCTGAAAGGGCCCTAAAAGAGTCTGGAAAATATAAACCCACATTAATCAGTGAGGAAAACTAGCTATCTTCTTGATAGAGAATGTGGAACTCAAGTTACTCAAATCAGATGAAAAAGTTAAGCAATCAATCTGGAACCTAGGAGAGAAACCCCTGAAAGGCAGGAGCTTGAGGGTTCTTGTTCTCATAGTGACTTCTAGGGCAGACTTGATTTATTTATTTCTTTATTTTTTGGACTGGAGGGAAAATTTACTTACTTCTTTTATTGAAAAAATCCACATATTTGCAATTATTGTCTATTGATTAGATTTTCTTGTGTTTTAACTCTTTAGCCGTGGACTGGTTGAGCAGAGTCTGTGTGTTTGCTTGTTTGTTTCTTTCCTTGCTTGCTTGTTTATTTGCAGGGTCTTGATCTGTAGCCAAGCTGGCTTTAAACTCTGTGTGTTTTTCTGTCTGTGCATGTGCACATATGCATGTGGTATATGTGCGTGCATGTGTACATACGCATGTGATGTATGTGTGTGTATGTGTGCATGTGCACATACGCATACATGGTATATGTGTGCATGTGCATATATGGTATATGTTTGTGCATATGCATATGTGCATTTGGTATATGTTTTTGTGTGTGTACATATGTATGTCTTGTGTGGATGAATGTGCACATATGCATCTGGTATGTGTGTGTGCATGTGCACATATGCATATATGGTATATGAGTGTGCATGTGCATGAGTGCATGAGTGCATATGGTATGTGTGAGTAAATCCACGTGCAGACCATACAGAGGATATTTGAGTGTCCTTCTCTGGCAGTCTCTGCCTTACACCCTTGAGACAATGTCTGTCATTGAACCTGGAACTCTATGTTTCTCCATCTAAGCTGGCTGGACAGCAAGTTCCAGCAATCCTCCTATAGCAGCAGTAACCTCCCAAGCTCTGAGTGCTGGAGTTGTTGGCTGCTTTTTACATGATAGATGCTTGGGACTGTATTTGGGTCCTTATGCTTACTTATATAGAAGTACTCAAATCCACTATGCCGCCTCTCTTGGCCTTCCTTCTTCCTTCTCAGCCTCCAGAGTGATAGAATTGTAGTCATGGACCACCATGACTAGCTGGTCAATGTTCTTAACTCAAAAAAATTTCAAATATAGTATAAAATGTTAGATAAATGAGAACTAAGCATCAATACTAATGTTAATTTAAAAATGTTCTTAAATTAGTGGGACAATCTGTGTATATTTGGTATTTAAAATATTTATAAAATATTATGTGTGTACTTGGTAGGTGAAATAGCTTTAAACAATAAAAAATGGGGTTGCCAAAGTATCTAACGAGTTCTTTCTCTTTCTCTCTCTCTTTCTTTCTCTCTCTCTCTCTCTCTCTCTCTCTCTCTCTCTTTCTCTCTCGACTTTGAATGAGTATTCGGGTCTCTAGTGCACAGACAAAAGACACAAACAGAATTAGAATGCTTAATGTAACTTGTAAATCGCCATCTTTAGAAACTGACTTCATTGGTTTTACATAAAAAGTATTATAATATAAGAAGGATCTGTTTTGTTTTATCACCTGTTAGAAAAGTTGAAGATTTTAAAATAAATTTGGGTTATGTGATTTTAAAAAACAATCTGAAAGATTTAAAGACCATTTGTTAACTAAGGTTATGACTAGAATTAATTTGTATTTTAAATTTTTTCAAAATAATGTGTATATATGTGTCTATGTGTCTGTGTCTGTCTGTCTGTCTGTGGATATCAGCATGTGAATGCAGTGTGTATGTGTGTGTGTCTATGTGTGTGTGTGTGTGTGTGTGTCTGTCTGTCTGTCTGTCTGTCTATCTGTGAATACCAGCATGTGAATGTAGATGTTCCTGGAGGCCACAAGAGGGTGTTGGATCTCCTGGAGCTGGAGTCACAGGAGATTGTGAGCCACACAATATGGATGTTCGGTTCTGAACTCAGGTCCTCTGGAAGAGCAGTAGTCCATCCTCTTAACCACGAAGCCGTCTCTACAGCCTCTAGAATTACCAGTTAAGGAAGATTGACTCATTCAACTTGTGTTGAAAAGACATTAATCATGCATTAATCCCTTGAATGTGACTGCTACAAGTAAGTTTGTAAACTGAGCAGAATTCATGAACATAATCACTTAGTATATTTGCTAAGTGTCTCCTAGATGTCAGATTAGGTACTGAATACTAGGACTAAAGCTATGAATAAAGTAAATACAAAAAACCTTATCTCAATGGGACCTATATACATTAAGCTTAAGAAGTTAGAAAAAGGCCAGTATTGAATATTTTGCTTTTATATATTGAAAACTAATGTTACACATTTTGGTCATGAAGCCACTGTGCTTATTCCTGTCATCATAGCCCTTATGAGGCTGGGGAAGGACGAACATAAATTTAGGACCAGCCTGAGCTACATAGTGAGACATTTCTCAACAACAAGGACAAAAAACAAAGCTCATAATTCATTTTTTCATTACACCAAAGTTCTCCTGTGACAGTGTCTCTATTCATCCATGTATCATCAGTGACTAACTGGTTTGCACACTGAATCTTCTGGAGTGTTGCCTAGAACAACAACTACTTGTGCTGCTGCTGCTACTACTTCTCGGAGAAAACCAAATGAAGCAAGATATTTCTTAAAATGCAAGTACCTCTAATCTTAAGAACTAAGATACATTTATATCTTTAGATAATTCAATTAGATTGTGTTTCCCCTAAGTTAGGGCCTAAACTTTCTGATAGAGGAAATAATGGAAGCTCGGTTGTACAGAAGGAGAGAGTGTGGTGGGGGCCCCTGTATAGAATGAGACTTGGTGCTGGATTTGGAAGTCGGGGGAATTGGGTGTTGTGATAGGAAGAGTGGTAAAAATGCGAAGTTCTCTCAGCTCTGGGAAAAGGCCTGCTCGGAGGAAATGGAAAGAGCCCATGATGTTTTGCCAGGTGATCGTTTGCAAAATACAGAAGACTATGTCTTCAAATTTTTCAGTTTGAGCAAATAAAGCATTTACAAAATGATTAGGAATTCAAGAGACATTAATTCCATGTTGGAAAAGTTTAAACAGCCCACTTACATATAAACAGTCTTCTAAAACATATCCTACTTGTAAATTCATTGTTATTTTAATAATCAGAACTCACAAAAATCACATTCAAGGCAGTGGCAAAGTCTAGAAAATTCCAAAGCCTAGCAATGACTTAAACCATCACTTTTTCTGAACAGCTCAAAGCTAGCAACTCTGAGTTGATTAGCCCCTATGTAATTTTCCAGATGCCATTTTCTGAGTTGTCACCATGCATCAGTTTGAGTAACATGCTACAAGACTGGAGACATTGCTGCCATCCTTGTGGCAGGTTCTGCTCTATTCTCCGGCTGGCAATCATTTAACATGGTGGCTAACCATATATTGTCTGTGCAGGCATATGGGGACCAAAAGAGAAGTAGATCTTTGGGTTCTGTCGTCTGGAAGACTGAATTTAAATCTGAACAACCACTGCTTGACTGGACAGTCGCTAGCAGGCTGCTTAAGTTCTCTGCACATCAGTTACTCTTCTATAAAAGAGTCTACGTTGATCCTATCTGATGGAGTTTCTGAGTGATCTGAGGTAATACAC
Organism: Grammomys surdaster; assembly: GCF_004785775.1. Classification (NCBI taxonomy): domain Eukaryota; kingdom Metazoa; phylum Chordata; class Mammalia; order Rodentia; family Muridae; genus Grammomys; species Grammomys surdaster. The sequence goes on from NW_021604566.1 coordinate 2,001,406, forward strand.
TCAACCATTCTCTGTGCCTAACATATGAACTTTCAGACTTGAACCTATATAACAGTCTGCAAATGTTCAAGAAACACAAAACAAAAAACACATTGTATGGATCGCCTGTTGTTTATCATAGATGTGGGTGTTAATCGGTAATTAAAGAAGTGTGTAGGGCCCAGAGATGCAACCAGTTGTAGAACACATACTTAGCCTGTGGGAAGTCCTGAGTTCAAGAAGAAACTGTGGAAGACTCAAATTCCTACGTAGGTTCTTGAGACAAGACTCATGATGAATTGCATGTTTTCTCTTTGCACTTTCAGTCTTGTGTGATAGGGCACAGTGTTAAATGGCTATTCAGGATTTGACTTTAATTTTATGAATTAAAAAATTATGGAAGCAGTTAATAACAGTTTTGAAGTAAAATAATGCTCATGACAGTAGCCTTTTGAACAATTAGTGTCTTCCAATTGGTACCGGAACAAAATACTGTGAACAATAATTTCTTGAGAAAATGATTTCTAGAGATCCACATAAACCAGGCTGAGTTATTAAGGGGAAAATGAGTTTAATAAGACAGAATTAACCAGATTCCATATCATCTAAGAAGTTATACTATAAAAATGTTTTGAATATTAATCAACCTCTGATAACTTTAGTGTTGTCAAAATCTGTATTATAGTGAGGTAGACAGTTTCAAAAAAAACTCTCCATTAGACACACTTAAAATTTTGTAATAATATTTAAGAAAATGATAACATTATGAAAGAATGAAATATCTGATTAATGCTTAACTTTGTACAACTCGAATATAAACTTTAAAAATATTAGAAATTATAACATTTGAGTGCATATAACGTTTTGTACATTAAGATGAATTGAATGCTTTCTCTTTGCACGTTCAGTCATCTTAAATAAACAAATATATACAGCCTCAACAGAACAGCAGTGCATCCAAAGCAAATGTGCATTTAAGTTATTTCTCTGGCCGCGTCTTGTCTTTTCTCCCTTACCAGTTGATATTAGCATGTATTAGCATTCCAACTCTTTCCTTGACAGTTTGTCATTCTCTGAACCATACAAGAAACAGATTTCAATGGGGAGAGAAAAAAAAAAACAGTTGGAGTAACCCAAAACATTCTGTAATCATTAACGCAAGGTTTAAACTGTCCCATTGACAAAGATGAAGAAGCTTATTTCTTAAAGGGACTCTCTCTGAGCAGTGTTTGAAAGTAATCGTGATACAGACGGTGGGAAGGATGGAGACTTTGGCGACCTGGGCACAGGTATTTCCTGTGTTCTGTCTCTAGCTTCCTTCTGGTTTCTTCCCCGTTGCCCTGTACCCCACCTTCCACCCTAAGCTCAATGTAACACTTGACTCACAGCTTCTCATTACTAAGGTTTAAAAACACCACCTAACTGGTAATTACAATCTGAAACGGTTCTCTAGGGGGAGCCCTGGGCTATTGCTGGCTGGTAATCTCTCAGGAATGTCAGAAAGAGGAGAGGGGGACTTAAATTTTAAGAAACTTCAGAGGCAGAGGCTCCTGGCCTTTCATCCCCCTTCCCTGCTTGGGGCCTGGCCCTTTATCTCCATCCTCCTGTGGGGCCCATCGTCTCCCCTCCTGATGTAGCCCTTCCACCTCTTAGATACTTTCCTCCTCCTCCTCCTCCTCCTCCTCCTCCTCCTCCTCCTCCTCCTCCTC